>NC_142609.1:5962500-6562500 GCF_041222555.1 Hakea prostrata
CCACAGGGTTTTCTAAAAACCTATTTTCCGAGGAGCAATCAAATAGTCAAGCACTTCAATCTTTTCATTGCATTCCTACATTAAATCATGATTGGCTATTGTCACTTGGGAAGATAGTTGAAGAAGATGAGGTCTACAAGAGGGTTAGAAAATTTAGTCCATGGAAGGTACCCGGTCCAAAGGGGTTCAAAGCTGCCTTCTACCAAAATACTTAGGAAGTGGTAGGGCAAGTAGTTATTAAGATGGTGAAAGAGGCTTTTGAAGGGAAAATAGATGCCAAATTGAATGAAACATATCTAGCCCTCATCCCTAAAGTGGACAAACCTGAGTCAATGACTCAATTTAGGCCAATATCTCTTTGTAATGTGAGCATGAAAATAATCACTAAGATTATTAGTGCTAGATTAAAAGAGTATATGCCAGGCATCATATCCCTAAATCAAGTCATCTTCGTTCGAGGGAGACATATATAGGAAAATACCATTACTGCACAGGAAATATTTCATACTATGCGCAAGAAATCAAACAAACAACTCACCATGGCCATCAAGATTGATCTTCAAAAAGCATATGACCAGATTAGATGGAGCTTCATATAGGAAACCCTCACACTGGCCGGTCTTCCGAGTAGTTTGATTGATGTGATTATGAAGTGTATAACCATGGCGCAGTTGAGTATTCTTTGGAATGGAGAAGATACAAACTTTTTTCAACCCACTAGGGGCATTCAGTAGGGAGATCCTTTATCACCTTATATCTTTGTGATGTGTATAGAAAGGTTGTCACACTGTATATAGGATGCAATAAGTGATGGGCGATGGAAACCTATCAAAATTGGGAGGAAAGGGCCATGCATTTCTCACCTAATGTTTGCGATGATGTCCTTCTTTTTGCCAAAGCTACGATCGAACAGCTAGTAGCAATCAATGATTATCTCAACAATTTTTGTATAGCTTCTGGTAGCAAGGTCAGTACTTCAAAAACAAGAATTTCCTTTTCTAGTAATGTCAGTTGCACTCAAGCTAGAGACATCACCCATGTCAGCAAATTCACTAAAACAAAAGAAATTGGCAAATACCTAGGAGCCCAAATTTGTAATAGATGGGTTAAGAAGGAAAATCACCACCATATTGTAGCTAAGTGAACAGTAGATTTTCGAATTGGAAGGTAAGTTCACTCTCTTTGGCTAGCAGAATAACCTTGCTAAACAAGTTATTATGGCTATTCCAGTTTACTTTATGCAGCAGGACCCTTACCAAAAGGAATTCTTCAAGATGTTGAAAAATCAGTCAAAAGCTTCATATGGGGTGATACTCAAAACAAAAAGCATCCCATCTCATTGGTTGGGACACTATCTGCAAACCAAAATATTTAGGTGGATTAGGCTTCAAAAACCTCGTTAAGGTGAATGAAGCTTTCTAGGGGGTTCTTAAATTACAATACTATCTAAAAATCAGTTTTGCAAGCAAAATATGGAAGCATCATATGAGAAGAGTGATTCAAAGCTAGACCAAGTGATTCTCCTATCTAGAAAGCCATTTGCAGTGTGGTTCCTACAGTGCTTAGCAAAAGTAAAGTTGATGTTGGCAATGGAATTTCAAAACTTTTATGGGAAGATAATTGGCTTGAGGTGGAGCAGAACCTTAAGTCGAAAGCTATATCTGATGTATCAAGTGGAATGAGCAAGGGAAATATAATATCATATGTGGATGAAACGGAGGTTGGAGAAAGGAAAATTCAAAAATCTTTTACCATCCGATTGGTGCCTTAAAATTGAAGCATGCTCACCGCCAATTGCAAGTGGAGGAAAGGACGTGTGGTTGTGGAACCCATCACATAATGGTTGCTTTACAATTAGATCTACATATGAAGCGTTAGAAGCTTTCACCAGTCTTGGTGTGGGCATCTCTTTTGATAGTAGGTATTGGGAGGCCATTTGGAAGTTAAAGGTGCCGCAAAGAATCTCTTATTTCATGTGGGTTCCAAGCCTAAACAGGCTGCTAACTAATGACAGGAAGTGGAAAATGGGACTCACGAATCACTCCTTCTACAACTTCTGTGTTCATGTAACCAAAACTAGTCTACATGTATTTAGAGATTGCCAATATGCAAGTAGAGTATGGAAACGATTAATCCCAATGAATCAACAAGGGTTTTTCTTTAGTTGTGGTTGTTGTGATTGGCTTTACCTAAACATATGTGGAAATATAGCACAACAACAGAAAGGATGGTCACCCAAATTTGCCATCACTCTATATCTACTGTGGGGTTGGAGAAATCGTGATATTCACGAAGAAGACTTCACCAAGCCAGGGGGAGGGGTGGAAACGATACATGAATTTTACTCACAGGTGGAGAGGCAACTTGGACCCAGCAATATAATTCACTATCACTACCACAATATGCTAGAAGGAAGGCAAAGTGGAAGAGAACAACGGAAGGGTGGCTAAAATGCAATGTTGATGCGGCATCCGGTAAAGAAGATTTCAATCAAGTTGGAGGGGTTTATCATAGCTCAGAAGGGGTGTATTTGGGAGGTTTTGTGCATAGAATTCCCAAGACAAGTGTCTCGAAACTAAGCTCCATGTCATTTATGTAGGCATCCGCTATAAGTAGAAAGAAATATGCTACCCGTTCATGTGGAGTCTGACTCTTCATAGGCTATAGATTGTTTGAAGCTGAGCGCTCAAACAAGGAAGGAAGACCAGGATTATCGTGGCGATTCGAGAGCTGGTTACTTTGCATGGAAACATCATCATACTTATACTAATAGAGAAGCGAATATGGCTGCCGATTGGATGGCAAAGAGAACAACAATAGCGGAGTTTCATTTGCAATTCTTTTAGGAACCCCCTCAGGGTCTAGAGGAGTTCCTTCAGGTGGATTGTTGATCAACTCTCCTTAAATTGATCTTGTGTTTTTAATCCCGTTTATGTATCAAAAAATAATAATAATGACTACACGGTTCTCAAACAAAAAACTCACTCGAGTTCCTTTGGAGCTAATAAAAATGATAAGGCAAAGTCTTGCGACAAATTTCAATATATCAGATAAAACCACTGCGTAGAAAATGAAGCTTAGAGCAACTAGATTTTATCAAGTCCACACTCATATCTTATTTGCATGACTTCTTTTGAACAAGTTTGAGGTACTTAGAGAAAGCCTTTCTCCTTCAAGCTTTCAACAGTTTCTTTCAAGCTCACCTCTATAGGGGTGAAATTTATCCCCAACTCTTGTGCTTTCTTCTTGGAGACTTGGAAGGTTGGCACATAAGGCTTGTCATCAGCACACCTGCCAAGAATAAAATTCGATGTTTATCATCTAAAAGGAAAAACATTGAAGTTCAAAATGTATAAGTCCTAAAACTTACTTTTCTGGAAGGTTTGAATTTGGATAAAGTTCCTTCAAAGCTTTCACAGTTTGTGAATTGTGATAGACTCTCTCAACTAAAGCATATCTTCCATTGGCTGAAGGAACCTCAAATGCTAGAATATGTGCATTTGCAACATCTTTAACATTAACCCATTCAAGTGTTGCATTTGGAAATGTTTGTGCTCCTGCATCAGTTAAAACCTTCACACTTATTATCATAAGAATGCTAACAACTTAAAACACAAGGTTGACAGTAAATTTTCCATTCTTTTTTTTTTTTTCCTAAAAAAAGACAAACAGTATGCATACTCCCTTTTGGGTCTATGTTGACTAGTTTCCTTCAATAGTTCAATGTCATGTCACCCACTTAATATAAAATTTTGTCTCCCCTTTCTGCACTTTTATGTTTCCAGGATCGTTATTTTACCTCCTTTAAATTCTATATTTTCCCTTCATATGATGTTCACCTCTTCTAGGCGTCAAGGAAGCTGGCCACTCAAGTAGCTTACCTTGGTGCCAGTACAACTAGGAATCTAACTATATCATTCAACTAGCTATATGGATTATGTTCAATAATAGAATAGTAGATATGCTACCTGTTTAGGAATCATGTTTGTCAAAATCTGTTTGATACCAATGCTTAGGTTTCAAACCCATTCGAGTAGGGTATTAAGTATCTTAAATGTGACAAATCACAAGAATTCTACTACATTTGCATCATTTGAGATGCTGATGTTTGACCAAAGAGATGTGTGTGTGGTTCCACTCTATCATATGGACAAATTGACATCTTCCATCTCTACCAGGGATTGACCATGTTATGAGATTAAATGTCAATAACAGTATATAAGAGCATTTAGCTTCTTCCTGATAATAAGAAAAGAAAATTATACTGCTTTTAGGAGGAGGAATCTCTGAAGGTTCTAGCTTCCTAAAGCTTCTTTCTTTTTCCATTCTTAAAGTTGAACTAGAACAAGGTTGCTCCATTTTCCAAAAGGTTGTACTAAGAAATTTAACCATACAGAATCAGTAGCTTGATACAACATAATTCATATCCTGCCAATCTAGTCACCCTTTCCCTTCTGTAGATGCATAGTCAGGTAAATTATGCTACCTAACCCCATGGATCTTTAAAGGGCTCAATCCCCAAAAGGAAGAAAACCGTTCTGCAGCAGACATTAACCAACCTGAAAACAATACTACTAGTAACTCATATCCTAACACATTCAAAGAAAGTAATTTAGGCAAATAGGAATGCAGTTGCTGTGATTGGAGAGAGGGGTGTGAGAGAACAAAGTTTTTATTTTCTTGGTGGTGGTGGGGAAGGGGATGGGCTGGGGTTGGGGTTGATGAGAAAACAACAATTTAGATGATAGGTGGACTTACCATTCACTAAGTTCAAAATTGCTTCACAACTTGTATTTAGTGTTGGTTGCAGAAGAGGACCAATCACCATAGCTGGATTTATCGTAACCATGTCAATCCCCTTCTCTTTTGCAAATTTCCAAGAAGACTGATCAGCCAAAGTCTTTGATAGTATATACCAACTCTATAAGGGAACAAGTAGCTCATTAGATACAAAGATATCAATGGAACCAAATCTAAGGGTTCAAGAAACTGCACAATAATGTTAAACTACACAGCACAACCACACACACCTTATTCTCTCTGTTAAACTCTGCATCTGAATTCCAAGTCTCATCAACTACCACATCTGGAGTTCGAGGTGTTCTGTTGAATGCAACTGCAACGAAAGAGGATGTTACAACAACTCTTTTAACAGATGGAGTTTTTGCACAGGATTCTAGAACATTAAGAGTCCCCTTTATTGCAGGCTCAAGTAATTCAGCCTGAAATGCAGAGTGAAACAGAGAACAAATATAAGTCATAACCAAAAGATTAATACGTAAGGGAGTGATTCAACTACATAATCAAAATCCTAAGCCCTCAATTGAACTGCCTCAGATCATTTGTTTTGCTTCCTGGGTTCAGTAATCAGATTATACTGCCTTAAGAATAACAAGAAATGAGGAAATCAAGTTTACTTGTTCACACACAATTCCATGTGCCTCTTGATTTCTCTCTCTTTCAGTCTTATTTAGATCAGAGAATGGCAAAAGGCCTAGGTTGACAGATCCATTGATTCTCACACAAATGGAGATCAAAAGGCTTGCATACACATTACACTAAAGCAAAATTATGAAATCAATAATAGCAGATAAACTATCTCAAGGGATGTAATAGGAACGAACCTGTGGGTCTGAGACCGAAAGATAAAATGGAGATGCTGTATGGAAAACACCTACGCATCCGTTGATTGCAGAATCAAATGATCCTTCTTCCAATATGTTTGCCTTGAATAAATGAAGTCTTTCCTTGGCTCCATCAAGAGCAAGTAAATGTTCAGTCTTCTTTGGATCATCTGTGATAACAAATGAACAGAATTTAGTGAATAAATTAAAACTACTGCTTTTACAGCAGTTGATGAAATTCAACATATGTAAGTTCCGAAAATACAGAAATCAGAAATGATTAATCGGTGTTCAGGCACCTTAGAAACAAATTACACTGTTCCCATACAAACCAGACTACATCATCAGATTTATATGCTGATTCATGAGAAGACAACAATGAGAGAATTGCGAGTGAAACAAGGTCTTTAGTGTGCTTTGAGTTTGTAGACAAACTAGTTGAGATAATGCCCATCTACAGGCACCCACCATTACTCAAATGTAAGGGTTTATAAGAACAAAAACCCTGAAACAAACTCGAAATTGATCTGATTGAGGACCGTAGCAAGAAACCCAGAATCAAATTTCAAAATAGAGAAGAGGAAGTCAATAAAGCATCTACAAGACAGTAAAAGTGAAACCCAGATTCAAGAAGATGAATACTGACTTAGATCACGAACTGAAGCTTTTACGGTGTATCCTTTGGCAAGCAGAAACTTCACCAGCCATGAAGCGATGTACCCAGAAGCACCTGTAACACAAACTGTCTTCCCAGCTCCACTCATTGTCTCTGATTCCTAGGTTTCCTTTTGGCCTTTCTCACAGTCTCTTTGGTTTCTGATATGGAACAATGGAAATGGTAATTGAAGGAGAAAATGAATGGTATAAATAGGCATTGGCGTTAGTAGATTGTCGATGAATGGCATGACTTACCAGAGTTCGGTATGCTATGTACCTAACCGTTTTTTGGATCTGGTATGGTACGCTTATGGAACGGTTTTTGTTTTAGATAGCATACCGTCAGTATATACAGAATACTGTATCAAATTACCATATACCCTTTTTTTTTTTTTTTTTGGGAGGACGAATTACCAGATACCGAAATCATATCATATATTGAATTACCATACCAATTTGACACCTTTAATCTAAGTTGTGTTGGGCCCAATTTAAAGCCTAATCCATTTTGACATTATTCTAGGTTGGTCTCAATTTAAGGCCTAGTCCATCTTGATATTATTCTTGAAAAATACAACTTCAGGCAACCCATGAGCTGAAAACCATATTTCAACTAAAAAAATATATTCTCGCCAACAGAAAAAAGATTGTTTCGAGCCACCACTTTCCTCTCTTACTAGATCTTGTAGTTGTTGGATCTTGGGAATGAAAAAAAATGTTTTAGGAACGAATAGATAGGTGAGGGTTTGAAAAATAATAATGTTAATATGTATTATAAAATAGAAAATATATATTTAATACAAAGAAGAAATTAGGAAATGATGAGCTCAACTCTTCTATTAAGTTATTCATTACATATTTATTATGGAACTAACATCTTCTCTAATATGGAAATATCAGAGTTTACAAAGAAATACAATATATGATTCTCACACAATAAGATGATATTGATATAAATGATGGATTGCTAAGATCTTCGGTTAACATGGGAATGCGATCGCCAAGATTGCACACTGAGATGGCTGAGATCTTCATTTGGAAGTTACATCATTTGGTATGAACTCTTTGGGATAATGGACATCTATAACTAAATATTATTTATAACATTCCCCCTTAGAAGTCAATCAATAGATAGTGTACCTTGTTAAAACTTTATAAGAAAAAATCCTGTGAAAAAAAAATTTTAGTGAAGGAAAAAGAGTATACATATCTAAGTAATACGTATTGGTAACTGCTTCATTAATTTTAACCAAATAAAGGAAAAAAGAGTGCAACATATATTTTACTCCCGCTGATGATAACATCATTGTGTATCTTTGAGTACACACATCCCAATTTCATATACCAGCTTATTAAAATTTGAAGTAAGCAATGTTTCAGTAAATAAATCTGTCAAATTATCATTAATTTGAACGAATTCAATGAACAATGATTTCACCATTTTGTTAAAAATCACGAGTGAAGAACAATTTTGGTTAAATATGTTTTGTACTATCTCATTTGATGTATCCTCCCTTCAATTGAGCTATGTATGCAGCATTATCTTCATATAATATTGTTAAAACTCATTTTTCTAGAAGAATATCATATGCTTCCTAAATGTGTTGTATCATTAATTTTAACAAAATATATTGTCGATTTACTTCATGAAGCACTATTATCTTTGCATGATTTGAAGAAGTGACAGCTAAAGTTTGTTTTGTTGAACGCCATGAAATAGCTAACATTCACTTGTGAATAAATAGCCTATTTAAGATTTAGTTTTATGTAGATCAAATAAATATCATGCATCTGCATAACAAGTAAATTGATGTCCACATTCATAAAATGACATCATATCAATAATTCTTAAAAAATACTGAAATATATTTTTAACAACATTCTTGTATCTTTGTATTGGAAAAGAGATAAATCTTACTAATACATAGAAAGTGTTATATTCGATTGTATATTATTAGCAAAATACATTAATGTCTCGATTGCATTGAGATATGTTACTTCAAGACCAATAAATTTTTTGTTGTTTTATTTCTTTATGTCAAGCGATCTCACAACCATTGAGGTATTCAATGGATATGTTTTATTCATTTAAAATTACTTCAAAACTTTTTCTATAGAAGTTGACTAATGAAAAAATATTATATTCATTAAATGATCAATTTATAAGCTTAGACAAAACTTTATCTTTCCAATATCTTTCATTTAAACTTTCTTCAAATAATTTGTTGCTCTTGGAAACTCTTCAGGAGTTCCGATGATATTTAAGTCATTAACATATATACTTATTATAACAAAATTAGATCTATATCATTTAATAAATGTAAATAATAAATTGAATCATTTTTATATCTTTTATTTAATAAATATCCACTAATGAGATTATACTATATATGCGTTGATTACTTTTAAAGTCTTATTGAACAAATTTCTTAAGAATTTTTATGTGCTTTAGGCATTTTGAATCCTTCAGAAATTTTCATATAAATTTCACACTTGAGTGAATCATATAAATAATCCGTTATAATATCCACTAGACGCATGTCAAAATTTTCATATACTACCAAACTAATAAGACATTTGAAGGATATTACATCCACCACCACAAGAAAACATGTTTCCATATACTCAATGACAGGCTTTTGTAAAAATTATTGTGCCTTAATTCATATTTTATATATCACGATTCAATTATTGTTTCATTTTCACACGAAAACTCATTTGTACCTCCTTTGGCTTTGTACCTTTAGAAGTTTGGATTACAAGGCAAAAAAATTTACTTTTTTTGAACGAATTCAATTCTGCTTGAATTGTGTCTTTTTATTTTGGCCAATCATTTCTTCATTTACATTCATCAACAAATTTATGTTTAAGATCTTCGTCTTTGTTGCATTATTTCAACAATAACATAATATGCAAAAATATTGTCAATGACTTTATCTTTTTTGTTCCATCTTTTTCCTGCAATAACATAATTAATTAAGATCTCTTAATTATTTTTAGGTACTGGAATGTCTTATAGGATTTCATAGAAAGTTATATCTTCCGTAATTAATTATTTTCGTATTATGAACATCTTAATCATTTGCTCATTTCATTTTTCTAAGATTTTATCATTGGAACCAATTGGCATTCTACGTTTTAAGCGTAGTTTAATTTCATTTGCATTGATAGAATATCATGCCCGGACATTAACCCAAATTGGATCATTTGCAGCTGGAATATGAGATTTAGTAACTTTTGACAGGTCAGTGAATCTGACAGTTGATTCATAATACTTTGTAAATACATTATCTTTTGACTTCAAGTTCACATTGTTCAGTACGAGGATCTAAATGAGATACTGATAATGCATTCCAATCAATATGTTTTTTTCAACTGTTTATTCTCTCCCATTCATGTTGGAAAAACTAATTCATTAAAATGATAATCAGTAAGTTTTGTTTTTTATAAATTTTTAATCATTGGCAAGATATTGAATTGTATAATGAGATTCATATCCAACATATATTCCCAACTTTCTTTGGGAACTTTTATTTATGTGTTGTAGTAGAGTAAGTGAAATATAAACTATCAAAAAATTATAGAGCAAATTGCACTGACACCCCAAAATAGAGGCCTTAAAGCACTAACACCCCACTTTATGTTTAAAAAGCACAGAAACCCCAAAATTGAATTTTTATTAGATATATTTGTCTAATTTGTCACTAAAAACTTTATAAATTTGATAAATATAACCAATGAAAATCCAATTTTGGGGTCTCTATGCTTTTTAAACAAAAAGTGGGGTGTCAATGCTTTAATGCATCTATTTTGGAGTGCCAGTGCAATTTGTTCAAAATATAAGATGATAAATATTTAGATTCTGACCATAAGTCAATTATAATGAGGAGAATATATAATAACTTATTGGTATGTTGTATACAAATAATGATGTATATAAAATAGCATATCCCATGCCGGCACATGAGATTTTGTTCTCATAAGCAATGGTTTAAATATTAATTGGAGACGTTTAATAAATGATTTTACCAAATTATTTTGGGTACAAACATAGGCAACATACTATTCAACTGTGATTTTAGTTGTCATACAATAATCATTTAGAGTCTAAAATGTAAACTCACCAGCATTATCAAGACAAATTGTCTTTGTTTTATAATTCATAAATTGTGCTCTTAATCTAATTGTTTGAGCAAGCAATTTCATGAATACCAAATTGCAAGTTAATAAAAATACATGTAACCATCTTATAGATGCATCCACTAAAATAATATATTATCTGAATGGTTCACATGATGGATGAATAAGCCCATATATTTCACCTTATATACATTCCAAAACTACAAGAGATTCAATCCCAATTTTAATTGGTGATGATCTAGTAATAAATTTTCCTTAAGAACAAGCAACATGAGAAAATAGAGGTAGGTGGTTAAATGACCACCCCACCCCTGTATTCAATGATTGGGCAGGCCCATGCTGTCATGGGGGCCACACAAGCAGCATTCTTAGCCCATATCAACATAATTATCACTCTTTCAAAAACAGGTTGGTGGCTCACAAATTTCATTCTGCAATGGGAGTCAAGGAAGCAGATGGAAATAGGGTAGTTGAAGAAAATATATTTACGAGTTCACAGAAGTGATCCAGTGTTAAATTGTAATCACACTCCCTCGAATGTTATTTGCAGTTTCCACAGTCCAGTTCGACATCCCAATCAAGCTTCAACTACTAGTAACACAACTCTAAATTTGCAGGTATATATACACATACATTCATAGCATCATAATAATATCAGATGAAGCTCCATTTGGTTGGCTGAGGAAACTAACTTAGTCCAATGGATTTCTCTCTTCAACCACCATATTTTTGTTCAACATCTTAGAAATAAAACGAAGAACCATCTTCCCTCCAAGTTTGATTTGGGTACTTCAACATCAACCACTCCCTTCCGATTGACCTAGTACTCCATAACCTTTAATACTTAGTGCTACCACGAAAAAGAAAACGTTTAGGTGGTCCAACAAATTATCTGCATAAATTTGTCTGGCACAGTTCAAATATGGGGTGACACTCAAAACAAAAAGTGATCCCATCTCATTGGTTGGGACAATATCTGCAATCCAAAAGATTTAGGTGGACTGGGCTTTAGAGACCTCGTTAAGGTGAATGAAGATTTATAGATGAAGCTTGCTTGGGGGTTCTTAAATTACAATACTATATGGAAATCAGTTTTGCAGGCAAAATATGGAAGCAGCAGATGAAAAGAGTGATAAGCTAGCCCGAGTGATTCTCCTATATGGAAAGCCATTTGCAGTGTGGCTCCTACAGTTTTTAGCAACAATAAAGTTGATGTTGGCAATGGAACTTCAACACTTTTCTGGGAAGATAATTGGCTTAAGGTGGAGTAGAACCTTAAGTCAAAAGCTATATCTGATGTATCAAGTGGAATGAACAAGGAAAAGATAATATCATATGTGGATGAAAACGGAGGTTGGAGAAAGGAAAAATTAAAAAATCTCTTACCGTTCGATTGGTGCCTTAAAATTTAAGCACGCTCACCGCCAATTGCAAGTGGAGGAAAGGACTTGTGGCTGTGGAACCCATCACAGAATGGTTGCTTTACAATTAAATCTACATATGAGGCGTTAGAAGCTTTCACTAGTCTTGGTGCAGGAAACTCTTTTGATAGTAGGTATTGGGAGGCCATTTGGAAGTTAAAGTGTCGCAAAGAATCTCTTGTTTCATGTGGGTTCTAAGCCTGAACATGTTATTAACTAATGACAGGAAGTAGAAAATGGGACTCATGAATCAATCCTTTTGCAACTTTTGTCTTCATGAAGCCAAAACTAGTCTACATGTATTTAGAGATTGCCAATATGAGAGTGGAGGGTGGAAACAATTATACCTAATGAATCAACAATGATTTTTCTTGAAAACGGGGAGAATTTTTGGGAGTTAGGTGGAGGGTGGAAACAATTATACCTAATGAATCAACAATGATTTTTCTTTAGTTGTGGTTGTCATGATTGGCTTTACCTAAACATATGTGGAAATATAGCACACCAACAAAAAGGATGGTCAGCCAAATTCGCCATCACTCTATATCTATTGTGGGGTTGGAGAAATCATGATACTCATGAAGAAGACTTCACTAGACCAGGGGGAGGGTGGAACCGATATAAGAATTCTACTCATAGGTGGAGGCAGCTTGGATCCAGCAATATAATTCACTATCACTACCACACGATGCTAGAAGGACAACAAAGTAGAAGAGACCAAATGAAGGGTGGCTAAAATGCAATGTGGATGATGCATCAGGTAAAAAAGATTTCAATCAAGTTGGAGGGGTTTATTACAACTCAGAAGGGGTGTATTTGGGAGGTTTTGTGCACAAAATTCCAAAGACAAGTGTCTCGAAAGTAAGCTCCATGCTATTTATGTAGGCATCCACTATGCAATAGAAAGAAATATGCTACCCGTTCATGTGGAGTAGAAAGAAATATGCTACCTATTCATGTGGAGTCTGACTCTTCACAAGCAATAGATTGTTTGAAGCTAAGCGCTCAAAATCAAGGGAGGATGACTAGGATTATCGTGGCAAATCGAGAGCTGGTTGCTTTGCATGGAAACATCATCATTACTCATACTAATAAAGAAGTGAATATGGCTGCCGATTGGATGGCGAAGAGAACAACAACAGTAGAGTCTCATTTGCAATTCTGTTAGGAACCCCCTTACGGTATAGAGGAGTTCCTTCATGTCAATTTTTGATCCAACTCTCCTTAATTTGATCTTGTGTTTTTAATCCCGTTTATGTATCAAAAAAATAATAATATGTATCAAAAAAATAATAATAAGGACTGCACGATTCTCAAATGAAAAACTCACTCGAGTTCCTTTGGAGCTAATAAAAATTATATGGCAAAGTCTTGCAACGATTTCAATATATCCAGATAAAAACACCGCGTAAAAAATGAAACTTAGAGCAACTAGATTTTATCAAGTCTACACTCATATCTTATTTGGATGACTTCTACTGAACAAGTTTGAGGTACTTAGAAAAAGCCTTTCTCCTTCAAGCTTTCAACAGCTTTCCTTCAAGCTCACCTCTATAGGGGTGAAATTTACCCCCAACTCCTGTGCTTTCTTCTTGGAGACTTGGTACATTGGTACATAAGGCTTGTCATCAGCACACCTGCCAAGAATAAAATTCGATGTTTATCATCTAAAAGAAATGAAATTGAAGTTCAAAATGGAAAAGTCCTAAAAACTTACTTTTCTGGAAGTTCAAATTTGGATAAAGCTCCTTCAAAGCTTTCAGGGTTTGTGAATGATGATAGACTCTCTCAACTAAAACATATCTTCCATTGGCTGAAGGAACCTCAAATGCTAGAATATGTGCATTTGCAACATCTTTAACATTAACCCATTCAAATGTTGCATTTGGAAATGTTTGTGCTCCTGCATCAGTTAAAACCTTCACACTTATTATCATAATAATGATAGCAAATTAAAACACAAGGTTGACAGTAAATTTTCCCCTTTTTTTTTTTTTTTTTCTTCTTCTTTTTCTAAGACAAACAGTATGCATACTCCCTCATTGGGTCTACGTTGACTAGTTTCCTCCAATAGTTCAATGCCAAGGGATCTAGACTGGAAATATGAAGATCTTGTTGTCACCCACTTAATATAAATTTTTGTCTCCCCTTTCTGCACTTTTATATATCCAAGATTATTATTCTACCTGTAACAACCCCCGCATCTCTAACCCGAGATTCGTATTGCAGGTCCGAGTACCCGAAGGTCCATTCGGAATAAACTGTGGAGTATCCGGATTGAAGTCCGGGATCCATACCCTGAACCCATGGATCTAGATTTCACCAATGAAGAACCTGTCTACTGGGTTTCCGAAGAAGAACCCGTAGAAATCCTTCATACGGATGACTCCATTGTAAAACTAGAAGAAAAGACCCTCGCTCATGAGAAAACACAAAGAAACAATCAGAAATAATTTAACTTTTGCTTCCGCTAAACTCTATCAATTTTCAGACATATTACTTTATTCCTTTTTCTTTGATTCTTTCATTTCAAGTATTGGACTCATGTAATTCATTTATTTAATTATTTGGACTATTTTTGCTCTTGATTATTATTGCGTGCATTTATTATCATTGATGGTAAACCGTGGATCTTATGACTATGAATCGCAACCACGGGTTATCAGGCGGGACCGATACCGGTTGGTGGGGTGTGACATTACCTCCTTTAAATTCTATATTTTTCCTTTATATGGCGTTCACCTTTTCTAGGCATCAAGGTAGTTGGCACTCAAGTAGCTTATCCTGATGCCAGTACAACTATGAATTTGACTATATCATTCAACTAGCTATATGGACTATGTTCAATAATAGAATAGTAGATATGCTACCTATTTAGGAATCATGTTTGTAAAAATCTGTTTGATACCAATGCTTAGATTTCAAACCCATTCAAGTGGGGAATTAAGTATCTTAAATGTGACAAATCACAAGAATTCTACTACATTTGCATCATTGGAGATGTTGAAGTTTGACCAAAGAGATGGGTGTGTGGTTCACTCTATCAAATGGACAAATTGACACCTTCCATCTCTACCATGGGTCTAGGGATTGACCATGTTATGAGAATAACAGTATATAAGAGGGTTTAATTTCTCCCGGGGAATCTCTTAAGGATCTAACTTCCTAAAGGATTTTTTTCCCCATCTTATGGTTGAACTAGAACAAGGTTGCTTCATTTTCCAAAAGGTTGTTCTACAAAATTTAATCATATACAATTAGTAGCTTGGTACAACAAAATTCATAGGGAAAATTAAGTGATTATCTACTTTCAAGTTTCCCTTAACAAAAGTAACCATTCAATGTTTCACTTAACAAAACTAGTTAAAATTGAGTTTGCATCTACAAAACTAATAAAATAGTGAATTTTCATCCATTTGGACATTTTTACCCTTAAAATTGACCATACAAATATGGGAGTAAAAATGTTCAAAGGGTATGAAAAATTAATGAATTTTCCTTTTGGACAAAATATTAATTTTTTTTCTTTTCAATGTGCTTAGTTTTAGGGGTTAAAATGTCCAAAAGGGTGAAAAATCAATATTTTTGTTAGCTTTGTAAACTCAAACTCAATTTTAGCTAATTTTGTCAAATGAAACATTAAGTGAATAATTTTGTAAAAGAAAACCTAAAAGCAGCTTAATCATGTAATTTTCTCAAATTCATATCCTGACAATCTAGTCACCTTTCTCTTCCATAGATCAATAGTTGGGTAAATTATGCTACCTAACCCCATGGATCTTTAAAGGGCTCAATCCCCAAAAAGAAGAAAACTGTTCTGCAGCAGACATCATCAACCAACCTGAAAACTAACTATGGATCTATGTACCCATACAAGTGTCAATTGTGTAAAATACCGTTTTATCAACCGAACCTGGCCTATTAAACCTCACCATTTTCAAATTTAGTACAGTATGTATCAAACCGTTTTTTGGCATTTGGTATGATATGGTTTCAATTTTAGGTAGCATATCATCGGTATACACTGAATACCATATCAATTTACCATAAACCGTATTGTATATCAAATTTGACACCCTTAATCTAGATTATGTTGGACCCAATTTAAGGCCTAATCCATCTTGATAGAGAAAAGGAAAATGTTCATAAGTGAGAAACATGTGTTTTAGAACAGAAGTGTTACTAAACGGGCTCTCAGATATGTAGTGGGTGGCATCAAATTAGGAGTTTGCTCATGGTAGTAATTACCACACTAATTAATACTGATTCTTGGAACAACATCGTTTTATGAACTTCTCTTTTGCTGTCATGCGGTTGTTATCCGTGTGGCCCATGTATGCCCCTCATGCCTCGAGGAATATTGAATTGTTGTTGTTCGGTGACTAACGAGGGTGACAGGAAGCTCTACAGTAAGTAAAGACACTTTGCTGGGAGATCTTCAAAGATTCTCAACTCTGGATATTCGATCCTGAAAATCCGAAAGCAGTGTTCCTGTTTTGTGTTTTTTCTCTTAATTTCTTGGATCTTTCTACTGTGTTCCTTCCTATTTTAAGTGATCTTTTAGATCTTCTGTGGTCTTTCCCTATAGTGTTATCTAGCGTGCTTTCTAAGATCTATACTTGTGAGAGAGTGTGATTTTGACAAATCAATGTTATGACTCAATAGAGATCATAGAGTATTTATATACAAAAGTACAAAAGATAAAAAGTACATGCTATAAGGACTCTATACAGTGACACTAGTCTTTTTTTTTTTTTTTTTGGTGAAGTATTAGTCCTATTCTCTAATACCCTTTCCCCCGCAAAGTCAATGGTCCTTCACGGAGCTTGTGTTTGGAACAAAGAAAACAAAAACGAGGGTAGGAGAGTCCCTTGGTCAATATATCTGCTGGTTGATTGATGATGGAGATAAAACAAACAGAAAGTTCCTTCTTAGCCACTTTGATACGAACAAAATGAAAATCAATTTCAATATGCTTTGTATGAGCATGAAAGACAGGATTGGTAGAAAGATAAATAACACCAAGATTGTCACACCACAAGATAAGAGGAACCAAAGGTGGAATACCCAATTCACAAAGAAGAGAGTGTACCCATGAGATCTTTATAGTGGCCGTGGCAAGAGCACGATATTCACTCTCAATGCTAGAGCGAGCAACGGTAGTTTGCTTGCAAGATTGCCAAGAGATAAGATTCCCACCAAAGAAGATAAGTTAGCCACCTTGAGATTTTCTATCATCAAGGCATCCAGCCCAGTCAACATCAATGAAGGCCTCAATAGTATGAGAGGGCGAAGGAGTGAGATGAAGACCATATAAGATAGTACCTTTCAGATATCGAAGAAGGTGCTTGAGAGCAATCCACTGAGCATCAGTAGGACAACTCATAAACTAACAAAGTTTGTTTACAGAAAATGATATGTCAGGGTGTGTTGCAGTGACATATTGTAAGGCACCGACCAAACTCTAATATAAAGTGGCATCAGGCAAAGGAATGCCGCTCTCTTTGGACAAAGTAACAGAGGGAACACAAGGAGTAGAGATGGGTTTAGCATCGGATAAGGCAACCTTGTCAAGTAATCCACTAATATAATGTTGCTGCTAGAGAAGGACACCCTGTGACATAGGAATTAATTCAATTCCAAGAAAGAACAGAGCAGGGCCTAGGTCTTTGAGAGCAAACTCCGAAGTAGAAGATCCTCAATAGCCGCTTCCCGTAATTAAAATGTCATCAACGTAAATCAACACATATAACGATGGAGAGCTAGTCCGATAAAAGAAAGATGAATCAGTCTTAGATCCAACCAAACCAAGTCCAAGCAAATAAGAAATGAGACGATGGAACTATGCCTGTGGGGCCTGTTTGAGACCATACAATAAACGTTACAACTTGCATACATGAGATGGACATTGAGAATCAATATAACTTGGAGGTTGTTGCATATAAACCTCCTCATGAAGGACCCCATGTAAAAATGCATTATTAACGTCGAGTTGACATATTTGACAAGAAGATGAAACAACTAGAGAAAGAATAATGCAAATCGCGGTAGGTTTGACCACAGGACTAAAAGTCTCCTCATAATTCAAACCACTCTTGAGTGTATCCCTTTGCCACTCATCAAAATTTTAATCAATTGTTGAGATTTAAGCGTTGAGAGTTTATTGTAAATATTAGTTTTTGGGTAAATATCACTTACCTCCCCTCTTAGCTGGACAAATAGCACTTACACCCCCCCTTAATTGGATAATATCACTTACCTCACCTCTTATCTAGCAAATATGTCAAACATCTCTCCTCTGTTAACTTCAGTTAAATTTAACTTTTACCATTAAATATTTTTCTAAAACCCCAAATTACCCTTGGCTAATATTTTTTTATTCTAAACCCTAAATTATTGTAATCATCTAGCAATTAAAATACTAAATTACCCTCAATTAAAATAATTGTTAAAATCAAAACATCATAGTTAAAATCCAAATTCTCTTTAATTATTAAAAGCCCAACATACCCTTTTTTTTTTTTTAATTATTAAACAATTAAAATAGTAGTACGTGTTTAATTTTATCAATATACCCCTTTTTTTTTTAATTGCATTTTTAATAGAAGTACCTTTTTTTAATTGTTTGATGATTTAAAAAAAAGAAAAGAAAAAAGAAAGAGGTATGTTGGGCTTTTAATAACTAAAGATAATTTGGGATTTAACTATGGTGTTTTAGTTTTTAATAATTATTTTAATTGAGGGTAATTTAGTATTTTAACTGTTAGGATGATTACGGTAATTTAGGGTTTAAAATAAAAAATATTTTTAGCTAAGGGTAATTTGGAGTTTTAGAAAAATATTTAACGGTAAATGTTAAATTTAACGATAAAGTTAGCCAGAGGAGAGGTGTTTGACATATTTGCTAGATAAGAGGTGAGGTAAGTGATATTATCCAATTAAGAGGGGGTGTAAGTGTTATTTGTCCAGCTAAGAGGGGAAGTAAGTGATATTTACCCAAAAACTAATATTTATAATAAACTCTCAATGCTTAAATCTCAACCCTTGATTAAAATTTTGATGACGTGGCCAAATAAGGGCTGTCGGAAGCTGCAGACAGCTGCTGCCGCAAATAAAAATCCATGTAATATCCCCTTTCCTAATATATATATATCATCGCCGTTACAAAAAATAATAGATAAAATTACAATGCCCTTTGCTGTCCATACCCAACCCCTAGGTGGGGTCCCTTTCACCCATCTTTTAGAAAGACCGGGGGGGGGGGGGGGCATCGTTAGTTTGTTTCTGTTGGTGTAGAAAGTGATCAACTGATCCATTAATTGTGCACAATGACAAAGATTATAAAGAGTTAGGGTTAGGGTTTTGGAGTTTTGGAGTTTAAAGGAGTTTAAAACGATGGACAGATTAACAGAAATTCAAAATCTGTAATGACTAGATTACTCTTCATCTTGTTATATTTGGATTGCGTTTCTCATGTTTCCTATAATGGATTTTGCAGAGATTTGAACAAGGAACTTCGAACTGGCAGGGGTTAGAAGTAATAGTTTTAAGGTTTTGATGGATTTCCTAGGACCATTAAATCTTAGATCCGCACCAAGGATATTTTTAGTTTCTCTTGAAATTTCCATGGCTGAAACGATCAAAGACCAACCACCAATCGAAACTAAATTGCAAGAACCACCTCCTTTAGTCTCCTTTGATTTCTCAGATGAAGTATTGCTAGAACTGAGAACTTTGTTGTTCAGGTCTTGCTCGCAGAGTAAGGAGAATACCTAGGTGATTTCTCTCTTTGTGTTTCTCTAAATTGTTGCCTTTGCTGCAACTATGTGTATCAATAATTAATTCTCAATAATAGAGGTGGGGAAGGTGGTCGCCTAAGGTGGTGGAATTTTTGGCTAGGTGTAAGAAGAAGATGGGTGAATCCCTTCACCTACTTAGGAATTGGGTATAGACAACAAAGGGCATTTATGTAATTTTATAACCCATTTAACAACATAATTTAGCTAGTAATTATGCATGTTAGTGCCATGTAATTTTAGAGATGATAATTGGTGGTCACTAATTTCACCTAAAAATAATGGATCTCATGTAATTTTCTCAAAATAATAATAATAAGAATTTTTTACGTATGGATCATCTTAGTAAAGCATAAACCAATGTTGGGTCCTTTTAGCACAATACATTACATCTGGATTTCAAAACATCTAAAGCCTTTTTTCACCGTTAATTTTTTTATTTTTTAAATTTCAAACTTGAAAAGATCAAAATACTCCTCAGATTATTTAATGACAAAAATAGTCATCTCTATATGTCATATTTTCATCCTTACACCAACGATCCTAATACTTTTGATTCTCAAACACCTGTTTTTGATGCGAATCTCACTATCACTCTCCCTTCCCATCTGCAACTCTCAGCATCTCTACTTGACGTCTGGCGCTTCGAAAAGGAACAACAGATCTAACTCTATTTCCCTAAAGATTTGAAATAAAAACAAAAAGGGCAAATAATTAAACAGCTCACTCCAAATAAGAACAAAAAGCGTTAACGTGGACCAATCCAATTTTTTTACTACTCATAGAAATTGAAATAGTGATCAAATCAAATAAAAGATGTAAAATAGAAAATTAATATGTTATTTACCAAGCCAAGGTCTTTGTGTAATTAAGATTAGTTGGGATTTCGGAGGGAATGCTTCATTGTTACAGATAGAGCTTGCGATGGTTGGAGGTGTGTTACAATAAAAGATACACCTATAGAGATCTCATTTATGGGGATGGAGTTGACGGTTTTTGGACAAGGTACGACAATGAGGGTTTTCCCTGTGAAGGACTTTCGGATTGGAGACGGATAATGAGGAGATGATGAAGAAACCACATGAGGGGGGTTTGCAAGGGTCTGTGTGGAGATCAAATTGCAAAAATAATTATTATCAAAATTCAGGAGGAGAGGAAGCGTGCATCAAATCCTCTATGAATCGCTACACCTACTATGCTTCAAGTGCAGGAAGTTCGGTAATAATCAAGATCAATGTCCAACTACAAGAAACGATGATATAATAGAGTCTACTACCAATGAAGGAGAAGAAGCCCAAGCAAAGGATGATATAATAGAGTCTACTACCAATGAAGGAGAAGAAGCCCAAGCAGTGCAAACCTTTGCTACAGTTGGGAACAATCTCCCTCCACCTGAAAACCAGGTTACAAGAGGAAAGTGACCGGAGGAGGGGACACCGGCTGGAATGACAGAGGGGTAGAATATCTTGTGGTAGGAAGAAACTCAGCAGGAGGAATGGTATGTGGATCAAGTTTCATGGCCTTTAATAGGGAAGAGATGATAATAGACGGGGAGGTTCCCCAAAAGAATTGATTCTTAATGATAGTATTCTGCTGGAATTGCAGAGGAGCAGAGAATAAAGCATTTACCTCTGCTTTCAAACACTATAGAAGCACTTATAATCTAGATTGTATAGTTATCACGGAGCCTTAAATAAGTGGTGAAAGAGCAACAAAATTCATACAGAAAATGAATAGTGTTGCCAATTTTCGGAGTGATGCAGTAGGTTTAGCGGGGGGAATTTGGTGCATTTTTTTTCAACGTGAATTGCAGGTGAAGTTACTTCTTGAACACCCTGAATTCCTTTTGTTTGAAATTATGGACAGACAAAATATTCCTTGGATTTTTTCTACTGTATGTGCTAGTCCACATGAAGGAAATAGACGTCTCTGTTAGGAGGAATTGGCACCTACAACTGATCGGTATAAACTACCATGGTTTTTAGCTGGAAATCTGAATGAGGTTCTAGATGAATCAGAGGTAAAGGGAGGAGCGGCAATTCCGATTATAAGATGTGAGAACTTCAATAAATATATTAATAGGTGTAATCTTATTGATATGGGATCAATGTGACCAAAATTCATGTGGCGTGTCCCTAAATGGGAGAGGGTTACAAGAGGACGTATGGAAAACTTGATAGAGGTCTATGCAAGTTGACTGGAGATTACTTTACCATGATGCGATGGTTCGGGTTGCCCTTAGAATAAAGTTTGATCACCACCCACTAGTTATTGAATTGCAGCCTATAGTTCAGAAAAGGGTAAAAAAACTATTTTGGTTCGAAGCTATGTGGATGACCCATAGAGATTTTCCTAAAGTAATTGCAGATGGATGGGAGAGCATTCTGGAAGCCCTTCATTCTTTACAAAACCATTTGTTTACTTGGAACTATAATAGTTTCGAGAGTATTTGTGCTACAAAGAAAAGGTTGCATGCTCAGTTAGGGGGTATTCAAAAAAGACTGGCGGATGGAGCACATAACCCTTTCCTTAAGAAACTTGAAAAAGACTTGCGAGTTGATTTGGAGAAACTTCTTAACAGAGAAGAGATCATGTGGGCACAAAAATCTAGAAAAATGTGGATGCTATAGGGGGACAGAAATACTAAATATTTTCACACCATCATTAAAAGATGGAGGAATAAGATCGAAGAGCTAAAATCTGACGAAGGTGAATGGATTCACAATCCAGATGAGTTAAAGACACATGTCACAAGGTTTTATAAAAACCTAATTTTTGAGGAGCAATCAAATAGTTAGGTACTTCAATCTCTTCATTGCTTTCTTACATTAAATCATGATTGGCTACTGTCACTTGGGAAGATAGTTGAAGAAGATAAGGTCCACAAGACAGTTAGACAATTTAGTCCATGGAAGGCGCACGGTCCAGATGGGTTGCAAGCTTCCTTCTACCAAAAATCTTAGGAAGATCTTAGGAAGTGGTAGGGCAGTAATTATTAAGATGGTGAAAGAGGCTTTTGAAGGGAAAATAGATGCCAAATTGAGTGAAACATATCTAACCCTCATCGCTAAAGTGGACAAACCTAAGTCAACCACTCAATTTAGGCCAATATCTTTTTGTAACATGAGAATGAAAATAATCACTCTGGTTATTAATGCTAGATTCAAAGAGTATATGCCTAGCCTCATATCCCCAAATCAAGTCAACTTTGTTCCAGGGAGACATATATAGGAAAATATCATTACTGGCACAGAAATATTTCATACTATGTGCAAGAAATCAAACAAACAACTCACCATGGCCATCAAGATTGATCTTGAGAAAGCATGTGACTGGAATAGATGGAGCTTCATATAGGAAACCCTCACACTGGTCGGTCTTCCGAGTAGTTTGATTGATGTGATTATGAAGTGTATAACCACGTCACAATTGCGTGTTCTCTGGAATGGGGAAGATATAAATTTTTGCACCTCACTAGGGGCATTTGGTAGGGAGATCCTTTATCACCTTATATCTTTGTGATATATATAGAAAGGTTGTCACACTATATACAAGATGCAATAAGCAACGGGTGATGGAAACCTATCAAAATTGGGAGGAAAGGGCCATGCATTTCTCACCTAATGTTTGCAGATGACATCCTTCTTTTTGCCGAAGCTACAATTGAACATGTAGTAGCAATCAATGATTATCTCAACAAATTTTGTATGGCTTCTAGTAGCATGGTCAGTACTTCAAAAACTAGAATTATCTTTTCTAGTAATGTCAGTCACACTCAAGCTAAAGACATCACCCATGTCAGCAAATTCACTAAAACAAAATAAATTGGCAATACCTAGGAGCCCAAATTTGGAATGGATGAGTTAAGAAGGAAAATTACCACCATATTGTAGTTGAAGTGAAGAGTAGATTGTCAAATTGGAAGGTAAATTCACTCTCTTTGGCTAGTATAATAACCCTTGCTAAACCAGTTATTATGGCTATTCTACTTTATTCTATGCAATCAGAACTCTTACCAAAAGGAATTCTTCAAGATGTTGAAAAATCAGCCAAAGGATTCATATGGGGTGATACACAAAACAAAAAAGTGATCCCATCTCATTGGTTGGGACAATATTTGCAAGCCAAAAGATTTACGTGGATTGGGCTTCAGAAACCTCGTTAAGGTGAATGAAGCTTTCTTGAGGGTTCTTATATTACAATACTATCTGGAAATTAGTTTTGCAGGCAAAATATGGAAGCAGCAGACGAAAAGAGTGATTCAAAGCTAGCTCGAGTGATTCTTCTATCTGGAAAGCTATTTGCAGCGTGGCTCCTACAGTGTTCAGCAACAATAAAGTTGATGTTGGCGATGGAACTTCAACACTTTTGTAGGAATATAATTGGCTTGAGGTGGAGCAGAACCTTAATTCAAAAGCTATATCCGATGTATCAAGTGGAATGAGCAAGGAAAAGATAATATCATACGTGGATGAAAACGGAGGTTGGAGAAAGGAAAATTTTGAAAATCTCTTATTGTCCTATTGCTGCCTAAAAATTGAAGCATGCTCACCGCCAATTGGACTTGTGGTTATGGAACCCATCACAAAATGGTTGCTTTACAATTAAATCTACGTATGAGGCATTAGAAGCTTTCACTAGTCTTGGTGCGGACAACTCTTTTGATAGTAGATATTGGGAGGCCATTTGGAAGTTAAAGGTGCCGCAAAAAATCTCTTGTTTCAAATGGGTTCTAAGCTTGAACAGGCTGCTAACTAATGACAGGAAGTGGAAAATGGGACTCATGAATCACTCCTTCTACAACTTCTGTCTTCACGAAACCGAAACTAGTGTACATGTATTAGAGATTGCCAATATGCAAGTGGAGTATGGAAATGATTAATCCCAAAGAATCAACAAGGATTTTTCTTTAGTTGTGGTTGTCATGATTGGCTTTACCTAAATTTATGAGGAAATATAGCACAACAATAGAAAGGATGGTCAGACAAATTCGCCATCACTCTATATCTATTGTGGGGTTGGAGAAATCATGATACTCACGAAGAAGATTTCACCAGACTAGGGGGAGGGGTGGAAACGATACAGGAATTCTACTCACAAGTGGAGGCAGCTTGGACCCAGCAATATAACTCAGTATCACTACCACACAGTGCTAGAAGGAAGGCAAAGTGGAAGAGACCAACAAAAGGGTGGCTAAAATGCAATGTGGATGCTGCATCTGGTAAAGAAGATTTCAATCAAGTTGGAGGGGTTTGTCACAACTCAGAAGGGGATGTATTTGGGAGGCTTTGTGCATAGAATCCCCAAGACAAGTGTCTCGAAACTAAGCTCGATGCTATTTATGTAAGCATCCTTATGCAGTAGAAAGAAATATGCTACCCATTCATGTGGAGTCTGACTCTTCACAGGTAATAGAATGTTTGAAGCTGAGCACTCAAAATCTAGGGAGGATGACCAGGATTATCGTGGCAATTCAAGAGCTACTTGCTTTGCATGGAAACATCATCATTACTCATACTAATAGAGAAGCGAATATGGCTGCCGATTGAATGGCAAAGAGAACAACAACATTGGAGTCTCATCCGCAATTCTTTCAAGAACGCCTCAGGGTATAGAGGAGTTCCTTTATGTGGATCGTTGATCAACTCTCCTTAAATTGATATTGGGTTTTTAATCCCATTTATGTATCAAAATAATAATAATAAGGACTGCACGGTTCTCAAATGAAAAACTCACTCGAGTTCCTTTGGAGCTATAAAAATGATAAGGCAAAGTGTTGCAACAGATTTCAATATATCAGATAAAAACAGTATGTAAAAAATGAAGCTTAGAGCAACCAAATTTTATCAAGTCCACACTCATATCTTATTTGCATGACTTCTTTTGAATGAGTTTGAGCTACTTAGAGAAAGCCTCTCTCCTTCAAGCTTTCAACAGTTTCCTTCAAGCTCACCTCTATAGGGGTGAAATTTACCCCCAACTCTTGTGCTTTCTTCTTGGAGACTTGGTAGGTTGGCACATAAGGCTTTTCATCAGCACACCTGCCAAGAATAAATTCAATATTTATCATCTAAAAGGAAAGTCTTTGAAGTTAAAAATGTATAAGTCCTAAAACTTACTTTTCTGGAAGGTTAAAATTTGGATAAAGTTCCTTCAAAGCTTTCACAATTTGTGAATGGTGATAGACTCTCTCAGCTAAAACATATCTTCCATTGGCTGAAGGAACCTCAAATGCTAGAATATGTGCATTTGCTACATCTTTAACATTAACCCATTCAAATGTTACATTTGGAAATGTTTGTGCTCCTGCATCAGTTAAAACCTTCACACTTATTATCAAAAGAATGCTAACAACTTAAAACACAAGGTTGACAGTAAATTTTCCCCTTTTCTTTATTATTTTTCTAAAAGACAAACAGTATGCATACTCCCCTTGTTGGGTCTACGTTGAACAGTTTCCTTCAATAGTTCAATGCCAAGGGATCTAGACTGGAAATATGAAGATCTTGTCATCACCCACTTAATATAAATTTTTGTCTCCCCTTTCTGCACTTTTATGTATCTAGGATTATTATTTTACCTATAACAACCCCGTATCTCTAACCGTGGATCCATATTGCAAATTCGAGTACCCGAAGATTCAGCCGGAATAAACTGTAGAGTATCCAGATTGATGTCCAGGATCCATATCTAGAGTCCATGGATCTAGATTTCACCGATGAGGAATTTGCCTTATTGGGAATTCGAAGAAGAACCCTTAGAAACCTTTAATGCGGAAAACTCCCTTCGTTGCAAAACTAGAAGAAAAGATCATTGCTCATGAGAGAACACAAAGAAACAATCAAAAATAATCTTAACTTTTGCTTCTGCTAAACTCTATCAATTTTGGGACATATTACTTCATTCCTTTTTCTTTGATTCTTTCTTTTCAAGTATTGGACTCATGTAATTCATTTATTTAATTATTTGGATTATTCTTGCTCTTAATTTTTGTTGCGTGCATTTATTATCATTAAAGATAAACTATGGATCTTGTGACTATGAATAGCAACCACGGGTTATCGGGCAGGACTAATACCAGCGGGTGGGGTGTAATATTACCTCCTTTAAATTCTATATTTTTCCTTCATATGATGTTCACCTCTTTTAGGCGTCAAGGAAGCTGGCCACTCAAGTAGCTTACCCTGGTGGCAGTACAACTAGGAATCTACCTATATCATTCAACTAGCTATATGGATTATGTTGAATAATAGAATAGTAGATATGCTACCTGTTTAGGAATCATGTTTGTCAAAATCTGTTTGATACCAATGCTTAGATTTCAAACCCATTCAAGTAGGGTATTAAGTATCTTAAATGTGACAAATTACAAGAATTCTACTACATTTGCGTCATTCGAGATACCAGAGAGATGATTGTGTGGTTCACTCTATCAAATGGACAAATTAAATTAGCACCTTCCATCTCTACCATGGGTCCAAGGATTGACCATGTTATGAAATCAAATGTCAATAACAGTACATAAGAGGGTTTAACTTCTCCCTAAAAATAAGAAAAGAAAATTATATTGCTTTTAGAAAGGGGAATCTCTTAAGGGTCTAACTTCCTAAAGGATTTTTTTCCCCACCTTATGGTTGAACTAGAACAAGGTTGCTTCATTTTCCAAAGGGTTGTTCTACAAAATTTAGCCATATACAATCAGTAGCTTGGTACAACAAAATTCATAGGGAAAATTATGTGGTTAATCTACTTTCAGGTTTCCCTTTACAAAAGTAGTCATTCAATGTTTTACTTAACAAAACTAGCTAAAATTGAGTTTGCATCTACAAAACTAACAAAATAGTGAATTTTCATCCCTTTGGACATTTTTACCCCTAAAATTGACCATACAAATATGGGAGTGAAAATGTTCAAAGGGTATAAAAAATTAATGAATTTTCCTTTTGACAAAATAGTAATTTTTTCTCTTCAATGTGATTAGTTTTAAGGGTTAAAATGTCCAAAAGGGTGAAAAAAAACCCAAACTCAGTTTTAGCTAATTTTGTCAAGTGAAACATTAAGTGATTAATTTTGTAAAAATAAACCTAAAGGCAGCTAATCATGTAATTTTCTCAACTTCATATCCTGACAATCTAGTCACCTTTCTCTTCTATAGATCCATAGTTAGGTAAATTATGCTACCTAACCCCATGGATCTTTAAAGGGCTCAATCCCCAAAAGGAAGAAAACTGTTCTGCAGCAGACATCAACCAACCTGAAAACTATACTACCCTAACACATTCAAAGAAAGTAATTTAGGCAAATAAGAATGCAGATGCTGTGATTGGAGAGAGGGCTGTCAGAGAAAACAAAGTTTTTACTTTCTTGGTGGTGTTGGGGAAGGGGGTGCGCTGGGGTTGGGGTTGGTGAGAAAACAACAATGTAGATGATAGGTGGACTTACCATTTACTAAGTTCAAAATTACTTCACAACTTGTATTTAGTGTTGGTTGCAAAAGAGGACCAATCACCATAGCTGGATTTATTGTAACCATGTTAATCCCCTTCTCTTTTGCAAATTTCCAAGAAGAATCATCAGCCAAAGTCTTTGATAATAAATACCAATTCTATAAGGGAACAAGTAGCTCATTAGATACAAAGATATCAATGGAAACAAATTTAAGGCCTCAAGAAACTGCACAATAATGTTAAACTACACGACACAACCACACACACCTTATTCTCTCTCGCAAACTCTGCATCTGAATTCCAAGTCTCATCAACTACCACATCTGGAGTTCGAGGTGTTCTGTTGTATGCAACTGCAAGCAAAGAGGATGTTACAACAACTCTTTTAACAGATGGAGTTTTTGCACAGGATTCTAGAACATTAAGAGTCCCCTTTATTGCAGGCTCAAGTGATTCAGCCTGAAATGCAGAGTGAAACAGAAAACAAATATAAGTCAGAACCAAAAGATTAATACGTAAGGGAGTGATTCAACTACATAATCAAAATCCTAAGCCCTCAATTGAACTGCCTCAGATCATTTGCTTCGCTTCCAAGGTTCAGTAATCAAATTATACTGCCTTAAGAATAACAAGAAATGAGGAAATCAAGTTTACTTGTTCACACACAATTCCATGTGCCTCTTGATTTCTTTCTCTTTCAGTCTTTTTTAGATCAGAGAATGGCAAAAGGCCTAGGTTGACAGATCCATTGATTCTCACACATATGGAGATCAAAAGGCATGCATACACATTACACTAAAGCAAAATTATGAAATCAATAATAGCAGATGAAACTATCTCAAGGGATGTAACAGGAACGAACCTGTGGGTCTGAGACTGTATAGTAAAATGGAGATGCTGTATGGAACACACCTACGGATCCTTCGATTGCAGAATCAAATGATCCTTCTTCCAATAAGTTTGCCTTGAATAAATGAAGTCTTTCCTTGGCTCCATCAAGAGTAAGTAAATGTTCAGTCTTCTTTGGATCATCTGTGATAACAAATGAACAGAATTTAGTGAATAAATTAAAACTACAGCTTTTACTGCAGTTGATGAAATTCAACATATGTAGTTCCGAAAAGACAGAAATCAGAAATGATTAGTCGGTGTTCATGCACCTTAGAAACAAATTACACTGTTCCCATACAAACCAGACTACATCATCAGATTTATAAGATGATTCATGAGAAGACAACAATGACAGAATTGCGAGTGAAACAAGGTCTTTAGTGTCCTTTGAGTTTGTAGACAACGTAGTTGAGATAATGCCCATCTACAGGCACCCACCATTACTCAAATGTAAGGATTTATAAGAACAAAAACCCTGAAACAGACTCGAAATTGAACTGATTGAGGACCGTAGCAAGAAACCCAGAATCAAATTTCAAAATAGAGAAGAGGAAGTCAATAAAGCATCTACAAGACAGTAAAGTGAAACCCAGATTCAAGAAGATGAATACTGACTTAGATCACGAACTGAAGCTTTTACAGTGTATCCTTTGGCAAGCAGAAACTTCACCAGCCATGAAGCGATGTACCCAGAAGCACCTGTAACACAAACTGTCCTCCCAGCTCCACTCATTGTCTCTGATTCCTTGGTTTCCTTTTGGCCTTTCTCACTCTCTTTGGCTTTTGATATGGAACGATGGAAATGGTAATTGAAGGAGAAAATGAATGGTATAAATAGGCATTGGCGTTAGTAGAACTCTTAACTCCTATCATGGTAGGCATGGCATGGAGGTGACTCAAAAATGGAAGATAAGTGTAGGTCCTCCTCATAAAGTGTATGTCTGGATCGACTGTCGACAGCTCCAAGACATCGACATGGGAATTCCCATATTTTTGGTAACATGGTATTATGGACTCCCATATAAGGGTGTCAAATGTGTACATATACTGTTTTATCATACCCAACCATACTGTTTAAACCTCACCGTATCCCACCTTATTCAAATTTGGTATGGTATGTATCGAACCCTTTTTTGGCATCTAGTGTGGTACGCTTTCGGTTTTAGGTAGCATACCGTCAGTATATACCGAATACTGTATCAAATTACCATATACCCTTTTTTATTTTGGGAGGACAAATTACCATATACCAAAATCATATCGTATATTGAATTACCATACCAATTTGACACCTTTAATCTAAGTTGTGTTGGGCCCAATTTAAAGCCTAATCCATTTTGACAATATTCTTGGTTGGTTTCACTTTAAGGCCTAGTCCATCTTGACATTATTCTTGAAAAATACTACTCCAGGGCAACCCATGAGCTGAAAACCATATTTCAACTAAAAAAAAATATTCTCGCCAACAGAAAAAAGATTGCCTCGGCCACCACTTTCCTCTCTTACTAGATCTTGTAGTTGTTGGTTCTTGGAAATGAAAAAAAAATGTTTTAGGAACGAATAGGGAGGTGAACGAAAAGGGATTGAAAAATAATAATGTTAATATGTATTATAAAATAGAAAATATATATTCAATACAAAGAAGAAATTAGGACATGATAAGTTCAACTCTTCTATTAAATTATTCATTACATATTTATTATGGAACTATCATCTTCTCTAATATGAAAATTTCAGAGTCTACAAAGAAATACAATATATGATTCTCATACATAATAAGATGATCTTGATATAAATGATGGATTGCTAAGATCTTCGGTTAACATGGGAATGCGAATTGCCAAGATTGCACACTAAGATGGCTGAGATCTTCATTTGAAAGTTACATAATTTAGTATGAACTCTTTGGGATAATGGACATCTATAAATAAATGTTATTTATAATATTCCCCCTTAGATGTCAATCAATAGATAGTGTACATTGTTAAAACTTTATGAGAAAAAATCCTGTGAAAAAAAAATCTTAGTGAAGGAAAAAGAGTATGCATATCTAAATAATACGTATTGGTAGCTGCCTCATTAAAAACTTTACTAGGAAAACCCAGTGGAACAAAACCTTGATAAATGGAAAAGAGTGCAACATATATTTTACTCCTGCTGATGATAACATCATTGAGTATCTTTGGGTTTACACATCCCAATTTCATATATCAGCTTATTGAAATTTGAATTAAGCAATGTTTCAGTAAATAAATCTGTCAAATTATCATTTGAACGAATTCAATGAACAATGATTTCACCATTTTGTTAAAAATCATGAGTGAAGAAGAATTTTTGTTAAATATGTTTTGTACTATCTCATTTGATGTATCCTCCTTTCAATTGAGCTATGCATGCAGCATTATCTTCATATAATATTATTAAAACTCATTTTTTTAGTAGAATGCCACATTCTTCCTAAATGTGTTGTATCATTAATTTTAATCAAATATATTGTCGACTTACTTCATAAAGCATTATTATCTCTGCATGATTTGAAAAAGTGACAGCTATAGTTTATTTTGTTGAACGCCATGAAATAGCTAACATTCACTTGTGAATAAATAACATATTTAAGATCTAATTTTATGTAGATCAAATAAACATCATGCATCTGCATAACAAGTAAGTTGATGTCCACATTCATAAAATAACATCATATCAATAATTCTTAGGAAAACACTGAAATATATTTTTAACAACATTCTTGTATCTTTGTATTGGAAAAGAGATAAATCTTACTAATACATAGAAAGTGTTATATTCGATTGTATATTATTAGCAAAATACATTAATGTCTCGATTGCATTGAGATATGTTACTTCAAGACCAATAAATTTTTTGTTGTTTTATTGGGGGTAGAAATAAACCTTTCTTTATGTCAAGCGATCTCACAACTATTGGGGTATTCAATGGATGTGTTTTATTCATGTAAAATCACTTCAAACTTTTTCTATAGAAGTTGATTGATGAAGAATATTATATTCGTTAAATGATCAATTTACAAGCTTAAACAAAACTTTATCTTTCCAACATCTTTCATTTCAACTTTCTTCAAATAATTTGTTGCTTTTGGAAACTTTTCAGGAGTTCCGATGATATTTAAGTCATTAATATATATACTTATTATAACAAAATTAAATCTATATCCTTTAATAAATGTATAATAATAAATTGAATCATTTTTATATCATTTATTTAATAAATATTCACTAAGGAGATTATACCATACATGCATTGATTACTTCTAAAGTCTTATTGAACAAATTTCTTAAGAATTTTTATATGCTTTAGGCATTTTGAGTCCTTCAGAAATTTTCATATAAATTTCACATTTGAGTGAACCATATAAATAAGTCGTTATAATATCCACTAGATGCATGTCAAAATTTTCATATACTGCCAAACTAATAAGACATTTGAAGGGTATTACATCCACCACCACAAGAAAACATGTTTCCATATACTCAATGACAGGTTTTTGAAAAAATTCTTGTGCCTTAATTCATATTTTATATATCACGATTCAATTCTTGTTTCATTTTCACACGAAAATTCATTTGTACCCACATTGGCTTTATACCTTTAGAAGTTTGGATTACAAGGCAAAAAAATTTACTTTTTTGAACGAATTCAATTCTGCTTGAATTGTGTCTTTTCATTTTGGCCAATCATTTCTTCATTTACATTCATCAACAAATTTATGTTCAAGATCCTCGTCTTTGTTGCATTATTTCAACAATAACATAATATGCAAAAATATTGTCGACAACTTTATATTTTTGGTTCCATCTTTTTCCTACAATAACATAATTAATCGAGATCTTTTCATTATTTTCAGGTACCTGAACGTCTTATAGGATTTCATAGAAAGTTATATCTTCCATAATCAATTATTTTCGTATTATGATCATCTTAATCATTTGTTCATTTCCTTTTTCTAAAATCTTATCATTGGAAGCAATTGGCATTCTACGTTTTAAATGTAGTTTAAAATCATTTGTATTGATAGAATATCCTGTCCGGACAATAACCCAAATTGGATCATTGGAAGCTGGAATATGAAATTTAGTAATTTTTGGCAGGTCAACGAATCTGGCAGTTGATTCATAATACTTTGTAAATACATTATCTTTTGACTTCAGATTCACATTGTTCAGTACGATGATCTAAATGAGATAATGATAATACATTCCAATCAATATGTTTTTTTCAATTGTTTATTCTCTCCCCCTCATGTTGGAAAAACTAATTCATTAAAATGATAATTAGTAAGTTTTGTTTTATATAAATTTTCAATCATTGACAAGATATTGAATTGTATAATGAGGTTCATATACAACATATATTCCCAACTTTCTTTGGAAACTTTTAATTATGCATTATAATATAACCGCACATCAAAAAATTATAGAGCAAATTGCAACGACACCCCAAAATAGAGTCCTTAAAGCACTAACACCCCCCACTTTATGTTTAAAAAGCACAGAGACCCCAAAATTGAATTTTTATTAGATATATTTGTCTAATTTGTCACTAAAAACTTTATAAATTTGATAAATATAGCCAATGAAAATCCAATTTTGGGGTCTCTATGCTTTTTAAACAAAAAGTGAAGTGTCAGTGCTTTAATGCATCTATTTTGGAGTGCCATTGCAATTTGTTCAAAATTATAAAATAATAAATATTTAGTTTCTGACCATAAGTCAATTATAATGAGAAGAATATATAATAACTTATTGGTCTGTTGTGTACAAATAATGATGTATATAAAACAACATATCCCATGCCGGCACATAAGATTCTGTTCTCATAAGCAATGGTTTGGCTATTAATTAGAGACGTTTAATAAATGATTTTACCAAACTATTTTGGGTACAAACATAAGCAACAGACTATTCAACTGTGATTTTAGTTGTCATACAGTAATCATTTAGAGCCTAAGATGTAAACTCACCAGCATTATCAAGACAAATTGTCTTTGTTTTATAATTCATAAATTGTGCTCTTAATATAATTATTTGAGCAAGCAATTTCATGAATACCAAATTGCAAGTTAATAAAAATACATGTAACCATCTTATATATGCATCCACTAAAATAATATATTATCTGAATGGTTCACATGATGGATGAATAAGCCCATATATTTTACCTTATATACATTCCAAAAATACAGGAGATTCAATCCCAATTTTAGCCGGTGATGATCTAATAATAAATTTTCTTTGAGAACAAGCAACATGAGAAAATTCATTGAATTGAAGAATCTTTTAGCTTTTCAATAGATGACAAATGAATTTTCAACAATTTTCACATTATATTTTATCGGAAATGATCTAACCGGTCATGCCAAATAATAAAACTATCAAATCGATATTCTTTAAATTTACTACAACATGTATTTCAACCATGTGAATATTTTTGTAGTACAAACTAGGGAAAAAAATCTAACATTTTTGTAGTAATTATAAATATTTACTTTTACCATTATTTATAGTCTAAATATGATAGCTATTTTGGCAAATATCTTTGAAATTTGATAAGTTTTTTTGAGACTTACTACAAAATAATGCATTATTTATAATTAATTTCATCTCTTAGGCTCTTTTTGGTATCAATTATCATTGTCAATTATGAGAAATTTTCATTATTTTAAATTGTTTGGCATCTATTCTGAATTTTATTTTTATTTAAAATAATAGAAAAACCTCCAAAATCCATAATGAACTTTTTGTCCATTATGGATTATGATGAGAATTTCATTATCTTCATTTGTGTAAGTTTACTTAAACTTCTATAAGTAAGATGAGGGTAAAATAGTCAATACACATTCTTTTATAACAACCATACTTTTTCCTTCTTTTTTCACTTGTTTACTATCATTTTTAACAATTTTTTATCTTGACACCAAACTTATTTTCCATTTCATAATTTATTTTCGATAAAATTCACCAAACCATTTTTCATTCTTGACCAAAAATGAATTCTTGTACTTATTTATTTTAAATAGGCATAATAGAGAATGAGAATTGATACCAAAAAGAGCCTTAGGTAATAATAGATTGGCTATTCCGAAATTTTCAATTAATGTTGTACTACCAATTATTGTATAAACATTGGCTTACACATCATCAAATAAGAGAATTTTTTTTTCTTTCAATATAATATGTTTTATAGCATATTATGAAATATCCATATTCTTTATCAAAACGAAATAAAATACATCAATTGATATTTAGACAATCAACATAATAAAAAAAATTAGAAGGGAAAAATAATTACATTTAAGATAAACAAACTAACATAATATCAGTTTTATTTTTATTTGAACTCTACTAACATATCTTTAAAAAAGTCTGCAACATCTAAATGTATAGTATTTGTGTGGCCATCAAAATCATCTTTTTTACAGGTAAATTTTGTTTCAATATCATTATTTTGGAAAATCCAATTTATCTTCACATTATTTTTATTCTTTAATTAAAACTTAACGAAATATTGTGGAGTACAACAGATACATGCCTAATGATATTTCATATAATATCGATAACAAATATTATCTTTACTTCTTGAAGAGTCACATTGAGAATTTTTATTATTCTCTTAGGGCCTATTTGGTTACATGAATCTAGAGATTTGAAATCTTTGAATTCATGAATGCGAGATTTATACCCGTTTGGTTGTGAAAATCTCTAGATTCATGAAATCTAAAGATTCATCTTTTTACACTAAAAACATGAATCTGTAGATTTATGGGTATGAGGTGAAATCCAGAGATTTCATCCCTACTATAAAAACGCTAAACATTTGCGTATTTACAAAAATCACTGATAAATCCACTGATTTCATTCTACATATTCAGTTAACCAAACAGTTAATTTTATAAATTATGACTCCATATATTTGAAATCTCTAGATATTTGAAATCTCCAGATTCATGTAACCAAACATGCCCTTATTTATTTTCATTGTAAGAATGATAATTATTCTGTCTTTTGCCTCATCTACGTCCACAGTAATAACCACGATTATAAATTTGTCTCCTTTCAAGCTTATTATGAATTACTGTATTCACTTTAAAGAATGGATAAATTTCATAATTTTTTATTATTTTGCTCAGTCACAATGAGGCATGAGATTAATTTAAAGAATCTTTTGAAACATTTTTCATGATATTGCTATTGTAATAGCTTTGAAGCAAGAAAAGTTGAAAAGTATTTTTCTTTCCAGTAAATTTCCGTTAGTAATATTTTCTCCACATAATATTAATTGAGAACTAATTTTAAAAACTATAAAACTGTATTTATTTACAGTTTCAAATCTTGCAACTTCATATGTATGTGCAGAGCTATATTCATTTATAGTTTCAAATCTTACAACTTCAAACGCATCCAACAATATTTGTAGTGCAAAACTAATAACCATTATGTTGAGATTAGTTGATGACAAATCACAATTGTTAAGGCATCTTAATATCTTCTAATTTGTTTGACTCTTAAATTCAATAAATTACATACCTTAATCACGATGCATTTACATTACAAGATGGACATGACAAACTTTATTGTTTACAAAAACACACGAGGAGGTCAATCATCCTTTTCACTTTGGAATAAAAAGCATAATGATATATAGTCTGTCATATTTCTTCTTAAAATGTAATACTTTGAGCAAAGTCGTGCAAATAACATGTTATAAAATAGAGAAGATATATTAAATACAAAGAAGAAAATTAGGACAAGATGAATTCTACTCTTCTATTGAATTATTTATTACATATTTATAATGGAACTAACATTTTCTCTGATATAGAAATATCAGAGTCTACAAAGAAATATAACATATAATTCTTGCACACAATAAGATGATTTTGATATAGAATGATGGATTGGTAAGATTTTCGGTTAATATAAGAATGCAGATCGCCAAGATTGCATGCTGAGATGGTTGAGATCTTCATTTGGAAGTTACATCTTTTGGTATGATCTCTTTGAGAATAATGAACATCCATAAATAAATATTATTTATAGCACTCTAGTCAATATGTTAGCTTATTGTGGCAACATTACAAATTAGAAGATTAGAATAATGAGTTTTTTCATACCGAAATTATACCGTACCATATACCAAATTGTGTTATTTTTCTCATACCGATTTTATACCAAAACCATACCGAACCATTTTCAACAGTACTGTATAAATTTGGTACAGAACGATTTCCATATGAGGTCTTGAAATTCAGTACTATATTGTACAAAATTATCAATACCGTAACCAATTGACACCCTTACCCATATGCAGTTTAAAAACTCGAATTTTATGGATTTTGCTAGGCTAGTGCCGTTAGGTGGTGGTTTCCGTGGCGCCCAACTTTTACAAGTGCAACTAAAATCCTCACATTCATAAAAAAAAAAAAAAAAAAAAAAACTGTGTACCCAGATAGGTCTAGACTCGCCCTAAGCTTAGCCCTATCCTGGCCCTATTTTTTCAACCCAAAAGACGGGCTTGGGTCACTAAATAATCAGCCCTGATAAGGTAGGGTCGGGTTCGCATTTTGCTCTCCAATCAACCCGACCCTGTGTTAGTTAATTTAATCAAAGTTATGTTTAAAACTTAAAATAGATTTAAACAAATCGAGTATCACTTCTTTTTTGATAAGTAATAATCTCAGTATCCGCATACCCTAAATGTCTAAATATATTTTCTCAAATTTGCAATCCCAAATCAATTCTCATGTATTATTTCCTTAATAGGAACAATCAATTGTAGATACTACAAAGTATATTTCCAAAATGATTTCCTTAATGGGAGCAATCAATGACTAATAATATATTTCTTTAATAAGAGCAACCAATGGTAAATATCTATATATTTTTATAAATCTTACATTCTCAAATTGGTAATCATGTATTTTTACAAATCTCACATTCCCAAATCAATAATCATGTTTTCCTAAATATCTAAAACAAATCTTATATTTCACAGATCTCACGGTATACTTTTTCTCATTTTTATATTTTTCCCAATCAAGTAACTTTTTCATGGGAGCAATCGCTTGTAAATACTAAAAAAAGAGCTAAGGGTTAAGGTAAATTAGGGTCAACTCAACCCTATCTGGGTTAATCAAGACATGCCTAGTTGGGTCAGGTTAGGGTTGGGAATTTTTAGATCATGACAATGTTAGGTAGGGCTTGGGTTTCAATTTTAGTCTCTAGGATAGGATTAGGGTTTGAAGGCTAGGCTGACCCAACCTGGCCTGTTGACACCCCTACTATCTTTGGATAACCCTTCTAGTGTTGGAAGAGAATCAGAACTAGAACTCTTGTCACATCAGGTTTGGCATGGAGGCGACCCCTCTAGTGGTGGAAGAGAATTAGAACTAGAACTCTTGTCATGGCAGGTATGGCATGGAGGCGACTTGGGAAATGGAAGAAAATAACTTTTAATTGAATAACCATTACGCCTCAACATGTGGTGAAGCCTTCATGTACAATATTGCCCAAGGCCCCAAGGGAATTCAAACTCGTTTTTTTTTTTTTTTTTTTTTTTTTGAGCACGGGGGAGGGGGGTCCAAATGATCATTTGGTGGTTGACTCTCAATCATGTATCATTTTGGAACTGACAATTTATATAAATATTAAGGTGTAGTTATTACATATACCATTAGAGACAGCCAATCTAAACTCTTCACTAAAAGAGTAAGAAATATTGATCATTGTCAATTGAGCCAACCCTTTCTTGGTTGAATTTGGATCATATTCTCGAATACGGAAGTCAAGACACCCATGTACCTATCAAATGGAATAGACTGTTTTAGAAATTAAATCATTTTAATGTAGGTCCCATGATTGATTCTATGTGGCTGGTATACAGGAGCAGTTAGAAATCAGTCTCCCTACAATTAAGGATAGGATCCATCTTAAGGGGTTTTATTGGTAAAGATCAACACCACAGAAGTAAGACTGTCTAAGTAGAAATAAGTTCCCCCGGAATTAGTTGAGGTGTACCTAAATTGACCCTATTGCCCCGCTAACTTCGTCTTTTTACTAGTTTATCTTAAATTATTTTTCAATAATATTTTGTTGCCTACATAAAGATGATGTCATCAATCCAATGATTGGATCATTGCTTAGAATATTCTTTATGTTAGTAAACTAATGGTAAGATTCAGGCTCTTTTGGAATATATGGCGAACCATAGTTTGTATTTTCCCTACATTATATGGGATCTAAATTCTAGATTCTACCTAATTAAAAGAAAAAGAAAAAAAAAAAAAACGTGGATTCTAATTTACCGTGTAAAACAAATAATTATGAGTTCGTTGCTGTTTTCACCTAATATTTGTTACGGTCACAATAAAGAGCTGATCTGATATCAACAATTATAGTCTGATGCCTAATCATGTTCATTAATCCCTAAAATTTGGGCTGGACCATGTGGCATGATTTCTGCCGGCAGTGGTCGCCAGCAGGGAGGAAGGAAGGGGATGTGACGGTTGTCAAATATGGTAGGCAATTTCTAGCAAAAGGTAGGAAAAAGATGGGTCTCTTTACCCACCTAAGGGTTGGGTATGGGAAGGTATCAAATAGGGATAATCACACCATTTAACTTCTCAAAGGCATTATGGTCATTTTTCAATTCATTTAACAAAATGTCAGTTCAAAACCTAACTTTGGATCGATAAATTATGATTTAGCAAGTGAGTGACATATAATTTAAGCCACCATAGTGGGGAACCCAAAGTTTCACACCCATTATAGGGGTGACATGTAAAAAACCCTAAAAAAAAAAACAAAAAAAAAACTTGAGTTGGTTATATGTGCACATGGCATTCTGAGCAATTGAGATTTAACGAAGATAAGGTGGCGACCATCGAAAGCTCGGCATCTAAGGCACCACCATGTTTTATGGAGGGTAAAATTGTAACTTCATTTTTTAATTTAAGATAAGGTTATTTTGGTCATTTCATATCTGACCCATACATTATTTTAGTTAGTGACATTAGGGAAGTTTGGGGGCTATTAAAGAGACCCTAATATAAGTTTCTCTCATTTTTTTATTTTTTATTTTTTGGTTTGCCAACCCCGGTTTGTAAACCGATGGTTTAACCAGCGTCGCACACCTGGCTTTGGTGGGTGAGTCTCCCAGCTGGATCTCATTTTTATTTTTAGAATGGATAGTTTTATATATAGGGGGATAACTATTTTATATATGTCGGCTTCTAGATTCAAACCCTTGACCTCATACTATGATTCTGGCTAGTTCACATGTACCTTGACTACATGTGACTACATCATTAGGAAAGCCTTTATGTAATTTAAATATACCACAATAGTCATTGCCAATTGAACAACCTTTGATGGTGATTATGAATCATGTTTTCATTTATTTATTTATTTATTTATTTGGAACTATAGCTTTATATCAAGGATTGGGGACTATTACATATGCTATCAAGGGAGAGTCGAACCATGAGCTATTTACTAAAAGATATTGGTCATTGTTGGATTTTTTATTTATTTTTAAATTATAAGATTTAAAATATTTCTATATATTTTATAATGAAGGGTTAGAGGTGATATTATTCCCTTTAAATACTTAAATAGCCAATGGATGGTCTATGAAAAGTCTTGTTTGAATGGCTAACAAACAAGACTTTTTTTTTTGGTAAGAAGTTGAAAATCTTCATTCATGAACTCAAAATGAAATATAGACACACAAAAGAAAAGAAAGAAATACAAAAGATAAATGCATGAAAACACAAGGTTCGATCCGAACCAAGAAGTAGAAATTGACCAAACTGTCGTACATGCAATAGACAAGGTCATCCAGGTTAAGGGATGGGTCGAGCCTAATAAACCCTTAGAATAAGCGTTGTAACAATCACAACAACAATTAAGCATAAGGGATACTGCATATGTATCCTCCATCACAAGTGTCCAAAGAGGCGATACGCTACAAAGGCGGAGACTGACAAGCCACAAGGGCGGAGACAAAACATGCAACAAAAATGGAGACAAAACACACCACAAGGGCAACGATACAACATGCCACAAGGGCAGAGATACAATACACAACGGCGAAGAAACAACAATGGCGACCAACAACAGCGGAGAAGCTCGTAGTAGCAAAGCTTCGAGATCCGCAGGAGACACTTCCAGTTCCGGTGTAAAACCTTCAAATCTATGGGATGCACAATCAGATCTCGCATCGACTTGGTTTTTTTTTTTTTTTTCCCCTCTTCTGTTAATCGGAAACTTTCACCGATTAGGGAAAAACAAAAAATGAAGAGAAGCAGACAGAAAGAGAAATGGAGAGAAAAGTGCAAAAAAATGGAGAGGAACGAAGAGGAGAAAGAAACAGAGAGGGAAACAAGAGAGAGAGAGGGCGGCAGTGAGACACAACGGAGAAGAACAAATAATAGAGAGTAGAGGCGGAGAAAGAGAGAAACGAAGAAAGAAAAAAAAAGACAAGGAGAAAACAAGAAGAGAAGGTGGAGAGAGCAGGCGAGGAAGAAGAAGCAGAGGTGGAGAGACAGATGCTTTCCACCTCAAAGAGCGGCGTCGGTAGGTTTTCTCAGAGACATGGTCTGAAAGGTACCTTATAGAGATAACGGAAAAGACATGGTCTGAAATGTACCTTATAGAGATACCCCTGTGTAGGTGTTTTTTGCTCTTCTATATAAGGAGAGGAGTTGATCCTTAGTAACTCTTAACAATTTTAAAAAGCGATTAGTCTCTTGTTTTCTGTCAAAGTGTGTGTGTTTTATCGATGGGTTTGTGAGTACTACCTTCGAACATTCTTTGCAAGGATATTCTTTTGGAATACATGCCATTAGGACTAAGGAGTTGTTGTATCTTGGAGGTGAGGATGCCAACATTAAACCCAGTCTGCACTATAGGAGGCGTTTAAATACCTTATAGAAAAGTACTGATATATACACCTCAATTCACCATGTTCAAGTTATTGTTGTTGTTATTGTATTGTTTTCTTGCGACATACACATGCATAGTGGTGTTACCCATTTCTTCTTCAATTTCTACAAAGATGTGCGTATCACACTGAACCAAATAAGTTTTATTTTGTTTACTTTATAATCTTATACTTGTTGGCCATCTGATATATCCAATAGTCATTACCAACAAGGCAACCCTTTAATGGTCTTGTACAAGGACGCTTAAGACATCCCTAAAACCTATCAAATGAAATCTATTGCTTTAGAATGAAATTATTCCCATGCTTAATTCCATAGGGTAGGAACAAGGATGCTCAAGACATCCTTAAAACTTGTCAAATGAAATGTATTGCTTTAGAATGAAATCATTCTATTGTGGGTCCCATGGTTAGTTCCATAGGGTAGGTATATAAGTCTATTGGGATTCTTACATATAGGGCATGATCCAAATAACTCTAATAAGGGATTGGTTTAGTTGGTAAAGATCAACAATGCATAAAAGAAGTTAAAAATTCAAATCTACTTGAGGCCTATATATATAAGCTCCCTTGAGGATCACTTAAGGCATGCTTAAATCGGCCCATGTTCCCCTCCCTAACTTTGGTTATTACTACTTTTTTTTTTTTTCTTATATTTCAAAAAATTCTCTTGTCCACAGATGGTGTTAACAAACCAAGGGTTGGATCATGGCTGAGAAGATTCTTTAGCAAAGTAATGGTAAGATTTTGCTAATGCAAAGTTGCTCTAGCGGTAACTGATAAGGCCAACAACTCTTAGTGAAGAGGTTTCAACTCTCGCTATGGGCCTTCTTGTCAGTTCTCCCTGGTAGGCAAGTGGGCCTGATGATTCCGTGATGGGCTTCCAGGTTGTATTGCCTCCCAAAATTTATGTTGGGCCTATCATGCTTTGTTGGCAACCTCAATGGGCCCAGTTCCTTCTTTTGAAAATATAATCATTTATAGCAAATGAAGAAACAAAGACTTAAGAACTTGCGGGCTTCTAATGAGGTATCCATTCATTTAATTGGCTTGGGATCCCCGGGTAGTGGTACAAACTTTTTTTTTGTGTGTGGTAATCTATGGCTCTTTATGGTATCAATGTTCATTCTCCTTTTTTTTTTTTTTTGGTTGCCATCCTTATTTTTTTTTGGTTGCCAACCCCGATTTTCAAAGCTTTGCCCTGACAAATCCGGTGTGCGAGTGTTCGACACGGGTCGCACACCTGGCTGTGGTGGGTGAGTCTCCCAGCGGGATTTTTTGTATCCACAATGTTGCGATACCGGAATCTTGCTTAAGTAGACCAAGTTGCTTACCACTTGGACCAACCCTGTTGGTTCGATGTTCATTCTCTATTATGCCTATTTAAAGGAAATAAGTACAAGAATTCATTATTGGTCAAGAATGAAAAATGGTTTGGTGAATTTTGTTGAAAATAAATTATGGAATGAAAAATAAGTTTGGTATCAAAATAAAAAAGTATTAATAAATAGTAGTGAGCAAGTGATAAAAGAGGGAAAAATTATGATTGTTATTAAAAAAAAGTGTATTGACTATTTTACCCTCATCTTAACTATAAAATTTTAAGTAAACTTGTACATAAATGAAGAGAATGAAATTCTCACCATAATTCATAATAGACAAAAAGTTCATTATGGATTTTAGAAGTTTTTCTATTATTTTAAATAAAAATAAAACTGATAATAGATGCCATACAATTTAAAATAATGAAAAAAATCTCATAATTGAGAATAATAATAATAATAATAATAATAATAATAAAAGAGTCTATATGACCTTCTTTCAAAATAATATTGATTGTAGTGCTAATATTTTTGTTTACTACTTATATGAAGTGATAAGCTTATCATTACTAAGAAAATAAAAAACGTAATCCCTTTTTTTTAAGAAAAATACAAATTTAATCATTTACAAAACATAATTTCACATCTTAGTTATGAAATGATTTTCTCAAAATTTGAAGGTGAAGTTTCATGTCCAGTTATATAATTAGTTGACACTTTCTTCCTTTTTTGGAATTCAATAGAACCAATACAAAATATAAAATTGCTTCCTAAAAAGCATCCATGACTGGATGTTACGAAAGAATCCAAAATAATGTCAAGTAGGACCAGAGAGAGAGCCGAACAAGACAAAAAGAAATTTGGTATTTTAATGAGAAAGGTTGACTTTGGAAGAAGCTTCACCAAACAAATTGGGCTACCCTTCCCGTGATAAGAGAAAAATGTTGACTTTGAATGAAGCTCCAAGAAACAAAGTTGAGATTTGTGGCCGAATTTTTCTTTTATTTTATGGGAATAAAATTATTTAGAGTAATTTTCATTTGGACCCCTGGGATTTGGTCTAGATCACTTTTAATCCTGTTTAAGTTTTCTTTTGCATATGGTTCTTCTGTGGTTTCAAAAATGATTAAATAAGGACAAACTTAACGGAAACGGTTAATTTAACAATTTTTATGACAAAAATGCCCTTTTTATTTATTTGCTTTAGTTTTTTTTTTTAATAAGTTTTTTTCTTTTATTCAAAGAATAAATGTAAAAGTCTCATTTTTGATGGTGAAAAGAATCTTTAACACCATGAGATGAGACCTCTTTCCTGGCCGTTCTTTCCATCTTCTCCGTCGTCGGCAGCTGCAAAAGTGAGTTCTTCAAATCCGGATCAGCAGATTCCACCTCTACAAAATTAAATTCCAAGATTTGATATTTATTCGCAATCAAATCTGAAATTTATGATGTAATCTGTGTTTCTGAAGATTCCAAAACTAGGAACCAAAGAGGATTTTTAAATTAATTTTGGTCGAACCCAGTTCGAATTCCACGAAAATAATCATGAAAAGAATTTACCTTTCATTTTCTGGATACGTTTTCTGATTTCCTGGGCGCAAGCTTCGCAGTACATGTGAACCTTTAACACCACAATGATCACCTGAGGTTGCAAGTAAAGGAACCAAAGGAGAAGCAAAAATGGAAATGAACAAAAGTAAAAACAAAACAGAACAAAACAAAATGAGATTTTTAACATCGACGTAGTCATGTGAAGCTCATTCATGACAATACCTCCTCTTTCTTCTCTTCTTTCTTAGCATTCTCCTTTTTCTCTTCATCTTTCTTTGCATCCTCTTATGGAGGTTTCAGTTTGGGGGAGATTAACTCAACCTGTCATAAATGACTCTTCCGTTGAACTCTATCCAAAACCTTAAATGAATCAGCTGCAGCTTTTTTACCCTTCACAACCATCGTATGAGTCCTGCAATCAGTCTGAACATCTTCCACCCCTGAAAATCAGAAGAAATAGAGTATACATTGGACTGAGTTCACCAAAGCAGCTACGCAAGGCAATGAATTCAGAGAAATTAAAATGGGTTTTATCGATTTTGATCATCAAACCTTCGAATCCTGTCAAGCTTCTCCTAACCTTCTTCGCACATCCCTCGCAATGCATGTAGACTCTGAGCACAATTTCTTCAGGTGGAGGTGATGGTGGCTCCTTGGGTTCCTCTTTGGCATCCTCTGTGTTCTTTTATCAACAGAACCCTTCGACGGATACATCAAAAGCTATCAAGACGACATTATAGCGTTCTTCTGTTCGCCTTTGGCTGCAAGCTGAACGAGCTGCTTGCTGGTGAGAGATTTTCCCAAAATGTAGTTCTCGTCCAAAAGCTGCTTACCCAGATGAAGGGAGAGAGAAGAGGGTCTCTTGGAGCTAAGCTAATAATATTTATCAGTGGTTTTCCACCAAGTGTTGGGTTTGGGTTTTTCTTTGGGTCGGGGTGATGGAAGAGATGAAATCAACGATTATGACGCGTTGAGAAGGCTTGAACTTGCCGTACCAAATGAGGTTAACAGAGATTTGGTCGGAAAGGAGAGATCTCTTGTGGCATTGAAGCAGGGCTGCTCCTGCACAACACGGTGAGTTTTCTCCCGGCTAAGTACCTACGGAGTTCTTGGCCAACGGAAGATGGAAAGAACGGTGAGGAAACCAGAGGGTCTCACCTCATGGCGTTAAGAGATTCTTTTCACCATAAAAAATGAGATTTTTACATTTATTCTTTTAAAAAAAGAAATAAACTTATTAAAAAGAAAAAACTAAAACAAATAAATGAAAAAAGGGTATTTTCGTTACAAAAATTATTAAACTAACGGTTTTTGTTAAGTTTGTCCTTATTTAATTATTTCTTGAAACCACAAGGAACCATATGCAAAAGAAAACTTAAACTGGACTAAAAGTGACCTAAACCAAACCTTAGGGGTCCAAATGAAAATTACCCAATTATTTATTAAATAATCATAATAATAGAGTAATTAAAATCTATAATATTTCTTTCCATTGAAATTACTTCGCATCAGATTGGATAGGCCACCGGGAGATAGAGAAGATGAAGGTGGATTTTTCAGATGAATGGAGAAGGGACAGCTAAGAAGTCGGCACATGAGTTAACTTCCCGACTAACATGCTCAAATTTGCAACCATGTTGCAACAAGTAGCCAAGTCTCAGATTTCCAACACCAAATCCACATGATATGCTAGGGGTGTCAACGGTGCGGTTTGGAGCAGTTTCGGGCCGGGCCTAACAGTTTCGGGGTGAAAAGCCTTCAGCCCAAACCAGCCCATTTAAAAGATAACGGTTTCGGTGCGGTTTCGGTTTGGTGCGGTTTGAGTTCGGGTTGACTAACGGTTTGGCCTAATGATTTGGATTCGGTTTGGCTAATGGTTTGGACTAAATTAAAAATCAATATTGAAATTTATTTTTAGTTTTTCCTCCCCAAATCCTAGTTTCTCACATACAAAACTACAAAAGATAGAGGATGAAGACTCCAAGTAGATCCAACGATAAGTGATGGCATTAGCTTGATCTAAACCACTTAAGAGTTTTTTTTTTTTGGTAAAGACTTAAGAGTTAAGAGTTATCAATTAAGACTTTTAAATTTTAAAATAATAAAACTAAATGAAATTTGAAAATTAAAAAGTTAACAATTAAGATTAAGAGTTAAGAGCTAAGAGTTATCAATTAAGACTTTTAAATTTTAAAATAATAAAACTAAATGAAATTTGAAAATTAAAAAGTTAAAACAAAAGTTAAAACTTAAAACTTAAACCGTTAAACGTGGCAACTCTCAACTACTCAAACTCGAGTCTCAACATTTCAAACACCCAAATTCATGGATCATTAATTACATTTAAACAATACCAAAAAAAAATTAATTACATCTAATATTTTAATTTTATTTATGTAAAAGACTAACGGGTTGACGGGCCCGCACACGGGCTGGGCCGGACTAGCCCGAAACCGTTCGGGTTGAGGACCCTCAGCCCAATTACTGCCCATTAAGGATCGGTTCGGGCCGGTTCGGGCTATAACAGGTCGGTTTGGTCCGATTTTAACGGTTTGGGTTGAAAATTGACACCCCTATGATATGCCAAAGAATACCGTAAATCTCTTTGATCATCCTTGGAAGAATATGAGTGGACCAGAAAATCATGTTATCGTGTGCATTTAATACATCGCGCATGAATGGATTTTTTTTTTTCGTTTTCATTTTGGTAAATATAATTTGTAATATTAAAAATGCAATACAAATTTTCTAAATTGATATTAGTCTTTTTTTTAAGTGGGGGAAGGGTAGAATCCTAAATTCATATTGGTGTGAGTAGAAACTGATATTTTTTTTTTGTTATAAAAACCGATATTCTTGAAAGGATGAAGAGAAGAAGCTGATATTGATACCACGATACATTGTGTCGGCGATATATCACCCTGTGTCGACGATATATCTCTACGTTCGCCATATATAACAATATTTCATTCATTTTTCGTCGATTTTTGCCAAAGTGATATAGGACCTCTACAGGCTCCGGCGGCACTACCCCCACACCCCTCTGGCTCACCAAGGAACAGGATCCCGTGTCCGTCGGCAACAATATGTGAAGCATGAGCACCATATTCAACATAATTGTATAATGAATTGTAAACTTTAGTACATCTGTTTACTAATTGTGTATTTGTATTTTCTTTGTATATTTACATTAGTTTATATGAATTTTCCAAACTTTCAATTTTGCTCGCATATAGTCGGACATGTGCTAATTAGAAACTTTAGATTATGTGATGTTTTAGGTCAAAATAACATTCTCAATGTGTTTATTAGTTTCAAATTAGGCTACACGTCAAATTTTAGGTCAAAATGACCCCAAATATACTTCGAAACAAGAGGTCGATTTTTCATCGAACTCTTGCAAAAAATCGGACGACATGTTGGTCCATGATTGATAGTTTGATACCTGACCAATCTTAAATCGGTTATCCCCATCAAATCATGGGTAAAATCGGCAACAAAAAAGTCAACTTTTAGCAAAAGGTAGAAAGAACATTTGTTTTTATTGGTAGAAAAAAGGAAAATTTGTTGATCAGAGAGAAAGAAAATATATCTGGGGTCTTACCCAAAAAAAAAAAAAGAATATATCTGGGCCCACACGGTTCGTCTGTCTAACTTGCAGAGCAAGAAATTCTCAACGGTCGTGACCGGTTCAAGTACGCCTTGTGGAATTCACTCTGGTGAAGGAAATTTCCCGTCACCCACACTAGAAAGGGTACAATTTATTATTATTTTTCGCTAAACAGAATTATTTGTTTCACGCGGTGAGGAAAGTGGGCAGTGCCAGATTCTAGTAAAATATCGGTACGCAAACTTCGCATAAATTGGATTGCATCAGATCGGCCGATACCGGATAAAAAATAATAAAGAAACTCTCCTTTTCACTCATTTATTTTTTATAATTTATAAAATGTATATAAAATTTTGTTATAAAAATTATGTCAAATTAATTATAGACCCCTAGGTCTGCAACCAATTATATCTACTACATTTGTAAAAAATCTATTACTTATGTACTCTCAGACTACTAAGTATTCATTCACGTTAAATTATAATATCATTGTTAAACAAATATTTAAAATATTAAGTTTATCTTTTATTATACTTTTTATCCTAATTTCTCTATTCTATTTTATCTCTTCTCTTGACTTCTCATTCGTCAACTCCATCAGCACCGGCCTTCATGCAGTTTCAAGGTATTAGACGCATAAGACAAAAGAGTCAACTAAGTCAATGAGAAAGTTTTTTTGTTTTTTGATTTTGGGTAAGAATCAATGAGAAAGGTTGCCTTCAAAGGAAGCTTCACTGAAACAAGATTGGCTCCTCCACCTTGACAATTTGGCTTGAGTAAAAGAAAATAAATATCAGCATTACCCACTTTCTTCACTCGGTAAAAGAAATTCTCTTTGTAGTGTTGGTTACTGGAAATTGCCTCCATTGGAGTAAATTCCACAAGCCGTATTTTCAATCACTCGAGTCAGTTGGCAGTTTCTTTTTGTAAAAATAAAAAATGTGGATTGTAGGTCCGGATACACTTTATTACAACTGGCCCTTTTTGGTATAAATGTCACTTTTATACATAAGGGATGAGAGTATTACATATGCCATTAGCCGACAACAAATCTATAACCTCTACACTAAGAGATGTTGGTTTTACTAATTGAGAAACCCTATGTTAGTATCACAACTTGGTTTTGATAAAATTCCAATTGTCTTTCTTCTTGGAATCGACCAATTTTTGTCTTCTTTACCTACCAAAAATAGAAATCTATTTTTTTCCTACTTTTTATTGAAAATCTATTTTGACATTTTTATCCATGACCTAAAATCGATTTAAGATTGGTCGGGTTTAATTGTCGGCTTTTGCTCTTTTTCTTTTGCTAAGAACATTATCAATTTCTATCGATGCCAATCTGAATTCAGGATCATTCTGCCTTTTTTAATTCAGACTTTTAATAGTCATGATTATATATTAACTGCAAATGATGATAAAAAAAATTATATTATTTATTATTTTTAGATTTTTTTAAAACAAAAGTAGCAAATCAATGCTTTCGTTAACAAAACTAACCAACACCAATTTTATATTATGAAAAACAATAATTAAAATAGTATTTTTTTTAATATTTTTACTTATAAAACTAATCATATGAGGCGACAAAAAAAAAATGACAAAATAATAAAATAGAAATATAAGAGTAAATGGACTTTCTTGGATTAAGATTACAAGAAGAAGGTGAACGTAACATAATGTAATGATATTATTAATTTTATGGATAATGATATCCAAAGAAGAGAAAAAACTATTATTTTGATTAATTTTATAAATTCAAAATTAATTTTAACTAATTATTATTTAAATCATTTAAGAAAGCTAAAAGTAACTAATCATGCGATATTTCGGGAAAAAAAAGACATGGGAACAAGTGAACAACATCATGGTTCCAAAGTAATGACTGTCAGAATGGATACTTATATTACAAAAAAAAAAAAAGAATGGATACTTATCGTATCATTTTATCAAAACATAATCTTGATATCGTATCGGTTGTGATACTGACAAAGGGTAAAACGGTAAAGGTAACCATTTTTAAAGATCAATACCGTACCGTACTTCAACGGTTTCATTTAGATCATCATATATTCATATGTGATCAGTTTTACTTTTACGGTTTTACCCGAAAAACAAAAAAATCAAAAAAGAAAATCATGTACGACCAGGGAAAGTTGAAATAAAAAATTAAAAAATAAATAAATAAATTAGATTCCCATTGTTGTTTTCCATTGCAGCACAGCTGCACAGATCGACTTGAAAGAGTACTCACGAGAACTTTGAAACGTAGCTGAAGCAATTCAACTTCAATTCCTGGTCTTCTTCTTCTTCTTCTTCTTCTTCTTCGATCTCTTCTTTCTCCTCCTTCAATGGCGTCTTCCTCTTCCACTTCTTCTTCCACTCCAACCCCTATCTCTACCACTCGCTGGAACCACGACGTTTTCCTGAGTTTCAGAGGCGAAGACACTCGCCACAACTTCACCGATCATCTCTACACTGCGCTAATCCAAAAAGGCATCCACACTTTCAGAGACGACGACGAGCTTCGTAGAGGAGAAGATATCGCTTCTGAGCTTCTCAGAGCCATCGATCGTTCGAGAATCGCCGTCATTGTCTTCTCCGAAAACTATGCCAATTCAAGATGGTGCCTTGATGAGCTTGTCAAGATCATGGAATGCAGAGAGACGAATGGACAGCTTGTTTTGCCTGTTTTCTATAAAGTTAATCAGGAAGATGTAAAGAATCAGACTGGGAGTTATGGTGTGGCTTTTGAGGGTCACAACGTGCGTTTTGCAAAAGATATGAAGAAGGTGCAGAAATGGAGAGAAGTTCTTGCTGAATCTGCGAGTCTCTCGGGGTTTAGGTCACATGATTTCTCTTCCGGGTATTTCTCTTCTTCTCCATCTAATATTGAAATCCAAGTACCAAATTTCCGCTTTTGTTTGTCTAATCTGAAGAAAATTCTAGATTTAATTAGAATTTAAAGAAAATTATTTAGTATAAAATCTGTGAACTAATGTGGCTTGGAGCTTTAGAAGTAATTGAAAGGAAAGAGGAATGGTCGGTGACGTCTAGCAGGGGACCGCCGTCTACTTTCAATGGTTTTCAATTTTGTAAAGCTAATTAAAATACCAAAAGATCCTAGATTATTATAATATTTCCATGAAATTGAAAGGTTAATAATTTTTTTTCAATATAACAATGGAAGTTCATGTTTCATGGATTTGGAATCTTGAAAGATATTGTGGAAAATATAAGAACCTAAAAGGGTTATTTATGGACCCAAAAGGGAAAAACTAAGCATAAGATTCTGTTTCTTAAGTTATGGGGAAAAAGGATCTGAAATCTGAATCAAAAGTTTTAAGTTTTATGTAGATATCGTTCTTACTAACCACCCTCAATATTATAGAACATTGTTAACTATGTTATCCTTTAGTTTTTGTTCAGCATATCATTCTAAATTACTTCACTAGAGGAGGAACGACCAGACTAAACTTCATCAAACAGGCTTCATTCTTCATTGCCATTATTTCCATTCATGTCACGTTTACTGCACTAATTTCTTTTTTATTTCATTTTTTTAATTTAAACCATTGGCAGGGATGCAACTTTTATCCAGTGTATTGTTGAAGAGGTTTTCACTAAACTGAATCAGATGCACTTGAATGTTGCTGTTTATCCAGTTGGTATTGATTCTCGCATAAAAGATATGCGTCAACTGTTAGATGTTGGGTCAAATGATGTTCGCATAATAGGAATTTATGGTATGGGTGGAATGGGCAAGACAACAATAGCTAAGGCCATCTACAATGAAGTCTTTCACAAATTTGAAGGTAGCAGCTTTCTTGCAAATGTCAGGGAAGCTTCAAACCTACCCAATGGTCTAGTTCAGTTTCAAGAACAACTTCTCTCTGATATCCTAATGAATAGGAACCAAAAGATAGGCATTGTTGATAGAGGAATTGTATTGATACAAGAAAGACTTTGCAACAAAAGGGTTCTTATTGTGCTTGATGATGTGGATCAAGTGGAACAATTCTATGCCTTAGCTAGCATGCGTGACAAGGTCAGCCCAGGAAGTAGAATCATAATAACATCTAGGGACGAGGAACTGCTCAACGAGCTTGGAGTGGATGCCAAGTACGAGGCTAAAGAATTAAATGTTGAGCAGTCTCTTGAACTGTTCAGTTGGCATGCCTTCAAAAAAGGTAGCCCTGACAAAGATTATGAGGTACTTTCAAATGGTGTTGTAAGATATGTCGGAGGGCTTCCTCTGGCCCTTGAAGTATTGGGTTCATTTTTGTATGACAAAAAGAGCACATCTGAATGGAGAAGTGCATTGGATAAATTGAAAGTACATCCTCATAAACAGCTTAAGAATAGACTTCTATACAATGTCAAAGAAATGAATTTATTCCTTGACATTGCCTATTTCTTTATTGGAGTGGATAAAGATTATGCTATGAAAATACTAGATGGTTGTCATTTCAATTTGGAAACTGGAGTAAGTGCTCTCATTCGAAGTTCGATTGTAACAATCAATGAAAACAATGAGTTTAGAATGTATGATCTGCTTCAAGACATGGCGAGGGAACATGTCCGTGAAGAATCCGCTAAAGAACCTGGAAAACGTAGCAGATTGTCTCATGCTGATGCTTCTGAAGTGTTGGCGAAAGGCACGGTAAGAGCTTCAAGAACCCTTTTGGGCAATAACTGCAAGACAAATATTGTTAGTATTGCTATTGGTATTTTCATATTTATTATTATCTTGTCATTGTTTTTATTGGCTACCATGCATTGCTAAAATTTTCATGCACCCACTCGTTATACTTAATATACCCTTTGTGATGATTTTCAAGATAACAAGATTATGAAAGAGACAACTAAACCATAAATCAGCCTGCAAAGTAACACCTATCATATGTTTTTCCCTTATCTACTTGAACAGTCATAAAGAATTTCAGTAGATTATAGGATACAGTCTTCAAATTATACATTTCGAAGCACAATTCCTTTTCCTTGTAGTTAAGATCCCTTATCTCTACTGACATTTTGTGAAGGAATGCGTGAGCCATTTATACTGGCTTGGTCCTTCCATCAAGTAAGTGTTTGGGTGAATTTGAACTCCTTTCTTGTCTTTATAATAGATTTAATTTTAAACCTCAAGGGGTTCAGGGTGTTCAATGTCTGGCTATCAATTTAACTGTGACATATAAAGATAAAAGGTGTGAGGGCAAGTGGTCATCTAAAGTATGTACATGTATTGCTATTTTACTTAGCCTTTTGGGTGACAGGGAACTGAAGCAGTTGAGGGCCTCATCCTAAACTATTCGGATGGGGTGCAATTGAGTACAAAAGGATTTGCAAAGATGTCCAAACTAAGATTTCTCCAGCTTAATAACGTACAGTTGACAGGAAGCTTTGAGAATTTCTCTGAAGAACTAAGATGGTTCTGTTGGCGAGGTTCTCCTTTGAAGTACATCCCTATCAACTTTTGTCTTGACAACCTTGTTGTTCTTGACATGCAGTATAGTAGTCTCAAACTAGTCTGGAAGGAAACTAAGGTACCATAAAATTTTGAGTTTTTTCTTTCTCTAAATGAAGTTTATATTTCACTGATGCTAATCGTTTCTTTTCTTTTGGTGGGTGGGTTGTTATGATAGATCCTCAAAGGGTTGAAGATCCTCAATCTCAGCCATTCCAATCATCTCACCAGAACCCCTGACTTTTCAGGACTTCCAGGTTTGGAGAAATTGATACTTGAAGGTTGTATAAATTTGGTTGAGGTTCATAAATCCATTGGACATCTCAACAGACTTGTTCTCTTGAATCTAAAGGACTGCAAAATCCTCAAGAATCTTCCACGCAGCATTTGTAAATTGAAATCTCTTGAAAGTCTTATACTCACCGGCTGTTCAAAGCTTGATAACCTACCAGAGGATTTAGGGGAGATGGATTCTTTGACAGAGCTTTTTGCAGATGAAAGTGCCATACAGAAACTACCATCCTCAATTGGACTCTTGAAGAACTTGAGAAGCTTATCTTTGAGAGGATGTAAAGGACCACCCTCTAAGTCACGGCTCTCATTTTTATGGACCTGGGGATCTCGAAGAAGTCCTGATTCTGTCACTCTGTTGCCAGCCTCTTTCCCAGGTTTATATTTGTTGAAAAGATTAGTTCTAGAGGATTGCAGTTTGTCAGAAGATGCAATTGCCACTGATATTCAAAGATTATCCTCGTTGGAAGAGTTATTTCTTGGCAAAAATAACTTTTGTAGTCTATCAACCAGCATCAATCAGCTCTCTCAACTTCGTATACTTGATCTGGAAAACTGTACCAGACTAGAGTCACTCCCTGGGCTTCCTTCAAGTTTAAGCATCCTGAATGCAAGCAGTTGTATTTGTATTGAAAGATTGCCAGATTTTTCGAACTTGCATAACTCTCCATCCTTGGTGTTCATTAATTGCCACAAGCTTATTGAGATTCAAACAGAAACATCTAGAAAGAATCTCCTTCAGGTACTCTCTTGTGTTCTTCAGCATGACACCCCCCCCCCCAAAAAAAAAAAAAAAAAAAAAGAGGACACTTCTTTCCTGATGTGTCTTTGTCTTTCTAACATTACAATCAATATGGAACAGGGACTGTTGGAACATGGTATCAAGTTTGAAATCTTTCTTCCAGGGGATGAGATTCCGCACTGGTTCACCCATTGGCATGACGGGTCTTTGTTGTCGTTTGAAGTACTTCCACACTCTAATCATAAAATCCTAGGGTTGACACTCTGTGTTGTATATGCAGCCAATGAAGAAAATGATAAACTTGCTCCAGATTTTGATGGAGACAAGCATGCTAGTCCACCTTCTGCTAAAATCGAAGTTGGAAGCAACAATGATGTTGCCTTCTATTATCCAAATGTCAAGGATATTCCTATCACCCAACAATATCACATCTGGGTATGCCATGTTCCAGGGACTGAATTTCGGAATCAACTAGAAGGTTGTGGTGAAATTATGGTTTCAGTAGAAATCGGGGAGTCACTGAAGGTGAAGAAGTGTGGGGTGTATCTTCAATACCCAGAAATGAATGGTGAGGTAACCCAAGAAAGCAATGGAGATGCAAGTCAATATGCTTGTGCTGTTAATGGAGATAGATCAGTGGCAACTAAACTCAACAGTAAAACCAAAAGAGTCCGTAGTGAGTCTAGTGCAGAGTCAGGATTCAGTGATGGCACACCTAATGATGACCAAGAAACCAGACGATTGAGGACTGAATTTGGTCTGCATATGTATTGAGTCAGTTCAGCAAAGTATGAAGTGGGAGGAAGCTGATCTAGTTACGTACCTGATTGAAGAAACTGCATTGATTTCAATTAGGCGTGCAACCCTTGATTTAGCTTTCTCCAAGTTATATATGTTATTCAGTTTCATCATAATGTATGATGTCTTACCCTTGCTTTCCCAAAGAGGCTATTTAACTTTCATTATTTAGTAATGGTAAAAAGAGAATGAGATGGGTATGTGATGCATCTGACTAAGCAAAAACAGGCTAAGCATTTCTTGTGAAGACATCTGTATAACCGTCAAAAGGAGGTAAGAGCCATTCCTTTTAACCCTTTATTTCTCTACTCAGGTACCACATTTTCTAGATTAATGCAAAGAAAGCAATTATGTTGTTGGAAGTGCATTAAGGAGATTTAGACGGATGAGATAGTGTACCTTACTCACATCTCTCTTAAACTCTGATAATTACTTGAACCTTCCTAACTTTTTGACAATTACTCAAACTACCTTTACTTTCAAATTTCATTTCTCCTAATCCTTGCCTGTATTGGTAAATTTTGAAAAATACGTTTGTTGACCATACTTCTCATTTTGAATTGCTTTTCCTGAGCTAAACCATGTCTTTCTTCTTCATTTCTCCCATTGTTATCTTAGGCATGTCTCTAATCCTTTTAGTAGGCTCAATCTGGATCACATTGCTGCTTCAAAAGAGGGCAATGTCCACCTCAAATGACTTGATTTAAGATCATGATCTCAATCTGTCGTGCTTTGTGTGGTCCACCTCCTTTGCATCTACCTATCGTTGCTTTCTTGAAATCTCCAAAATGACCAAAAGATAAATCCTTTTTGTATTTCCATCTTCAGATTTTTGTATTTTCAGTGGTAATTAAATTATGATCTCAAGGGGTGAAATTGAGGAAAGCATTGTTTCTCTGTTACTCTGAGCAGAACAGAATAAACCAGAATCTAGAGCTAGATCAGTTCCCAACACCAACTGTGTTAGCAGCAGAAGCATACTCCCTCTGCTTTTATGCTCACAGGAGGGTGTGTACCATACTTTGTTAGCAGGAGAGAGTTGGTAGGAGGTAGAAAGTTGGGATCTTTGGGACCTGAGGCTTCATATGCTGCATTTTACAGCATTGAATCGCTTAATCTTTTTTTTCTTTGATCAACCAAAGGTCCAAAACAAGAAGAATGAAAAGTAACTTTTGTTCAACTGACATTGCAACTTCCGATTTTTGTGTTCTTCCTCTATATAACTAGTTTGATGGATACATCTTGACACAGAGTTTATTCTAAAAGATCATTACTTTTCAATCCAATAGCCAGAATAATTGCTTCTAGTTATTTACAACACTTATCCCCAAAACCAACTCTATTTAGCGTTTTGAGGTTCAAGTCAATGATTAGTACAATTTCATCATGTGTTCTAAGTTAGTATCTTCTAGTATGAGATCGAGACTTAAGAGTTCAAATCTTTTTGGATCAGATGATGTGTTGTTATATATTTAAATTATACATAAAGCATTATCCTGAGAATATAATTGAGATACACATAAATCGATCAACCTCATGTACCAAATTTTTACCTCATATCCCGAATTTTTTTCTTCTTCTTTTTACTTCTTTCTCAGCTCTTCCACATTCTCTAACCGATCAGATAAACCTCTAGTAGTGCAAGAAATGCTAGATAAACCTCTGTTAGTGCAAGAAATGCTATCTTGGCTCCGCTCTAGATCCAGCCCTTATTCCTAAGACCGAAGCAATGTGAAAGTGGGTCGTCTCTGAGGACGGGAAGCCACCTCCGACGATCTAGTTAGCTCAGGCCAGCAAATAAGAGGCTCCATAGAGGAGTGAAGACCCCAAGAGACGATGAAGATCATCTTTTTGAAGGGTTAGAAAGGTGAAGATAATGAAGGCTGGAGTGTGTAGAGCTTACCCCCTCTCTTCCTCCCGAGGGGAGACTATATTATGGATCCTTACCCTCTCTCTCGGCAGCTGTGCGAGACAAGGATTCTGGCGGTCACCATCTTTCGTGCAGGGTCTCGACAGAGATCTTGTCGTTTCTGGGCTCAAGGAGGCTTCAAATCATCCTAGCTGTTGAGGTTGAGTGGACGAGTGGACGCTCAAGCATGTGGGCCCATTGCCACGTAGGCCCTTTGTAAGGAATGAGCTGGCTCGAGGCTTTTTTAATTGTCTTGGTCTGGGTCCAGAACTTATCCTTCAGGTTCGGCGATATCCGCGACCACAACAACCTCATGTCCAGAAATTTTTTTCTTTTTCTTTTTACTTCTTTCTCAGCTCTTCCACATGCTCTATCCAGTTATGCCAAAGGCTGAAGAGTAGCAACGCGAATTTCATCCGATTCCAGCAAGACGATCTGGATTAGTATCAAATCAGTACCGGCTCAGACCAATCCAGATCCGATTTCCGATACATAAGGCATGAAATCATTGAAAATAATTTATTTTGGTTGAAAAACAAGAACGATGCTTTTGGTGCTTAGATGTTTGACCCTTGTAAGTCAAACGCAAAGGATCCATCTCTGCAGTTCTTCATAAACGAGTTTGGGAAACTCTCCGGATTCACTAGAAGCCATAACTCATCACCTCGTCATCAACGTCCAGCTCAAGTGTCCTTCTTCTTCTTCTTCTTCTTTTTCCATGACAAACGAAGAAGCATCTTCTACTTGTGGGTTTCATGGCGTGTTCATATCTTCTATGGAAGAACGCACAAACAAGACTTTTACGGACCTCCTCTGCACCGCTCTGATGCAAGCCAAGGTACCCACTTTCAGAAATGGAGAAATCAACCCAGAACGGCTGAAGGCCATTGGAGAATCAAAGGTTGCAATCATCATTTTCTCTGTGAACTATGTATGTTCCACTTCCTACCTGGATGAACTGGTTAAGATACTTGAATACAAGAAGACGATTGGTCTTACCGTTCTTCCTATCTTTTATGATGTGGATCCTTCACATGTTCGAAAACAGAACGGGAGTTTAACAGAAGCATTTGCAGGATTTGAGGAAAATTTCAGGTTGGAGACAGGGAAGGTGCAGAGGTGGAGAGAAGCTCTTACTTTAGTAGCAAATCTGTCCGGCTGGGATTTGAGAGATGTGGCCGATGGGTAATTTTTTACCTCCTCAGCAAAATTCCCTAGTGATTTTATCATTTGAACAATTATTGGTCATTGTTTGTTTTCTTTGAGCATAACTTCAAGTGAATGAGTGATTTCATCAAATTGATTAGAAAGAGGGAAAGACAATAAGAAGTAAAAGGGTTTTTGGTGTTTCATCATAGTCTAAGCATGAAATTCTTTTAATCAAGTCACTCTGTAGTTCATAGATTAGCTTTTTAATGGATTATCTGATGAACATGCTTTTAGTTTTGCTTATGTATATATATTGTAATTGGCAGGCATTATTCCAAGTTTATTGACAAGATAATTGAAGAAGTTGTGGCTAGACTGAATCAAAAGCAGTTGGATATTGATACCCACTTAGTAGGCATGGATTCGCATGTAGAAAAGGTAAATTCATTGTTAACTATTGGATCAAGTGATATCCGCATTATTGGGATTTGTGGTGCGGGTGGAATAGGTAAGACAACCATTGCTAAGGCTGTTTTTAACTTGAGCTTCCACAGATTTGCTGGTAGCAGCTTTCTTGCAAATGTTAGAGAAGTTTCAGAACAGCCCCATGGTTTAATCCGTTTGCAAGAACAACTTATCTCCGATATCCTGATGAAAAAGAACATTAGGATAAGTAGTGTTGATAGAGGAGTCATGTTGATTGAAAAAAGACTACAAAATAGAAGTGTTCTTGTCATTCTCGATGATGTTGATCAATTGGATCAAATAAATGCATTAGTCCGAAATCATGCTTGTTTTGGTAGGGGAAGTAGGATTCTCGTAACTACTCGAGATGAGCACCTACTGAATGTGTTGGGAGTGGATGAAGTGTATAATGTTGAAGAACTGAATTCCATTGAGTCTCTACAGCTTTTCAGTTGGCAGGCATTTGGAACAAAATGGCCCGAGGAAGATTATATTGGTATCTCACTTGAAGTGGTAGATTATGTTGGAGGGATTCCATTAGCTCTAAAAGTTCTGGGTTCTCATCTATTTGGCAGAAGAAGTAAGCGAGAATGGAGGGCTGCTATAGAGAAATTAAAGGAAATTCCAAACAACGAAGTCCAAGAAAAACTTCGAATAACTTTTGATGCACTAGATGATACTGAAAAGGACATATTCCTTGATGTTGCCTGTTTCTTTGTGGAAATGAACAAAGATGATGTGATAAGAATACTAGATGGTTGTGGTTTCTATGCAGAAACTGGAATCGGTGATCTCATTCATCGATCTCTTATACAAGTCACTGAAAACAATGAACTATGGATGCATGATGTACTAAAAGAGATGGGAAAGCAAATTGTTCGTGAAGAATCCATAGAAATTCCTGGCAAGAGAAGCAGGTTGTGGTCTCGTCAAGATACATTTGCTGTGTTGACAAAAAGCATGGTAAGGGCTAAATGTTTGGTTTATGTTGGTATTCAAAGTTTAACTGATAACATTGATCAATGACCTCTATTGGAACTGCTTTGCTGCTAAACTAAATTTCCTTGTTGAAGACAATATATGGTCACCTAAAGTTCCTTCTTAGGTGAGCAATCTATCATAACAATAGAAAGAAGTGAATCCAATATAATACTTCCCTTTTTGTGTTTCTCCTTAATGACTGAGAAGCTTTTTATTCACTAGTTTTTGTTGGTATGCATTCTTATTTATGTATTTGTCCAAGTCTCCTTGTTATCAGGGAACAGAAGCAGTTGAAGGCCTTGCCCTAAATTTATCCAAACTAGAAAGTGTAAAATTCAATACTGAAGCATTTGCAGAGATGACCAACTTGAGACTACTTCAGCTCAATTATGTGCATATTCTTGGAGACTATAAGCATCTTTCTAAAGATTTGAGATGGCTCTGTTGGCATGGGTTTCACTTAAAATCAATACCAAAAAATTTTCATATGGAGAACCTTGTTTTTCTTGACATGCAATACAGCAACATCAGAAAATTTTCGAATGAAAGCATTGTAAGAATAGTTTCCATATATTTTTTGCTCTCTGAATCCGTTTGCTGTTTCTTAGCAACTGATTTACACTCCTATTTCTTGCAGCTACTTGAGAAATTGAAAGTTCTTGATCTCAGTCACTCTTGGCTCCTAAAGAGAACCCCTAACTTTGTAAGAATCCCTTGTCTTGAAAAGTTAATCCTAAAAGATTGCAACAGTTTAGTTGAGGTTCACCAGTCCATTGGAAGTCTACAGAAACTTGATTTGCTGAATCTTCAAGATTGTAGAAGCCTAAAGAATCTTCCTGCCACCATTTGTAATCTAAGATCTCTTGAAAATCTTATTCTTTCTGGTTGCTCAAAACTTGAAAAGTTACCAGAGCAGCTGGGGAATATGGAGGGCTTAAAACATCTTCTTGCAGATGGAACTGCTATAAAACAACTTCCTTTCTCCATTGGGCATTGCAGAGACCTAAAATCCATATCCTTAGGTGGGTTTAAAGGATCATCGCCTAAATCTTGGCATTCTTTCTTCCAATCTTGGGGTTCACCAAGTAAGGGTCGCGATACCATCAACATATTACCATCTTCTGTCTCACTTTTGTGGTCCTTAAAATCCCTAATTTTGAAGGGTTGCAATTTATCAGAAGGGGCAATTCCAAGTGATCTTGGGATCTTGTCCTCATTGGAAGAGTTAGATCTTGGTTACAATAATTTTTGTAGCCTACCTGCCAACTTAAGTTGTCTCCCTCGTCTCCGGAATCTTCGGTTGCGGAAATGCAAGATGCTTCAATCACTTCCTGAGCTCCCATCAAGTTTAGAGATATTGTATGCAGACAGTTGCACATCATTGCAATGCTTGCCAGATCTTGGCAATTTATCATCTTTGGTTGAGTTGGATTTAGGATCTAATAAATTTTCAACCTTACCAGCCAGTATCAGTGGTCTTTCTGAGCTTGTTTACCTTAAGCTAAAAAACTGCATAAGGCTCCATTCACTTCCAGAACTTCCATCACAATTGAGGTGGTTGGAACTAGCAGGTTGCACATCAATCCACAGATTATCAAATTTGCCAAAGCTAGAAGACTTGCCAGTGTTGTGGCTCAGGGATTGCGACAAATTAGTTGAGATTCAAGAATTGGAGAAATTGGAATCTGTTAAAACCATTCATCTTGAAGGATGCAACAATCTGTCAATTGCCTTTAAGCAGAGTCTCTTACAGGTTTCTCTCTCTTTCTCTCTAAAATTGTTAAACATTGTGATTTCCACTGTCAAACTGTTAAAACTTCATGATTTCCATGGAACAGGCATTGGCAAAAGGTGGTGAGCGCAGCATCTTCATTCCTGGAAATGAAATACCAGAGTGGTTCAGCCATCAGAGTCTGGGGTCTTCCATCTCTCTTGAGGTGCCTCCACTTTCAGATTATAAGATCCAAAAGCTAATTGTATGTGCTGTTTATGCAGGAGCAGATGAATTTTTTGCCATTAAAGGAGAGGAGGATGAGTTTGCCGACGCTCCTTTCCTTAATGTCAATAACAAAACTAAGAAGACCAAGTGGAGATATAGTCCGTTAAGTTATGCAATCCCAGTAATCCCTCAAGATCATATGTGGGTCGCCTGCATACCAGCCAGAGAGTTTCAGAAACTGTTGGGGGATGGAGATGAATTGGAGGTATCAATAGAAATGGAGAAACCAATCAAAACAAACAAGTGTGGAATTCATCTAGTTGTTGGTCCATATGAAGAGAATTCTGAATCTGATGATCAAATAAATATCCGATATGACAATTCTTCAGAAGATGATGCTTTCGATATGGATGAGAATGTATCAATGGAAGATGGCAGAGGGATTAAGAGAAGCTATGATGAAACGGGTCCTAGTAGCTCCTGGTTTGATGAAGAGCAAGACCCTAAATGGCATACTGATGAGGTAGAGGAAGAGGGAGGAGGAGGTGGTGGTGACCACAGCAGTTATTTTAACCTGTTTTCTAGAGGTTTCTTGAACAGACTATATGGTGAAGGATCAAGTAAGAAGAAATCTACAAATTAGCCCTGCAATCATTAATACAGTGATGTATGCTGTATATATTCACTTGATTGCTGGACTAAATGTAATTTTTTTTTCTTCAATTACCAATCTTGTTTTATTAATTTTGTTTTCATTTTTTGTTTTGTTCAATTACGCTTTATACTGCACCCAGTTCAACTCTGATCATCTTCATAGATTTAGATTTAGATTTATTATAAGAGTTCTTTTTGCATCAATATGGTGTACAGACTCCATTACATACATAAGGTACATAAAAAGTCCCACCATTGGACAAAGTCCAAAACAGTCTCTCCGCTACTTTCCAACCCATAGAATTTTCCTCCAGAATGCTTCAACAAAACTCTGATCTTTATTAGATGTCAAGTTGAATGTGGAAAGCTTGAATAATATTTGAATAATGTTCTGTAAACTTTCAGGTTTTTTTCACCATTATGAGAGTTCAGGAAATTATAAAAATATATACCAGGAGACAGGTAACACAGTGCAATGTGAAAAAAAAACACTGTGCTGTTTAAATACTGGCCAGATTTATTCCAATTAATATATGCTTCTGAAACAAGAACATCCCCAATTCTGAAACTGAGAGAGTTCACCTGTAGAAGCAACACTCTTATATCACACAAAATCCTAATGAAACCTAATCTTGAAATAGATATTGCAGTCAAAATCGAGAGAATGTACAGAAAAAAAATCACATAGAAAATACAGAAATTGGAGTAGCTGTGCAGAAAAAGCAAATATGGTGGGGGAAAAATAGACTCAGAGAGGAAGCATGACAAAGAGTATGCAAGGCAAAAAAGCCATAAACCCATCCACCTAAAAATATAAATAAAAGCTAAAAACCCACTTACACAATTGTTGGTATAATTTTGATTTCAAACAAGAAAAATGAAAGCTGACACGAATTCCGGGATCATGGAGAATAAAAGATGTATACCAGGTTACAGAAAACACTGTGCAACATGATGAAACACACCATGCTGTTTAATACTGGCAGGAAATAACCTCCATGATTTTTTGCTTTGGAAACTTGAACATCCCCACGGAGAATCATCAGAGAGAGTTCACCATTAAGAAGCAATACACTTCCCTCACACACGATACATTTCAAATTTTGGAAATCAACAATTAAATTGTCATCTGCAAACAAAGATTGAAAAATGAAGACAAAAGAGGGGAAAAAGAAGGCAGAAAATGTTACAAGCAGACCAGTAACAACTGCAAAGGTGATTAAATGCAGAATAGTTACTTTCTCGAGAGAGAACAAAAAGGGCTGCATTGCACAAAAATTGTTGTTTTCCGCTTTCGTTGACGCGTCCATTGGTTAAGAAATTATACCAATGAACGCAACGCCTATCAAAAGCGTTTTTTTGAGGAACAAAAACAAACCAGGATACAATTTAAAGATACTCAATAGAGGCAAACCAGAAGAGGGCAAAAGATTTGAAACGTTATAAGAGAAACCAACCAATTTCATAAGCAAAATATAATCTTTAGAATAAATCTTCACTCCCTGCAACAATAAACATTAAGAAACAACGATTCAGAGAGATGAAGGGTGGCTCTTCTGTTCTGATAATAAAACCTAAATCACAGATCAGATCACCTAAGCGACTCTAACCCTAACTCACCGAAGCATATAATGGCTGCTCTCTTGCTCTATATTTATATATTAGTTCACACTGTTCAGAAACCTGAAACCCTAATTTCCTCCCAAATCAGGTCTACTTCAGCGCTCCGCATCGGACGGCTTGGAGACTTGATCAAAATCATATGTTCAATAGAGAGAAGAAAAAAAAGCGGGGATAGCTCAGTTGGGAGAGCGTCAGACTGAAGATCTGAAGGTCACGTGTTCGATCCACGTTCACCGCACTAAAATTTTTTTTTAATTCATTTTCTAAAACAGAAAAAAAAATTTTGTTATTTTTTATTAAGAGTTTTTTCAGATCAGGGTTTAACCTTTTCATACTTCCACCCAATATGAGCCTTAGTTTGATCCTTAATTTCAGGGGGTATTTAAGTTGATTTTTTGTTGAAATTTAACGTGTAATCTAATTTTATGTCAATTAATACACTTAGAATATTATCACCAAAATGGATATTCTTAACCAGGACATACCTTGTTTTACAGTAAATTTTCAAATAGTCGTAACTTTTAATCTGGTAGGAGTTATGAGACCCACAACATATCCTAATAAAGGCTCGAAAAGCTTTATAGTGTCCCTACTTTGGTTTACCTAGTATGTGTCATTTTGACCATTAAATTCCATTCTTTAGTAGGTTTTCGGGTTACTTTTGGTTTCCTAGTTAGATTTAACATTCTAAATTTGAGTCATTTAACTTTCATTTATTTTCTTTATATGTTTAGGATTTCTTAACTATATATACATGTCATTGTTATCTTGTAAGGAGATTCTCACTTTTGAATAATAATCTTCACTTGATTAGAGTTAGTAAAACTTTTTGTTTCAGTTGAAGATTGAAGCAAAATACATCAAGAATGCAAGAAAAACTCTAAAAAACAAAGAAAAATTGAGTAGAAATTCGTCCAAAAATATTGCCAAAATATCAAGAAATCAACGATATATTGCAAATCTTGTTTTGCCCCCTTTTTCACTAGTTGTCGAACCGGCAAAATATCGCCAAGTTTTAGCTATATTTCATCGATTTTTCCTACCTTGGTTGTACTCTTATTGATGCACTAGTGTTACAATACCGATATTCACATTGAGATTGAAAACTATCAAACCGTTACAAACAATTTTCCACCCCACCCCCTCCCTGAAAAGAAAGAAAAGGAAAATATCATACCATGTTAGGGGCCTCTCCTACAACCCACAAACTTAGAGAATTGATTTGAAGGTGATCCAATTTCGGTTGAGTGTCTTTTATATCTCTATCTCCACTTATTTCAGTTGAATTGAATTGAACCGAATGATTAACAAGTTTTTTATTAAAAAAAAAATGAGTGACAAGTTTAAAACGAAGGTTGAATACTGTAATCGGATGACTTCCAAATACCTTTAGTTTCTTCTTTTCTTTTTTTTGGTTCTCTTTCTTAGGTTCTTAGATCATGGTTTAAGGGTCTCCAGAAGAAGACCTTGTGTAGTTGTGTAGGTAGGGCTTTTTGAATTTCCAAAGCCAAATCTGCCATTTCTTGACAAGCTTCATTATGTACTAGAATAGATGGAGACAAAAAGACCACTGCCCTCTTTTGTCGAAAACAAACCATTATGGGAAGATACAAATTAACCACCAGGAATCCTGTGTTGCAGTCAAGGTTATATTGCTAATGGAACGAGCAAAATGGGTTAGAAGAGCCTATAGAAGGGCATTACACTCCCAACTATATGAAAAGATGTCTTTAAGGGCCTGTTTGGTTACATGAGTCTGGAGATTTCAAATATCTAGAGATTTCAAATCTATAGATTCAAATTTATGGAGTCATAATTTTTAAAATTAATGTTTGGTTGTGGAATGAAATTTGTGGATTCATCCTAAAAAACTATTTGATCGACGTGATTTTTGTAAATGTACAAATGTATAGCTTTTTTTAAATCTCTGAATTTCACCCCTTACCCATAAATCTACAAATTCACGTTTTTAGTGTAAAAAGGTGAATCTCTATATTTCATGAATCTGGAGACTTTTACAACCAAACAGAAAGAAGGGTCTAGGGTTTAAGGTTAGGTAGGCAGAAAGGGACTCTAAGACGAGCCCATATCTTTTAATCCCACATCGGCCAAGTATTAGAAAAGAGAAAGGAGAGTAGAATATAAATAAGGGAAAGAAAAACTAAAAGACATACTTACCTGGATGGGGTCAATGGCTGATCAAGAAGGGTCATGGCCTAGGTTGGTGACCTCCATTGCACTTGGGAGGGGTGCCCGCCTAACATCTCCCCAAGTGGGAGAGTGTACGTCATAATTTGTGGCAGCGGGGGTACGCGTTCGCGCGGCCCCTACCAATTTCTTATACAATGTTTTACTGATACTTTCTCAATGGAGAGGAATACAATTCGATAATAGTTTTGGATCTGCCGTTGCTAGTAGATCTCCACGTTCCACATATATATAGTAGGTTTAGTCCTTTTAGCAGTTATCGGTACTGCTAATATTTTTTTTTGATATGAGGTTCATCTAGGCCAGCTTACGCGTATCATGATTACATCATCAAGGGAGCTTTTATATAATTAATGCCGCCGAATGGGTGTGAATCCAAGACCTCCCCTAGGGAGGTTGGGCCTTTCGGTTCTGCTAATTCAATTCTCGTTTGTACTAACACATGTTAATGGTGCTCAGTTCATGATTTTCTTGGTTCATCATACCTTTTGCAATATCTAACATGTAGGTTTTTGTGGTTCATTTTCTCAAAGCCGGGAAGCCTCTCTACATTTTTCTTACCCTTTATGTCTTCCATTACCGTAAAGCAAACATTAAAGAAAGCAATTGTTTTGGGTGATTTCCATTGGGGGGAGGGGGGAAGATGGAGGTAGTGGTTGCTGGTAGAGGGAGAAGGTGTAGTGGTTTTTGACAGTGGTAGGTGATAATATCCAACAAGGTGTAGGAAGTTTATCCGCCTAAAGATTGGATATAAGAGAATAATTTAGTCATAACGTTTCTCTATGGGCAAAATGACCATTTCAATTTCAAATTAATAAAAATGTCAATAGTGGATAAGGAGTAATTTTTTGTTTTATTATAAGTGGGCAACCAGTAATTTTTCCTACTTAAATGGGTAGATTAGAGTTTCACCTCCACTTAAGTGGACTACATAAAATCTCTTACATTTACATAAAACATGATAACAAAAACTATGTTATAAATAATATTGATTGTAGATATCCATCACCTCCAAATAAGTAATGCATCAATTGGAGATCTTAGCCACATCAACATTGACAATCTACATTCCCATATTAATTTAAAATCACAATCATCTCAAGATACAATGTTGACGATCAATATTCTCATTATATGCACCTTCTATCTTGGGCGGCAATCTATCATTCCATATCAAGAGCATTTTATTGTGTATAATAATCATATATTGTATTTATTTATAGACTATATTTCTTTATCAAAGAAGATGATACTTTTACTATACAAAAGTAATACACTTAACTCAGTGATAGAGTTCGATTGATCTCGTCCTAATTTTCTTCTTTGTCTCTAAATTTTTTATTTTTTTATTTTATAACAAACCCTTTCTTTCTTTTTTTAATCTGGGGGTTACATGGGCGTATGCCATCAGTAAGAGTTGAATCCATGTCATCACCATTAAAAGAAGAATAATGATGTTGTTGGCCAAAAAGAATATGCAAGGGATTGTCCATGTTTAACACCTTTGAAGGTAGATGATTGATGAGAAGAACTGAAGTAAGGAAAGCTTCTACCCAGTATTTTAAAGGAACAGAAGCATCAAATAATAAAGCTAGACCCAACTCAACCACATGTATATGCTTCCTTTCAACAATACTATTCTGAGCTGGAGTTTTAGGACATGAAACATGATGAATAATACCCTGGACAACAAGATGATCCTGGAAAGCTTTGAGAGAAAACTCTCCTCCTCTATCACTTTGAAAAACTTTAATTTTGGAAGAAAACTGCCTCTCAACCACAGCTTGAAATTTCAAGAAGACACTAAAAAATTCAGATTTCTTATGTAAAGGATAAAGCCAAGAAAATCTGGAGTAATCATCAACAAACAGAGCATAATATTTGTAATGTTGCATGCTAGGTACTGGAGCCTTTCCCCATAGATCACAGTGTATATTGTCCAATGGTGCCAATGTTCTAGTACAAGAACTTACATAAGGTAAATGAGAGCTCTTACTAAACTAACAACTATTACAAACAGTCCTCTTATTACAATTCATTTTTATTATTCCACGAGTCTTCAAAAAAATAGTAATCCTAGAGTATGGATGTCCCAACCTTTGATGCCACACATCTTCAGAAGCAGTCACAAACCTAGAAGAAAACAACGCCATACCAGAAGCAGATGTAACATAGTTAACAACAGAAGCAACAGGAGCAGAGACATCAACACAAAAATTAACAGATTCAACAGCAGAAGCATGACCAACAGGAGCAGAATCAACACAAAAAACATACAATCCTCCTTCCTTACTCCCCAATGCCAGAATCTTCTGTGTTTGGATCTCCTTAACAAGAAAACCAGAATTAGTAAGATTCAATCGAACAACCAAGATCTCTGGTTAGTTTAGAGATAGAGATCAAATTATTTTTAATGTCAGGGACAACCAACACATCTTTAAGAGGCAAATTTGTACTACCAAGATTTAAAGAACCAGTACCACAATGTGTAATCGACAACCTCTCACCACTTCCTACCATAAGTGAACAAGAATTTTGAAGAAACATAACAGAAGAAAGCTTACCTTGAGTATTTGTAACATGATCAGTAGCTCCAGAGTCTGGAAACCACCCCTGATCTTGAGATGAAGTCAGTCTTATTGCTGCTAAAGCTTGAGGAACATCTTCAAATTGATAGGAGTGATCAAATCGACCCCAACACTTGAGAGCACCATGACCAACTTTCCGACAAATTTGAAAATGAATAATAGATTTTGTAGAATTCAAGAAACATTCCTGATTTTCTTTTCCAGGAAAAACAGTCGAATTATTCTTGCTTGCAGACTGCATAGTACGAGCAAACCCTCGGTTTTGAGATGTGAACAGACGACCATGACCTTGACCACGGCCCTGAAAAGATCGTCCACCTCTATGTGGTTTCGCAGAAGCAAGAAAAGCTAGATTTGGAGTGGGAGACTGATGAAAATTTTCTCTACTTCGTAGATCATGACTCTGCAGAAGTGGGAGCAGAGCAGTATACGTAGGAATCGATGGCTTGAGCATGGTGGTTGCAAACGCCTCATACGCCAGACCTAAATTTGTCAAAAGAAGGAACATCGTGCGTTGATCTTCAACTGGTTTTCCAATTGCTGATAATTTATCACAGATGGTTTTAAACTAAATGAGAAAATCATTCAGAGAAACAGAGTCTTTCTTCTTGAGAAAGTATAATCGGGATAACAATTCAAATTTGCGAGCCTCAAAAGATTGAGAAAATGATCAGACAACAATTTCCATAAATCGAACGATGACTAAGCTCCAACAACAAGAGCAAGAATATGCTTAGAAAGAGTTCCAATGATCCATGCTCTAACAAGGCGATCCGTCTTTAACCATGAAAGATAACATGGATTAGGCACATCTTCACCTACGTAATTTTGGATAACCGCCTCAAGTGCTGAACATTGCCCAGTAATAAATCCATCTAGATCTTGACTTTCGATGAGGGATAAGATCTGAGTATGCCACAACAAGTAATTATCAGCGGTTAACTGAAGAGTGACAAAGTTTGTCACATTCAGGTTGCTCGGATAAGGATAAGAAGATGGAGCAGTAAAAACAGAGGAAGCCATTATCGCAATAATGGTGTTCTTGAAGAAATCGACACCAGAAATTGAGATCTACTTCAGCCTATAGCAGAAACACAAGACCAAAAATAGAGATTTGAACGCAGAGATCAAGTTCTGAACAATAGAGATCAAGACCCTAACTTCAAACGAAACCAAAATTCTTCGTCTTGTAGAAAATAGCACCAGAGATCAGGTTCTACCTTCAACAGAAAACGCAGAAATAAGAATCGAAAAACCAGAAATTGAGAAGAAACTAGAGAGGCCTGCAATCGTCTTCATCGCTGGAACTTTCCAAAAAATTGAACGAAACAAGAAAGAAGGTTCAAGAAAGAAAGAAAGTTTATGAAAAAGGTAATTTCGTAAAAGGAGAAGTCAATCGCTGGAAAGCCTTATACCATATTAGAATATGGAAACTAAATATTGAATTGAATGAAATAATAAAGTACAGTAGGGGTATATATAGGATTACAACATATGATTTTCATCACACGGTCTCTATATGACACGTGTGTTGGGTTTGAGTGTCTTGTATTCTGTGGGTCCATGTAATTATGGTTTTGGTTGTATTTGTAATTGAAACAGGATTTGGGTCAATTACTAATACTTGGGTAAAATTGTAATTACATTGGGATTAAGATTTTAGTTTCCCTATAAATAGTCTCTGTGGGATAACCTATAGGCATCAATCTCTATAGGAGATTGGGGAATCAATCCCAGTGGATTGGGAAACCCATCCTGAGGATAAGGATGGGGGCAAGCAAAGGATAGCACTTTGTGGGTGTGAGAGTGGTGTGAGGTTTTCCTGGAATTAGTGAAACTCCTTTTTTCTCTCTGGTGGACGTAGGCATGGTTTTGCCGAACCACGTTAAATTCTCTTGTGTGCTTTGTGTGTTCTTCTCTGTTCGTGGTTGTGCATCCATTATCCCTAACAAGTGGTATCAAAGCGAGGTTCGGTGGATTGTTGCCGGAGGAGTGCGAAGATCCAGAAGGGAGAGGATAGGTGCCAGGAGAATGGAGAAGGCTTCGACAGGTTGATCGAAGGTACGATTCTAAATCTAGAATCGAGAAGTTTTTTTATCTTTTTTTATTTCTTATGATTTGAGCGGATTGACTCAAAGAGAAGAAAAAAAAAAAGTTTTGAGCGTTCGGGTTTTGGATCGCCAGCTGTCCGTGGGGTTTTTTTTTTTTTTTTTTTTTTTTATTTTTTTTTTAACTTTGGTTTGAATGTAATGGTTACATTCGTTTAAAAAAAAAAAAGTTGAAAACAGCTAAGAGGTGGAACGTGAAAAGGTTGAATGGAAGAAAGAAAAAATTTTGGTGAAAAAAACGGAAAAAAAGAAAAAGGGAATTTTTTTTTTTATTTTTTTTTTTTTTGTATTATCGGATCGTATCGTACAGATTGTTTCCATAGGTTTTTGTGTGAAGGGTTTTTGTACGGAGTTAAGTATTCCTATGATTTTTGGGCGTTCCAAACTCAGTGGAAGTGACAGATCGAGGAGATTTCGCTCCGTTGGTATTGATTTTGTGAGTTCGTATGGAAATCAATGGTGAGGTTCTTTCAGTTGATTGATGGGTACGAAAGCCACAGATCAAGTAAATTGTACAGGCTTGCAGGAAATGTTGAAACAGGTGGAGCTGCAGTTGACACTTGGGCAAGGGGTACAGGTAGACAGAATTGCAAGTAGTTCAGGCGCAAAACAAGGGCAAATCTGGAAAGAAGCGAATGACTTTTGCTTTGGATTTGGTGAGTGGCAGTGATCTCTCGGAGCCGGCTGTGACAAGAGAGATGGAGCCACGTCACGTCGTATAGCGATGATGAGCTCTACGGGACACCCTAGTTGGGGGTGTGTGCCATGCTGGTTTAGTGATGGCGGTAATAAAAGCATTACTAGAGGGGATGTGGGTCATGCTTGTATAGCAGCAATGAGCTGTACGGGACACCTCAGGTGGGGGTGTGTGCCATGCTGGTTTAGTGATGGCGGTAACAAAAGCATTCCTGGAGGGAATGTGGGTCATGCGTGTATAGCAGCAATGAGCCTGACAGGACACCCCAGGTTGGGGTGTGTGCCATAAGGGTGTCAATTCGCGTACCGAAACCGTTTAACCTTACCGAACCGTGCCATCTAAAACCGCACCGTACTGTACCGTTCAAAATTCGGTATGGTACATACCGAAACCGAATTTCTTCGATACGGTTTCGATTTTAGGTACTCATACCGTCGGTACGTACCGAATTGGTACCGTATCAAATTAAGAGATATAAATTGTAACTTTACAATTAAAACACTTTACCTTTTCCTTATACCTAATTCCTTATTTCAATTTTTTGTATCATCATTCACTCCTCTTCTTAGATTTACTTGTTTTGTCTCTATTAATTAGATTTATTTGTTTTATCTATGTTAATTTCAAATTATATTTGATTGATTGATCACAATTTCATTAGGATTTAAATTAACTAATAACCAAAGTGGCATAAGTTCATTCGTACCAAAAATGTACCGCATTAGATATCGTGTTCAAACCGTTTTCCCGTATCGATTTAATACCGAAATCGTACCGAACCATTTTTGTAAATACCGAAACCGTACCGTACCGTATAAATTCGGTACGGTACGGTTATGGTTTTCTCAAAGTTGGTACCGTACCGATTGACACCCTTAGTGTGCCATGCTAGTTTAGTGATGGCGGTAACAAAAACATTCCTGGAGGGGATGTGGGTCATGCGTGTATAGCGGCAATGAACTGTACGGGACACCCCAAGTGGGGGGTGTGCACCATGCTGGTTTAGTGATGGCGGTAACAAAAGCATCCCTGGAGGGGATGTGGGCCATGCAATAAGGTGTGGTGGATACACAGAGTCGGGTGATTGCAGTGAGACATCATCAACGGTTTTCTTCAAGGTGATTTGCAGAATTCAAGCCAAGGTGGAGATTGTTGGGTTTGGGTGTCTTGTATTCTGTGGGTCCATGTAATTATGGTTTTGGTTGTATTTGTAATTGAAACAGGATTTGGGTCAATTACTAATACTGGGGTAAAATTGTAATTACATTGGAATTAGGGTTTTAAGTTTCCTTATAAATAATCTCTGTGGGATAGATAACCTATAGGCATCAATCTCTGTAGGAGATTGGGGAATCAATCCTAAGGGATTGGAAAACCCATCCTGAGGATAAGGATGGGGGCAAGCAAAGGGTAGCAGTTTGTGTGTGTGAGAGTGGTGTGAGGTTTTCCTAGAATTAGTAAAACTTCTTTTCCCTCTGGTGGACGTAGGCATGGTTTTGTCGAACCACGTTAAATTCCCTTGTGTGCTTTGTTTGTGTTCTTCTCTATTCGTGGTTGTGCATCCATTATCCCTAACAACGTGTTAGTCCTATTAATATGAACGAATACATTAAGACAATAGCTGTGAATGAAACTACTGATTACTGGAAAATCAACTACTTGTTTGTCCCTTCTACACTCATTGAATGAAACTACTGATTACTAGAACCTGATTATAATCAGATACTTAGATTTGAATAAATCTAGCAAAATCTGACATTTGACCAACAAAAAGAAAAAGGAAATTTTAATAGACTCATTCACTCTTGCAACCACTGTTTGGTAAAGACTATAGAAAGAGATACGTTCACGAAAATGAAAATAACAAAGAACTTGGATTTAAGCAAAAAAGAGAGGGAAAAAAAAGGGAGTCACATGATTCCTTTTAATGAGATAAATACCTCTAGTCGCAGGTGAATGAAGATGAAAAAGTGGACACCAAAGACTTGCTGATGAAGATGAAGAAGTGGAAACCTTAAAAGACGAACGTGAAATTGGAATTTGTTCTCTATCAAACTCGTACTCAATGATAGAGGGAGCTTGCGGCTTCAGTTGCAGAGTTCCAACGAGAGCGAAGAAGAGAGACTGCAAAGAGGCATCTTTGCTTGCTTAGGGCTTGAGAGAGAAACGAGAGAGAGATGAGAAAGTCGAGAGAGAAGCATTCCGTTTTAGGGCTTTTAATAAAATTATATGGGCAAATGACGTCAATACCCCCATTCACTATCAGCTTCCATTGTGCCTCACGTTTTCTATGAGAATTGCTTCTGTGCCCAAGTTAGAGCTTCTTGTTGGTATATAAATTGTGTATCAAACACTAGGTTCAAAACAATTTTATTGAATCAACACACTTTTTTTAGACCGGTTTATCATATAAGATTTTGGCAACTTCTATGCCGAAATGAGAAAATGATATAGAATAAGTATTGCCAGAATCATTGTCACATAACCCTTTTAGCGTCCACATTTTCCATTAAGTTATGCCAAAGTTGAACAGTGAAAAAGCGAGTTTCTTCTAATTCAAGACGATTTGGAATAGTATCAAATCAGTATCGGCTCCGACCGATTCAGATCCGATTTCTAATACAATAGAATTTTTTTATTTATATTATTATTATCTTTTTTCTTTCAAAAACGATGCTTTTGGGTGCTTAGATGTTTGACCCTCGTCAGTTAAACGCCAAGAATCCATATTCGCAGTTCTTCAGAAACGAGTTTGGGAAACTCTCCGGATTCGCCAGAAGCCATAACTCAGTCGGGATCACCTCCTCATCCATCCAGCTTCAACTGTCCTTCATCTTGGTCTCTTTTCTTTTTTTCATGAAGAACGAAGAAGCATCTTCTACTTGTGGGTTTCATGTCGTGTTCATATCTTCTATTGAAGAAAGCACAAACAAGACTTTTACGGACCTCCTCTGCACCGGTCTGATGCAAGCTAAGGTACCCACTTTCAGAAATAGAGAAAGCAACCCAGAACGGCTGAAAGCCATTGGAGAATCAAAGGTTGCAATCATCATTTTCTCTGTGAACTATGTATGTTCCACTTGGTACCTGGATGAACTGGTTAAGATACTTGAATACAGGAAGACGATCGGCCTTACCGTTCTCCCTATCTTTTATGATGTGGATCCTTCACATGTTCGAAAACAGAACGGGAGTTTAACAGAAGCATTTGCAGGATTTGAGGAAAATTTCAGGTTGGAGACTGGGAAGGTGCAGAGGTGGAGAGAAGCTCTTACTTTAGTAGCAAATCTGTCCGGCTGGGATTTGAGAGATGTGGCCGATGGGTAATTTCTTACCTCCTCAGCAAAATTCCCTAGTGATTTTATCATTTGAAATATTATTGGTCATTGTTTGTGTTTCTTTGATCATAACTTCAAGTGAATGAGTGATTTCATCAAATTGATTAGAAAGAGGGAAAGAGAATGGGAAGTGAAGAGTTTTTGGTGATTTCATCATAGTCTAAGCATGAAATTATTTTAATCAAGTCACTCTGTAGTTCATAGCTTAGCTTCTTAATGGAGTATATGACGAACATGCTTTTAGTTTTGCTCATGTATATATATTGTAATTGGCAGGCATTATTCCAAGTTTATTGACAAGATAATTGAAGAAGTTGTGGCTAGACTGAATCAAAAGCAGTTGGATATTGATACCCACTTAGTAGGCATGGATTCGCATGTAGAAAAGGTAAATTCATTGTTAACTATTGGATCAAGTGATATCCGCATTATTGGGATTTGTGGTGCGGGTGGAATGGGTAAGACAACCATTGCTAAGGCTGTTTTTAACTTGAGCTTCCACAGATTTGCTGGTAGCAGCTTTCTTGCAAATGTTAGAGAAGTTTCAGAACAGCCCCATGGTTTAATCCGTTTGCAAGAACAACTTATCTCCGATATCCTGATGAAAAAGAACATTAGGATAAGTAGTGTTGATAGAGGAGTCATGTTGATTGAAAAAAGACTACAAAATAGAAGTGTTCTTGTCATTCTCGATGATGTTGATCAATTGGATCAAATAAATGCATTAGTCCGAAATCATGCTTGTTTTGGTAGGGGAAGTAGGATTCTCGTAACTACTCGAAATGACCACCTACTGAATGTGTTGGGAGTGGATGAAGTGTATAATGTTGAAAAACTGGATTCCATTGAGTCTCTACAGCTTTTCAGTTGGCATGCATTTGGAACAAAATGGCCAGAGGAAGACTATATTGGTATCTCACTTAGAGTGGTAGATTATGTTGGAGGGATTCCATTAGCTCTAAAAGTTTTGGGTTCTCATCTATTTGGCAGAAGAAGTAAGCAAGAATGGAGGGCCGCACTAGAGAAATTAAAGGAAATTCCAAACAACGAAGTCCAAGAAAAACTTCGAATAAGTTTTGATGCACTAGATGATACAGAAAAGGACATATTCCTTGATGTTGCCTGTTTCTTTGTGGGAATGAATAAAGATGATGTGATAAGAATACTAGATGCCTGTGGTTTCTATGCAGAAACTGGAATCAGTGATCTCATTCATCGATCTCTTATACAAGTCACTGAAAACAATGAACTATGGATGCATGATGTACTAAAAGAGATGGGAAAGCAAATTGTTCGTGAAGAATCCATAGAAACTCCTGGCAAGAGAAGCAGGTTGTGGTCTCGTCAAGATATATTTGCTGTGCTGACAAAAAGCATGGTAAGGGCTAAATGTTTGGTTTATGTTGGTATTCAAAGTTTAACAGATAACATTGATCAATGAACTCTATTGGAACTGCTTTGCTGCTAAACTAAATTTCCTTGTTGAAGACGTATATGGTCACCTAAAGTTCCTTCTTAGGTGAGCAAATCTATCATAACAACAGAAAGAAGTGAATCCAATATAATACTTCCCTTTTTATGTTTCTCCTAATGATGACTGGGAAGCTTTTTACTCACTAGTTTTTGTTGGTAAGCATTCTTATTTATGTATTTGTCCAAGTCTCCTTGTTCTCAGGGAACGGAAGCAGTTGAAGGCCTTGCCCTAAATTTATCCAAACTAGAAAGTGTAAAATTCAATGCTGAAGCATTTGCAGAGATGACGAACTTGAGACTACTTCAGCTCAATTATGTACACCTTCTTGGAGACTATAAGCATCTTTCCAAAGACTTGAGATGGCTCTGTTGGCATGGGTTTCCCTTAAAATCAATACCAACAAATTTTCATATGGAGAAACTTGTTTTTCTTGACATGCAATACAGTAGCATCATAAAATTCTCGAATGAAAGCATTGTAAGTATAGTTTCCATTATTATAATTATTATTATGATTAATATTTCTCTCTAAATCTGTTCTTCAACATATTAGCAACCGATCTTACACTTCTTTTTCCTGCAGTTACTCGAGAAATTGAAAGTTCTCGATCTTAGTCACTCTGGGCTTTTAAAGAGAATCCGTAACTTTGTAAGATTCCCTCATCTTGAAAAGTTATTCCTAAAAGATTGCGACAGTTTAGTTGAGGTTCACCAGTCCATTGGCAGTCTACAGAAACTTGTTTTGCTGAATCTTGAAGATTGTGGAAGCCTAAAGAATCTTCCTGCCACCATTTGTAATCTAAGATCTCTTGAAAATCTTATTCTTTCTGGTTGCTCAAAACTTGACAAGTTACCAGAGCAGCTGGGGAATATGGAGGGCTTAAAACATCTTCTTGCAGATGGAACTGCTATAAAACAACTACCTTACTCCATAGGGCATTGCAGAGGCCTAAAATCCATATCCTTAGGTGGGTTTAAAGGGTCATCCCCTAAATCTTGGAATTCTTTCTTCCAAGCTTGGGGTAGTTTACCAAGTAAGGGTCGCGATACCATCAACATATTACCATCTTCTGTCTCACTTTTGTGGTCCTTAAAATCCCTAATTTTGAAGGGTTGCAATTTATCAGAAGGGGCAATTCCAAGTGATCTTGGGATCTTGTCCTCATTGGAAGAGTTAGATCTTGGTTACAATAATTTTTGTAGCCTACCTGCCAACTTAAGTTGTCTCCCTCGTCTCCGGAATCTTCGGTTGCGGAAATGCAAGATGCTTCAATCACTTCCTGAGCTCCCATCAAGTTTAGAGATATTGTATGCAGACAGTTGCACATCATTGCAATGCTTGCCAGATCTTGGCAATTTATCATCTTTGGTTGAGTTGGATTTAGAATCTAATAAATTTTCAACCTTACCAGCCAGTATCAGTGGTCTTTCTGAGCTTGTTTACCTTAAGCTAAACAACTGCATAAGGCTCCATTCACTTCCAGAACTTCCATCACAATTGAGGTGGTTGGAACTAGCAGGTTGCACATCAATCCACAGATTATCAAATTTGCCAAAGCTAGAAGACTTGCCAGTGTTGTGGCTCAGCAATTGCGACAAATTAGTTGAGATTCAAGAATTGGAGAAATTGGAGTCTGTTGTAACCATTCAGCTTGAAGGATGCAACAATCTGTCAAATGCCTTTAAGCAGAGTCTCTTACAGGTTTCTCTGTCTTTCTCTCTAAAACTGTTTAAACTTAATGATTTCCACTCTCAAACTGTTAAACTTCATGATTTCCATGGAACAGGCACTGCCAAAAGGTGGTGAGCGCAGCATCTTCATTCCTGGAAATGAAATACCAGATTGGTTCAGCCATGAGAGTCTGGGGTCTTCCATCTCTCTTAAGGTGCCTCTACTTTCAGATTATAAGATCCATAAGCTAATAGTGTGTGCAGTTTATGCAGCAGATGAATTTTTTGCCATTAAAAGAGAGGAGGATGAGTTTACCGATGATCCTTTCCTTAATTTCAATAACAAAACTAAGAAGACCAAGTGTAGATATAATCCATTAAGTTATGCAACCCGAGTACTCCCTCAAGATCATATGTGGGTCGCCTGCATACCAGCCAGAGAGTTTCGGATACCATTGGGGGATGGAGATGAATTGGAGGTTTCAATAGAAATGGGCAAACCAATAAAAACAAGTAAGTGCGGGATTCATCTGGTTATTGGTCCACATGAAGAGAATTCTGAATCGGATGATCAAATAAATCTCCGATACGACAGTTCTTCAGAAGACGATGAGAATGTGTCAATGGAAGATGGCAGAGGGACTAAGAGAAGCTATAATGAAATGGATCCTCGTAGGTCCTGGTCTGATGAAGAGCAAGACCCTAAACGGCATTCTGACAAGGTAGAGGTAGAGGAAGAGGAAGAGGGGGAGGAGATGGTGACCACAGCAGTTATTTGAACCTGTTTTATAGAGGATTCTTGGAGAGACTATACGGTGAAGGATCAAGTAAGAAGAAATCTACAAATTAGCCCTGCAATCATTCATACAGTGATGTATGCTGTATATATTCACTTGATTGCTGGACTAAATGTAATTTTTTTTCCTTCAATTACCATCTTGTTTTATTAATTTTGTTTTCATTTCTTGTTTTGTTCAATTACGCTTTATACTGCACCCAGTTCAACTCAGTTCAACTCTGATCATCTTCATAGATTTAGATTTAGATTTATTATAAGAGTTCTTTTTGCATCAATATAGCGTACAGACTCCATTACATACACAAGGTACATAAAAAGTCCCACCATTGGACAAAGTCCAAAACAGTCTCTCTGCTACTCTCCAACCCATAGAATTCTCCTCCATAATGCTTCAATAAAACTCTGATCTTTATTAGATGTCAACTTGAATGTCGAAAGCTTGAATAATGTTCTTTTTTTTTTTTTGGTGAAGTGAATAATGTTCTGTAAACTTTCAGGTTTTTTTCACAATTATGAGAGGCAAGAACTTATAAAAATATATACCAGGAGACAGGTAACACAGGTGCAATGTGAAATAAACACACTGTGCTGTTTAATACTGGCAAGATTTATTCCAATTAATATATGCTTCTGAAACAAGAACATCCCCAATTCTGAAACTGAGAGAGTTCACCTGTAGAAGCAACACTCTTATATAACACAAAATCCTAATGCAACCTAATCTTGATTCCTGAAACAGATATTGCAGTCAAAATCGAGAGAATGTACAGAAAAAAAAAAAGTATAAAACATGAAATCAAATAGAAAATACAGAAATTGGAGTAGCTGTGCAGAAAAAGCAAATATTTGGGGGGGGGGGGGTAAAAACCCACTTACACAAGAATAAAAGATGTATACCAGCTTACAGAAAACACTGTGCAACATGATGAAACACACCATGCTGTTTAATACTGGCAGGAAATAACCTCCATGAATTTTTGCTTTGGAAACTTGAACATCCCCCACGGAGAATCATCTGAGAGAGAGAGAGAGTTCACCGTTAAGAAGCAATCCACTTCCATCACACACAATACATTTCAAAATTTGGAAATCAAGAATCAAATTGTCATCTGCAAACAAAGATTGAAAAGTGAAAATAAAGGAGGGGAAAAAAGGCAACAAATGTTACAAGCAGACCAGTAACAACTGCAAAGGTGATTAAATGCAGAATAGTTACTTTCTCGAGAGAGAAACAAAAAGGGCTGCATTGCACGAAAATTGTTGTTTTCCGCTTTCGTTGACGCGTCCATTGGTTAAGAAATTATACCAATGAACGCAACGCCTATCAAAAGCGTTTTTTTAAGGAACAGAAACAAACCAGAGACAATTTAAAGATACTCAATAGAGGCAAACCTGAGGAGGGCAAAAGATTTGAAACGTTATAAGAGAAACCAACCAATTTCATAAACAAACTATAATCTTTAGAAGAAATCTTCACTCCCTGCAACAATAAACATTAAGAAACAGAGATTCAGAGAGATAAAGAGTGGCTCCTCTGTTCTGATAATAAAACCTAAATCACAGATCAGATCACCTGAGCGACTCTAACCTAACTCACCGAAGCATAAAGTGACTGCTCTTTGCTCTATATTTATATGTAAGTTCACACAGTTGAGAAACCCTAATTTACTCCCAAATCAGGTCTGCGGAGACTTGATGAAACTTATATCTTCAAAAGATTATAAGAAAAAAAAAAAAGCGGGGATAGCTCAGTTGGGAGAGCGTCAGACTGAAGATCTGAAGGTCACGTGTTCGATCCACGTTCACCGCACTTAATAATTCATATATATCAAAGAATTTAATTCTTTTTTTATTATTTATTAAGAGCTTATTGTATGCCGGAAAGCTTCTTTCAATATCATAGCTTCTTATATGCCGGAAAACTTCTTTCAATATCATAGCTAGGTCATCATCAATTAACGATTTTCTTAGAATTTTATTATTTATTTATTTATTTATTAAGAGCGTCTTGTATCCGGAAAGCTTCTTTCAATATCATAGCTAGGTCATCTATCAATTAACGATTTTCTTAAATTAGGGTTTAACTATTTCATACTTCCACCCAATATGCGCTAGTTTGAGTAGGGTTTCATTTTTGGGGGTATTTAAGTTATTTTTTTGTTGAAATTTAGTGTGTAGTCTAATTTAATGTCAATTATCACACTTAGAATATTATTTTGGTCTAAAATATCAACAAAATGGATATTCTTAATAAGGACATACCTTGTTTTACGGTAAATTTTCAAACAATCATAACTTTTAATCTGGTAGGAGTTAAGAGACCCACAACATATCCTAATAAAGGCTCGAAAAGTTTATAGTGTCCCTACTTTAATGTTGAAGATCAAGTAAAATAAAGCAAGAATGCAAGAAACATGAAAAAAAATATATTGAAAAACAAAGAAATTTTGATTATTTGAGTAAAAATTCGTCCAAAAATATCGAAAATCAACCATATACTACAAATCTTGTTTTGCCCTTTTCCGCTAGTTGTCGAACCGGCAAATACGCCAAGTTTCGACTATATTTTGTCAATTTTTCCTACCCCGGTTGCACCCTCATTGACACACTAGTGTTACAATACCGATATTCACATTGAGATTGAAAACTATCAAACCATTACAAACAAGGCTCGAAAAGTTTATAGTGTCCCTACTTTAATGTTGAAGATCAAGTAAAATAAAGCAAGAATGCAAGAAACATGAAGAAAAAAAATATTGAAAAACAAAGAAATTTTGATTATTTGAGTAGAAATTCGTCCAAAAATATCGAAAATCAACCATATACTACAAATCTTGTTTTGCCCCTTTTTCCGCTAGTTGTCGAACTGGCAAATATCGCCAAGTTTCGACTATATTTTGTCAATTTTTCCTACCCTGGTTGCACCATCATTGACACACTAGTGTTACAATACCGATATTCACATTGAGATTGAAAACTATCAAACCATTACAAACAATTCTCCACCCCACCCCACCCCCTCGCCCAAGAAATTGTCATACCATGTTTTGGGGGCTTCTCTTACAACCCACAAACTTAGGGTCTGTTTGGTTACATGAGTCTAAAGATTTCAAATATCTAGAAATTTCAAATCTATGAAGTCATAATTTATAAAATTAATTGTTTGATTAACCGAATATGTGGAATGAAATCTGAGGATTCATCTGTGACTTTTGTGAATGTGCAAATGTTTAGCATTTTTTTAATAGGTATGAAATCTCTAAATTTCACCTCATACCCATAAATCTACAGATTCACATTTTTAGTGTAGAAAGATGAATCTCTAGATTTCATGAATCTAAAGATTTTCACAACCAAACGAGTATAAATCTTGTATTTATGAATCCAGATATTTCAAATCTTGAAATCTCTGGATTCATGTAACCAAACAGGCCCTTAGAGAATTGATTTTGAAGATTATCTAATTTCGGTTGAGTGTCCTCTATATCACTATCTCCACTGATTTCAGTTGAATTGAATCGAACCGAATGAATAACAAGTTTTTTATTTAAAATAAAAATAAAATAAAATTAGTTACAAGTTTAAAACGAAGGTTGAATGCTCGAATCGGATGACTTCCAAATAATTTTAGTTTCTTCTTTTCTGTTTTTTTGTTCTCTTTCATAGGTTCTTAGATCAGTTTAAGGGGCTTCAGAAGAAGACCTTGTGTGTAGGTAGGGCTTTTTGAATTTCCAAAACCAAATCTGCCATTACTTGACAAGCTTCGTTATGTACTAGAATAGATGGAGACAAAAGAGACCACTGCCCTCTTTGTCCAAAACAAACCGTTATGGGAAGATACAAACCACCAGGAATCCTGTTTTGGAGTCAAGGTTATATTGCTAATGGCTTGAGCAAAATGGGTTAGAAGAGCGTATAGAGGGCATTACACTCCCAACCATCTGAGGGTGTCACTTAACACTATTATTTATTTGAGTGTTTCTAAAATTTATTTATTTTTTTGAGTGAAAGAAGGATTAAGGGTTTGAGGCTAAGTAGGCGGAAAGAGATTCGAATTCTAAGATGAACATGTCTCATTTAATCCCACATCGGCCAAGTATTAGAAAAGAGAAAGGAGAGGAGAATATAAATAAGGGAAAGAAAAATAGAAAAACATACTTACCTGGACGGGGTCAATGGCTGATCAAGAAGGGTCATGGTCTAGGTTGGTGACCTCCATTGCACTTGGGAGGGGTGCCCGCCTAACATCTCCCCAAGTGGGAGAGTGTACGTCATAATTTGTGGTAGCGGGCGGCCCCCTACCAATTTCTTATATACTATGTTTTACTAATACTGTCTCAATGGAGAGGAAGGAATATAGTTTTCTTGCAATATTTAACCCTATAACATTTAGGTTTTAGTGGTTCAGTTTCTCCAAGCCGAGAAGCCTCTCTAGCTTGCGATTTTTCTTACCGTCCATGTCTTCCATCACTGTACCAAACAATGTTTTTGGTTTGGGTGATTTCCAGGAAGATGCAGACACCTTGCCGGCAAGGGGAGGGGGTGTAGTGGTTTTTAGTAGTGGTGAACAATTTCCAACAAGGTGTAGGAAGTTTACCTACCTAAAGGTTGGATATGAGAAAGATAATTTAGTCATAATATTTCTTTATGGGCAAAATGGTTGTTTCAATTTCAAATTAACAAAAATATTATTATTATTATTATTATTATTATTTTGTGAAAAAAATGTTAATAGTGGATGAGGGGTAATTTTTTGTTTTAGAGCAAATTGCACTAGCACCTCAAAATGGAGGCCACTGACACCGGAAAAAAATCGTCTGCTGTGCACATCTCTCTGCTGTGCACAGCAGTGCAGCTTCACAAAAGGACACGTGTAATATACCAAATTAATGATTCAGATTGAAACTCTATTCAAAATGCAAGTTTAAATGGAACCCGTCCTCTACCCGTTAGAAAACGCGATTAAACTCCGACGTTTCCTTTCTCACCTCCTTCTTTCGTTCCTCCGTCATGGAAACCTGAACTGTATCCTTCATCGCCGTCAAAGGAAATTGATCTCTATTATTCGTTTTTCTTCTCTTCAGCATTGTTGTCAAACAGCAACAGAAAATGGGTTCTTTTTCTTCTTCTTCTTTTCATTATGGGTTATAAGTTTCTGAATGGGTTTGTGTTTAATTAGAAAAAACAGGGTACGAAGGAGAGGATTGTAGATAATCTTACATAAAAAGCTTGAGCGAGATTTGCAGGACCTGCAGGAACCGAAGGCAGATGCAGAATGGATTAATCTGCAAATGAAAAATCAAAGGAAACAGAAAATGGTTGATCATTTCTCAACTCTTCGATTGATGTTTCCGCACCTCCAAGAGATAATACGCACAGATAATGGGTTCTTTTTCTTCTTCTTCTTTTCATTCTGGGTTATAAGTTTCTGAATGGGTTCGTGTTTAATCAGAAAAAACAGGGTACGAAGGAGAGGATTGTAGACGAAATAATCTCTTACATAAAAAGCTTGAGCGAGATTTGCAGGACCTGCGCAGAACCGAAGGCAGATGCAGAATCGATTAATCTGCAAACCCACAATGAATCATCCATTGTTCGGCATTTGTGCAAAGATAAAGAGGCCTACTGCAACAATGAAGAGAGTTTTCATGGTGTTCGAGGAGCACAAGGTGGAGTTGTTGGCAGCCAGTGTCACTGTTGAGGACCAGACCATGACATTAAGGATCACTGCCTACTGAAAGGCGATAAAGATGATCAAATTAATGCTAAAAGAATCAAAAGACACCTTACCCACGCTCTTGATTTTTTGGTTTCTGAGTTCTGAAATGATACACTCCTTTTCCTCTATGAGTTACTTCTGATTTTAAAACTCAAATAGCTTATTAGGTTGAAGTCATTTAGCTTACAATGTACAGGAGGGACTGCATGGAAAAACTCTGAAACCGTACTTCACAGAAATGATACACTCTCTCTCGATTCAACTCCTTCCTGCCGGAACGAAAGAAGGAGGTGAGAGAGGAAACGTCAGAGTTTAATCGGGGTTTTTAATGGGTAGAGGATGGGTTCCATTTAAACTTGCATTTTGAATGGGTTTTAATCTGAATCATTAATTTGGTATATTACACGTGTCCTTTTGTGAAGCTGCACTGCTGTGCATAGCAGAGAGATGTGCACATCAGACGATTTTTTCCCACTGACACCCTACTTTATGTTTAAAAAGTACAGAGACCCAAAATTGGATTTTCAATGGATATATTTGTCAAATTTATCACTGAAAATAATTAAAATATTGTTTATTGTCAAAAATATCCATATAATAAACAGTATCTGAAAGATTTTCATTGATAAATTTGACAAATATATCCAATGAAAATCCAATTTTGAGGTTTATGTGATTTTTAAACATAAAGTGGGGTGTCAGTGCTTTAAGGCCTCCATTTTGGGGTGCCCGTGCAATTTGCTATTTGTTTTATTAAAAGTGGGCAACTAATAACTTTTTTCCACTTAAATGGGTAGACTAGAGTTTCACTTGTACTTAAGCGGACTACTGATAAAACATGATAACAAAAATCTTGTTATAAATAATATTGATTATAGATATCCATCACCCTCAAAGAAATAATACATCAATTGGAGACCTCAACCACTTCAGTATTGGCAATCCACATTCCCATATTAATTGAAAATCACAGTCATCTCAACGTACAATATTGACGGTCAATATTTCAATTATATGCACCTTCTATCTTGGGCGGCAATTTATCATTTCATATCAAGAGCATTTTATTATGTATAATAATCATATATTGTATTTATTTGTAGACTATGATATTTTCTTACGAGAGAAGATGTTACTTCTACTATAAATATGTAATACACTTAACTCAATGATAGAATGATAGAGTTCGGTTGATCTCGTCTTAATTTTCTTCTGTCTCTAATATATATTTTTTTTAATTTTATAACAAACCCTTTCTTTTTTTTGGGAGGGGGTGGGGGTTACATGGGCGTATGCCATTAGTAAGAGTTGAATCCATGTCATCATCATTAAAAAGTGTTGGTCTTACCAATCAAACAACCTTGCATGATGCTTTCTTTTATTTCTAATGTAAAATTCATCCAAGCAACTTATGTGTACGGTGTACCTTAGCTACACTTTCAATATAGTTTTTATACGTATGAGAGCTTTTTTATGCATGAATTCTCTTAATAGAGTACAAACTAATGTTCGAGTCTCAAAACAGCCAGATGATTCTACATTCAAATCACTTAGAAGTTGTTCAGGTGAAAATATCGAGTACCGAAGAAAGTTGTTTATAAGCTGGAGGTAGCAAGGATGAAAGATACTCAGATTGGTCTGTGTTCATGGATGTCAAGTCTCTGCTCTACATTGGGGAACCAACGATGATCCTTGATGTAACACAGTGAGACAAGTTCCAAATATCTTTCCAAGGAAATCTATCAAGACATGAAGCTGGAGGGATGCATGGAGCTCCAACAGACCCTGGTTCGTGCAGTACAAGTGGCAGAGAAATCTCATAAATTTTACATAATAGTACATCCTATTAGTAAATTTTGTAAGTAACAGTGATAATTACATAATTTTTAAACTACCCTCTATTTCTTATAATTTTGTATTATTTTCTTTAGAAAAATATATAGAATCTTAAATTTCAATTTCATCTTCTTTCTTCCTCCATGAATTCATTCTTCTTCCTTAATTCGTCACTTTAAACTATAAGAATAAGATTAGATGTAGAATAATACATTTAAAAGTATAATCGTCATTTCCTCCAACCAATAGTTCCAAACATTGTCTGAAAATAAACAGTGATTTTCAAAAACAATGTCTCGAAGGTTTTCAGGGACAAATTTGACAAATATATCCAATAAAAATCCAATTTTTGGGTCTCTATACTTTTTAAACATAAAATGGAGTTCAATGCTTCAAGGCCTCTATTTTGGGATGCTAGTGCAATTTGCTCTAAAGAAATTCCTTCTGGTATATTTCAGCTCCATCAAGTTCGTGATTACAACATTCTTACCAATGTTCATTGTTGGGGGTAAAAAAATGTAATCTTAGCTTCTTGGTTCATTCATGATCTGGACCTGGTTTTTGAGACCAAAACATGGTGAGAGTGGGCCACCTCTGGGGATGGGAAGCCACTTCCAATGATTAAGTCAGTTCAGGAAAGAAAACCAGAGACTTCTCTGGAGAAATAAATGCTCAAGAAGATGTAGGAGAGAATATTCTTCAAGAGTAATTGTAGAAGAGTAATGACTGGAGTATCCATGTCTTACCATTGTTCAGGCATGGTGATGTGTTATGTAGCTGGTCCATACTTCAGGAGATAGTAAACGTCTCACTGGCCTTAAATGTGTATTTGATTAGATGGAGGTTGGAGATGACTTCTAGAAGAAGCTTGAGCAATAAGCTAAATCACTTGATAATCCTGCCGTCGGAAGATTTTGTTGACAATTCAAAGGTCAACGTCAAACTGATACTCATGTGGTAACAACCCACAATCATGAGGACAAATGAGGTGTCAGTTCAAGGCTCAAAGAGAGCTTAGAGTGAGTCAGAAGCTTCATTATCCGCAGCGAGAAATCAAGAATCCTTAGTGCATTAAATGCTAAATTGAATACTGAACAAAGATTATATCGAATTCCACACTCTTGCCGCTTTTACCAAGAAGTCTCATGAGGGTAGCTGTGTGTCACTAACATGATATTCATTACGCAACTTCTCTGAGGGAAAGGTCCTCAAGAAGTCCCTTATTCGAGAAGCATCTATGAACCACCCTAGCCCAAGCTTGAACCCTGGCTCTGGTTCAAGTGACTTATTCCGGTTCAAAGATTGTGGTTGGAATGTTCATATCATTCGAATAAAGTCTCGTCAAAAAGTTCTCAATACTTATAATCATACCCAACTCTTACAAACAAAGAAGAGCTTATCGCATTAATAACGGTGCAGATGAGCATCGCTCTTTCCACCTATGGGTCAGTCAAGTTTGTGAAGTGAATCTGTTGCAGAATCTACTCCATTATCCACAGAACTCTTTGCACAAAAACTATTAGAGACTTTCCATCAGGACTATCATGGTAAAATTATCTACAGCCACTCAATAGCTTCCAAGGTCTTGGAAATAAGAAAATGCAAAGTTCAAATACACAACTAGGCATAACCGTTATAACTACTTCGCCCTAGACTGGCATTGACTTCAACCTTCATATTGATAACTTATGATATCTTTAAGTTTACATCTTTTATTTATATAAATTGGAAAATTTTCAATTCACATGATTGGATCATTTATACATGTGCAATCTCAAGGAATATTTTTCATTTTAATGTTTAATTGCAAACTTCAAGTTTAGATTCTCTACCCACATGAGTATAGGTGGGAATAGATTTATACCAATCATGGGGTACAAGATGCTTGAAAGCTTTTGCAATGGTGGTGTTGTCTTTTGTATTTTGTACTTTTTGTTTTGTCATATTTCAATCAATATAAAAGAAAACGATTGCTAATTTGATATACTTGTGATGCTTTTCATTATTTATTTTGAGTGTTTTAACTAATTAATTTGAGTGAAAGAATGGTTAAAGGTTTGAGGCCAAGTAGGCGGAGAGAGATTCTAAGTTGAACACATTTCTTTTAATCCCACATCGGCCAAGTATTAGAAAAGAGAAAGGAGACGAGAATATGAATAAGTGAAAGAAAAACAGAAAAACATACTTACCTGGACGGGGTCAATGGCTGATCAAGAAGGGTCATGGCCTAGGTTGGTGACCTCCATTGCACTTGGGAGGGGTGCCCGCCTAACATCTCCCCAAGTGGGAGAGTGTACGTCATAATTTGTGGCAGCGGGGTACGCGTTCGCGCGGCCCCTACCAATTTCTAATAAATTTATTTTTACAAATGGTTGATTTGGAATTTTGAAATAAGAGAATTAATTTTTTTTGACTTTTTTTTTTCCAAAAATGTTGATTGTTTGTATATTTCATTGTTATATAGTTCTATGATTTAGAGTATCACTTCCTATTTGATCCATTTCAATTCTATATATGAAGTTGTGGATCTATTCATTAAAAAGAAATCAGTTGGATAAAAATGTATCCATAGGTGGCTAGGTGCTATATCGGATTTGAATTAGATTTTGGAAAATCAATTGAATATAATTCTTATGTATCCATATGTGCTATGTTGCATTTGAATCAAATTTGAATCAAATTTCAAATCAATATTATATTGATTGATTGTCTCTATTATGTTGTTAGCAAATTCCAGTCTTTTTGGTTTTGGACCTTCCAAAACATTCCACACTTTATTTTTTGTCACTCTACGTGTGAAATACCACTATTTGGGCCCTAATATTAAAAATGAAATTTTAAGATAAAGATGATGTGTATATATGTCATTCTTAATCATTATCCAACGGTTACCATTAAACCCCAACTTTTAAGGAATAAAAAATGAAATCCTAATTAGAAACTCACTATATATCCATAAATTTCTCACTATTTATTTTCTTATATTTCTATTCTTATTTATTCTTTTTAAGTTCCTCTTTTATTTTTTATTTTTTGTCTCTTCTTTCCTCACTTTTTCAAAACGACTTATGTAATTAAGGAAAATTAAAAAAAGCTACCTGAAGCTCAACGGGTTTAGACATATTACCACTGGATCATGGAAGGAGGTGCTTGCATGGGTGGCGGATCACTTCATTGGTCAAACTCTAATGAATCGAATACGTTGCTTTAGCTTTGTATGCACAATGTATAGGATCTGATAAGAAAGAAACTTAAGAATTAACTCTCCACACCGGAGTCCAACAGTGGTACTAGGTCAAATTGTTACGGACACACGACGCCACTTCTCCTCAACATCCGACCAGGTGCCAAATAATGCGAGAACAAGGGAATTTTTTCAACGTTGGCAAATCCAAGCTTGATTCATTTTCAACACAGATAAATTGTTCCGCTGGATACGGTCACCAGATGGTTGGATTACAGTTAATTGTGATGGTTCTCAAATTGGTCGTCATGGAGGCTATGGGACACTTGGACGTGACAACACTAGCAAACCGATCTTTGCCATAGCTGGTGGTATGCCTAGCCTTAACATCTTTCATGCTGAGCTTAAGGCAATTGTTGTTGGCCTGCTAAAAGCTCGAGACATGGGGGCACAACAAAGTCTAGATATGATTTGATTATGAGTCGGCTATTAAAATGATACAGAAGAAGCCCACACAATACGTGTGGTGGCATTAATGCTCGCCCAAGGGGGAGGTGATCCGGACTTATTATTTAGGCCCCCTAATGTTTAATCTTGGCTCCGCCCCTACCAGCAAGAGATCCAGGCTGATTTTTTCTGGAATTCTAACAAATGGATGGATTTTCTTGGCTCATCAAACCTATGAAAGGTAATATAGTGGTTTTGTTCCTTACAACCTCGAAAGCCTCTCTAGCTTGCAGTACCTTGATATTTCTTCAAATATTCCTACTTGATGGCTAACTGATATTCTACAGTGGGTGGCTGGTCTCAAGTCTCTAAGATAACCTTGCTATGAATGGCTTGGACCCTTATATGGTGAGATGGGATTGGGTTTCTATACTGAATAAGTTTCCATGGGATTGGGCTTGACTGATCCAAATCCAACCCATTCGTGAATCAGTTCATGTTGGAGGTAATTGTATTACAAATTCTTCAAACACACAAAAAATGAATTTGCAATACAATTGAGAGATGAAGATCTTTAGCCAATCCAGAGAGCTTGAAGTTGAAACCGAACGAACCTCCAATCAATGAGGTTGAGTCACACCTTGAGTGCTATTTTTAAGGTAATTGATGCACCCTACTACCAAGGGTCCTTTGCACCACCACCTCCAAGATAAAGCAACCTCCAACTAGAAGATGAGGTAGTTCTTTTAATCCTTCAAGGAGCCAAAAGCTAGAGTACAACACTTAGACAAATTCAAATAAAGAAATTAACTTTGTAACACAAATAATGTGAGAGTGAGGAATGTCTCAATTGCACACCAAATGCAAGAAAATGTTGGGTTTATATAGACCCAAACCTCACCTTACACCCTTTAGGATTCTTAAGGCAATGAATTGGAGAATCAATAACTTGTCCCTCCTCCACTAATGACAATAAACCATCTTGACCTAACCTCCCCACTACTTGGAGAAGTAACTCTCATATTCACTTCTTTGGAATGAATTGGATTGAATCCTTTCAAAGACCTTAAACCCACTCATGGTAATGACCATGAATGGTCATGAAGTTGAAATGAGAAATGAATGTCAAGAGTTAGAATTTGAGTAAATTCCATCATTCAAGTAAGCCCACCTCATCACCATGATTAAGACCTTTAAGACACATGACCAATGTCATGAAGAGCCTCATAACCAAGGTCATGAAGGGCCTCCTTACTCATGATGCCTCATTACCACCCTTACCTTATAGGTCCCACACACTAACAAAATAATTAAATAAAAGAAAAGCAAAAATTAATTTTGAAACTTAATATAAATTTTATAAAAAACCTAACCGTTCACTTGCAGTAATGAAACCTTCCTAAGAGCTTTCTTAGTGTTTTTTTTTTTTTTTTTTTTTGCGTTTCAAGAAGCATCCTTTTCAAAAATGACAACCATGGGTTCTTTTAGTGAATTTTTATTTGTTGCAGTTGTTGTTGATTGCTGCCAACGGGTTGATCGCACCATGTATCGAACGGTTAACAATCAAATGGAGAAGATTTACTTGTAAATATTATTTTTTACTTTTATATTTTAAGGATTTAAAGTTTAGTAATTTACCCCAATTGACCTCAAGCATTCACGGTACTTCACCAATTAGAAGTCCAAAACCTAATTTGAGAAATTTTAAACATCTCAGTCTATTGAAAAGGCAAAGATAGAAATATAAAACTCCAAATAACCAAAACAAGCAGCACCAGTGGCACCAGAAAAATGAAACTAGAAGTGTAGAAAAAGCGGAAGCCATGGCATAGGCCGGTTCGCTTGTCTCACCAGTCCATCTCTTCCTTTCAGTTACAAATTTCTCCTTCTTCCTGTTCCATCTCTTTTTTCCCCTTCACCCATTGAATGAGTTGAAGTGGGAGACGATGACTTGTAGTGGGAGGAGATAAAGTGGAGATGAGTTACAGAGGGAGGAGTATCGGTGGAAAGAGAGAGTCGGGCAAAATAAAATAAGTATTTGGGAGTTGGGTAAATGAGGGGTTGTAATTAGTAAGCTTTAAACCCTTAAAAAGTAAAACTAAAAATAGTATTTACAAATAATCCATTGCCATTTTGATTCTTAACTGTTAGATTTTATTTTGAGCAACCACTGTAAATAAAAATCCTCTCATGCTAAGCCCAATCAATCATATTTATGGGTTATAGCAAGTTGGGCTTTTGCTTCTTGGTATATACGAACGCACACTCAATCTCAGCCCATGTAAGTAAATAATAGACTCAGGAGCAAAGAAAGAGAAAGCTCTATAGTCCCACATCGGTTTGAGAGAGGATAGGTACAAGGTGGAATCTCTCTACAAAAGTGAAGCCGAAACCCATTTCAAAGCATACCTTTCTCGGCCTTTTGGCTAAGATCAAGTGTAGTATCTGTTCTTATCAGTTTAATATCTGATACGTGGATCATCGATCCACATGATATTAAATTAATTTTTCTTGGGGGAGGACCCACTACAGTAGCTTGCTACTGGGGTCTTTGCGCGTTGCCCATGTGTTGCACTACTGCACGGGCCTGGCGCACCCCTACCAATGCAAATTCTAACTTTTTTTTTCCTTTTCAAGTCATTTCCTTCGGGTTATTACATCTAAAGATGCCATATAAGACGGTTTTGATCTTTTAGATGCATTGGTTCCATTACATGGGATGATACAAGATGAAAACAAAATTAATTTATACAGGTGGAGAAGGGATATTTATTCATTTAGAAATGAAACATTTATTTTGATGAAGGACAGTAGTCACACATCTACTGCCAAATCTGTGATCAATTACGGATACCCCAGTTCTCCCCAGTTCTCACACTGAAGACGGAGTTTCATTCCATCACATCTCTCTCAAGTATCCTTATGATTGGTGGTGACTAACGGATTCACATCCTCTACAATTCTTAACCCCCGCAATTCTCTATAATTCATATTTAGGATTGTAACACATGGCAATTAAGCCTCGTGAAACCTTCTTGCTAAAACCAAGCCTTAAGGAAAGAGGTGAGACAAAATTAGAAGAAATTTTAGAGATTCATTAGATTGAGTACTTAGTTGAGTTTTAATTGTGACCACTGGATAATTAAATGCCATGTGTCACAATCCTAGATAAAAATTACAAGAAATTGCATAGGCAAAGAATTGTAGAGGATTTAGATCCGTGAATCGAGGTTGATTCCTTTTTTGTTGAATGGAGTTTGATTTCCAAATTTTAAAATAAAAAATACACCGAACAATTAAAAACTTTTTAGTAAATCTAACTTGTTAAAACTTTTATTTTTTTGGATGATTAAATAATTCATTAGCAAAGAGAAAAATTCACTTAAGAAAAACCTCTCATTGTTACTCGGCCAAAAAAAAAAAAAAAAACTCATTGTCCCAATTTATTTTTTTTGGGGTGGGGAGGGGGTTGTCTAAGGCTAAATCTCATTATTCATTAAAGAAGAAAAAAGATATCGGATATATTAGTCTTTTAAAGTTATAACATACAAGAGACCTAATCATACTTTTTAGTATAGATATAAAAGTACTAAGGATATTTTTATCTTTTTCTTTAATAAATTTATCATACTAAAAGGAAAAGAAAGCGATTGCAAATTTGATATACTTGTGGTGTCTGAGCTTTTCATTATTTATTTTGAATGAAGGGTCAAGGATTTGAGGCTAGGTAGGCGGGAAGAGACTCTAAGACGAGCACATCTCTTTTAATCCCACATCGACCAAGTATTAGAAAAGAGAAAGAAGAGTAGAATATAAATATGGAAAAGAAAAACAAAAAGACATACTTACCTGGACGGGGTCAATGGCTGATCAAGAAGGGTCATGGCCTTGGTTGGTGACTTCCATTGCACTTGGGAGGGGTGCCCGCCTAACATCTCCCCAAGTGGGAGAGTGTACGTCATAATTTGTGACAGAGGGGGTACGCGTTCGCGCGGCCCCTATCAATTTCTTTTACAATATTTTAGTGATAGTTTATAAGTGATTCCGAATCTAATCTCATGCATACAGGAATCCATACAAAAGAACAGATTGATTCTGTTGTTTTGTCCTATTGATTCTCTATTTGTTTCCAAATGTGAAGTTTACTTGCTTGTAATGGTGAAATCAATTGGCTGTATCATGATAGACAAGCTTTAATGGCTGGAGTTGTGGTTGCAGTTGATCAAAACTACCCTGAAGATATAATCGTGGCTAGTCCGATGAACCATCAATTTAAAAAAAAAAAAAACTAGGGCCTTCTTTGATCCTTCTTTGTGCCAACAAACTTGACCTCCTTGGTTCATCATAGCTTGGCAATACCTAAGCCTGTAAAATGCCGGTCTTAGTTTTTTTTTTTTTTCCTAGCTGATTTTGAAGATGATCCCACGATCCCAGTTTTTATCTCTATATCCAATTATTTCAGTTGAATTGAATTGAACTAAATGGACAAGAAAATTAAAATGAAGGATGAATCGGATGACTTCTAAAGGGTTTGTATTTAGATAATTTAGGAGTTTCGACAAGAAGAATTTGTTTTTCAAAAACTTTTGAATTTCCAAAACCACTAGTCCACCACTTCTACTAAAGTAGATGGGAGGCAAAGAGGCCACTGTCCTCTTAGTTGAGAACATACTGAGATGGAGTCAAGGGTATATTGCCGATGGCATGTAATGCCCTTCTTCTTGCTCTCCTAAGCCACTTTGTTCTTTATAGTCCTAACAATTTCAAGGTGTTCTACCCAAAAAAAAAAAACAATTTCAAGGTGTCACTTTATCCCATTATTCAAAGGAGTGGGTATAATATATAAATTTGATAGAAGATTTTTTTATTTAAAAAAACAAAACATAAAAGATATAAACAATAACTCAGGGGTAAATATATAATTTGCTTTAAAATCTTTTAGTCCCACATCAGTTAAGTATTACAAAAGAGAAAAGAGATGATAATATAAATACGGGAAAGAAAAACAAATAAACATACTTACCTGGACGGGGTCAATGGCTGATCAAGAAGGGTCATGGCCTAGGTTGGTGACCTCCATTGCACTTGGGAGGGGTGCCCGCCTAACATCTCCCCAAGTGGGAGAGTGTACGTCATAATTTGTGGCAGCGGGGGTACGCGTTCGCGCGGCCCCTACCCAATTTCTAATTAAATTTTACAAATGCTTGATTTTATCTTGATGATTTTTATTTGCAATATTTGCATGTAGTAAATATGATTTATTTATTTATATATTTATTTATTTTTGCATTTGAGAGTCTTAAAATTCCATTTAAGACCTAATTTTGTGGATCTTCATTTTTAAGCATTCAACCCTTTACGTAGACCTGTATATGGATAGCCAATAATCCGCCTCCGCATTCGTATTCGTTTAAGGGTATCCGTATCCGAAAATTTTCTTACCGAAAAATTTCCGTATCCGTCCGCTAAGCAACCGGATTCGGATTCGGATAGTTGCTTATCGGATCGGATAATATCCGGATAAATTTTTATCCGGATAGAGTAAAGTATTTAACATTTTTTCTTTAAAAATATATGATAATCGGATTCGGATACCGGTAAGATTCGGATAGCGGTATTCGGTAATAAGAAATTAGAAATTTTATAATAAAAAATGTAAAAAAGTGACAATTATCAATCAATAATCGGATATTTTATCGGATCGGATTATTATCAGATATCCGATAAAGTTTCGGATTCGGATTCGGATGCCTTCTCTAAATTTTTGCCGGATTCGGATTCGGATAGCGGATTTGCTAATCGGATTCGGATTCGAATACTGGTGTACCCGAGCCGAATCCGGTCCGTTTACAGGCCTACCTTTAAGTAAGAGGAGAGAGGGAGCTTACCGCTTAGCTCATCAAAGTTGAAGCTACTCCTACAGAAAATCAGTCTCCCCAAAATTGAAGGTCCTTTTGATAATTTTTTTCTGAAACTCAGTGAAATAGAGAACTACAGAGATCCAAGGAGAGCGTAAAATGCCCTAAATCAAAATGAGATGATCTGAAAAATTGTGTGGACCTGCATAGAACAACTAGGGTTTTAGATAATAAAATAAGATCAATATGAGAATCTGAATGCAACTGAACAAGTAGTTATTTGGGTTTTAAGCAAAGAGCTCAAAAAAATTTGTCAAGATCTCTCAAAGGGCAAAGAATGTAGAAAAACCCTAAATTTGAAGTTCTTTTAAAGTTAAAGTTTAGAAAGAAGTTTTTTTTTTTTTTTTGGTATAAAAGTTTAGAAAGAAGTAGAGGCTATAAAGTTTCATTGTTCACAGTACACAAGGAGGATTTTCACCAACTTAGCTAATCATTTGCTTTAAACTGTTGTTTTCATCTTTCAAACAATTATGAACTCATAATATTCTCTTCGACAAATAGAATCGTCAAGGTCTTACCTCAACTAGGGTAAAGGAGAAACGTCAATTTTGAAGAATTGAACTCTAAAAATGCTAATCTCCAAGCTAGGGCAAAATGAAGTAGGGGTTTGAATCAAGTAAATGGAGGGGTTTCATTTTATAATTAGTAAACTATTAAGCCCTCAAATTCTAAAAATACAAAATGATATTTAAAACTAATCCTGCGCCACTTGATTATGAACCTTTTGATTTGATTTTCAATACGTGGCATATTCTATATCATTGGCTGCATGCTACAACGGCTGCTGCAAACAAAAACTCCTGAAATGATTTTGAATCTCATCTCATGCATATAGGAATTCTGAAAAATGGACAGATTTTCTTGGTTCATCCAAACCTGTAAAAGTTATAGTGGTTTTGTTCCTCACAACCTCGGAAACCTCTCTAGCTTGTAGTACCTTGAAATTTCTTTATATTTTCCTTCGATCCTGAAGTCCTCACAGAAATCAAGTTCTTGAGTTGCACTTGTATTTTTGTGGCTTGACTGGTCCAATTCCAGGGGGAAAAATATCTGTCGTGCATAACAGAGCAACACCACAATTTGACACATGGCATGTTCTTAATAAAACTCTCAGATTAGAAGGCAGAGTTTTAAGTGAAAGTGACCTCTTTATGACCCATTGTAACAAAAAAATCAACCCGTTTTTTGGACTCGGTTCTAAATATGGTTGCAGAGGAATTTTCTCGCATCGTTTCCCTCCTTTTCAACTCCATCTTCTTCCCTTTCAGTACTGTTCTTCCATGGTGTCTCTTCATCTCTTGCTTTTCTTAATTGATGTTCCCTCTTATTTGAGAACCCATTTCTTCATCTCTTTCTAATCAATGGAAACCATTGATTTTTCAATACATTCTCAAGCAACAATAGCACTACCTTTGGAAAGCAACATAAACCAAGAGCTAGAATCGGGTGGATTTTGTAGGTTCTATTGTTTCTTGTTCTTGTTCTCATTATTTTTTTTTTCTTTTTGGACTTCCAATCATCAGGATATCGACTCAACAGATTTGGTTCCTCTTACATTATATTTGTATCTCAATTGTTTGTTGAATTGGTTGTCTTGACCAGAACCGGTGATGGCAGAATCCATTTTCCATTAGGAATGCTGTGAGGTTTAGATTTGGTGCTTCTGTGCTGGGCCACTGGCTCTACCAAACTTCCAATTTAACATTACAAAGATACCAAACTTCCAATTTAACATTACAAAGAAAGGTGATAAATGGATGGGTTTGCTTTGCTTTGAGTTACCTGTTTTGAAGATCTTGTGATTATTATTGTTTGTGCCAGTGTGAGATTTTTTACATGTATTTTATCATTGGTACTCGTATGGCACAATGATAATTGAAGTTAATATTACTTGCTTCCATATATAGTGGTTTACCTAATATTTATCTGCTATTCAACAATGTCTCTGTTATTCTTCTTTTCTTTTCTTGTCCAATATTTATTTGCTATTCAGAAATGTCAAGAAACACTAGAATTTATCCATTTCATTCGGTGGATTCTTGTTGAGAAGCAGCAATTTTAGACCTATGTCTGTCTCTTGCCTCGGCATTTTATGTCTTGCTCTTCTCCCCCCCCCCCCTCCCCCTCCTCCCCAATATGTCTCTGATGTTCAAGAATGTCAAGAGATACTAGAATTTCTATTTTATTGTGTGAGTTCAGTTGAAGAGTACCTAAGGCCCTTCAATTCAAGACAGAACAGGTTCAATCAAAGAAGACTCCTATACAATTATCTAGGTATTGCTAACATTATTAAATGTAAGAGATTCAAATCTATAATTAAGACTATATATAAAATTTTTGGAAATTCTTCATGGAACTTACTAATAGAAACCTAGGAAAACTAGACTAATAAACTGCAGGAGCAAGTAAGAAGAAAAGGGTTGCAAAATAGCTGGACATAACCATTATAAAGGAAAGCTTTTGGTCCATTGAATATCTTTGAAAATGACTGCTAGAAATATGGAGTAAGTGGCATTACAAGCTTTGCCTTTCCAACAAATGATATATCTACTAATAAATCCAATTTCAATTTTCATGAAATTAGAACAGAAAATTAAAGGCTTCTCATAAACAGTCAGATTATTTATGAACTACAATTGTTAAAACGTTGTTGAGGAATCTGCAAATACACTTGAACGCTTGTTCTCACAATACTTCTTTTGAGCTGAAACATATCAGAGATACTTTCTTTAAGGTATTTAGACACCCCGATTTGTGCAATACGGGTTCTACAGTGTCTTCACCCCAAGATCAGTCAGCTTAACCTTTAAGGTTACACTTCAGAAAGGTTACTTAAGGTATATCAGGTTATGTTCACTGCTTAACAGAACAACAACAGGGAGAGAGAGAAAGAAAGAGGAGGAGGAAAATTCAATGTTCATTATGAACATGAAAATGTGAATCGACAACTTCTAAAGCCAAAATTGTAAAACCACAATTTTTATATGGTGAGATGGGATTGGGCTTGATTGATCCAATTCCAGCCGTTCTACGAATCAGTTCACTTGCAGTAATGAAGCCTTCCTAAGAGATTTCTGGGTGTTTTTTGAGGGTTTCAGAAAGCATCATTTTCAAAAATGACAACCATTGGTTCTTTTGGCTGATTTTTATTTGTAGCAGTTGTTGATTGCTGCCAATGGATTGATCACGCCATGTATCGAACGGTTAAGAATCAAATGGAGAAGATTTACTTGTAAATATTATTTTTTATTTTTATATTTTAAAGGTTTAAAGTTTACTAATTTACCTCCCAATTGACCATGAAGTCCAAAACCTAATTTGAGAAATTTTAAACATTTCAGTTCATCCAAAAGGCAAACAGAAAAATATAAAACTCCAAATAACCAGGCAGCACCAGTGGCACCAGAAAAAATGAAACTAGACGTGTAGAAAAAGCGGAAGCCATGGCATAGGCCGGTTCGCTTATCTTACCAGTCCATCTCTTCCTTTCAATTCCAAATTTCACCTTCTTCCTGTTCCATCTCTTCTTTCCGCTTCACCCACTGAATGAGTTGAAGTAGGAGAAATAAAAATCCTCTCTTGCTAAGCCCAATCAATCATATTTATGGGTTATAGCAAGTTGGGCTTTTGCTTCTTGGTATATACAAACGCACTTTCAATCTCAGCCCATGTAAGTAAATAATAGACTCAGGAGCAAGGGAAGGGAATGCTCTATAGTCCCACATCGGTTTGAGAGAGGATAGGTACAAGGTGGAATCTCTACAAAAGCGAAGCCGAAACCCATTTCAAAGCATACCTTTCTCGGCCTTTTGGCTAAGATCAAGTGTAGTATCTGTTCTTATCAGTTTAATATCTGATACGTGGATCATCGATCCACATGATATTAAATTAATTTTTCTTGGGGGAGGACCCACTACAGTAGCTTGCTACTGGGGTCTTCGCGAGTCGCCCATGCGTTGCACTACTGCATAGGCCTGGCGCACCCCTACCAATGCCAATTCTAAATTTTTTCATCTTTGTCAAGTCATTTCCTTCAGGTTATTACAGCTAAAGATTCATATCAGACGGTTTTGATCTTTTAGATGCATTGGTTCCATTACATGGGATGAAACAAGATGAAAACAAAATTAATGTATACAGGTGGGGAGAAGGGATATTTATTCATTTAGATTAGAAATGGAACATTTAATTTGATGAAGGACATGTCCATTAGTCACAGGCACCTTGCCAGATTTGCCTTTTACTTTTTCACACTCTTTCTTGTTGGTCTCAACATCTTCTTTTTCTTTGACTACTAGTCTTCTTGCGATCAATTATGGATACCCCAGGTCTCAGTGTTCTCACACTCATACATCTCAGGATTCACATCCTCTACAATTCTTAGCCCTTGCAATTCTCTATAATTCATATTTAGAATTGTGACACATGACAATTAATTATCCAATGGTCACAATTAGAACCCAATTAAGAACCAAAACTAATACATTCTTAAAATTAAGTCTTAAGGAAAGAGGTGAGACAAAATTAGAAGAAATTTTAGGGATTCATTAGATTGAGTGCTTAGTTTAGTTTTAATTGTGACCACTGGATAATTAAATGCCACGTGTCACAATCCTAGATAAAAATTACAAGGAATTGCAAGGCAGAGAATTATAGAGGAAGTAGATCCGTGAATCGAGGTTGATTCTTTTTTTTGTTGAATGGAGTTTGTTTTCTAAATTTTAAAATTAAAAAAATACATAGAACAATTAAAACTTTCTAATAAATCTCACTTGTTGAAACTTTTATTTTTTTTGGATGATTAAATAATTCATTACCAAAAAGAAAAACTTACTTAAGAAAAACCTCGAGTTGTTATCTAGCAAAAAAAAAAAAAAAAACAAACTGTGTCCTTATTTATTTTTTTGGGGTGGGGAGGGGGTTGTCTATGCTAAATCTCATTATTCATTAAAAAAGAAAAAAGATATCAGATATATTAGTCTTTTAAAGTTATAATATACAATATACGGAGACACATAATCATGATTTTTAGTATAGACATAAAAGTACTACTAAAGATATTTTTATCATTTCCTTTAATAAATTTATCATACTAGAGGAAAAGAAAGCGATTGCCAATTTGATATACTTGTTGGGTGTCTATTCTTTTCATTATTTATTTTGAGTATCTCTATTATTTATTTATTTATTATGTTTTTGAATAAAATAAGGGTCAAGGATTTGAGGCTAGGTAGGCGGAAAGAGACTTTAAGACGAGCACATCTCTTTTAATCCCACATCGACCAAGTATTAGAAAAGAGAAAGGATACTAGAATATAAATATGGAAAAGAAAAACAGAAAGACATACTTACCTGGACGGGGTCAATGGCTGATCAAGAAGGGTCATGGCCTAGGTTGGTGACCTCCATTGCACTTGGGAGGGGTGCCCGCCTAACATCTCCCCAAGTGGGAGAGTGTACATCATAATTTGTGGAAGAGGGGGTACGCGTTCGCGCGGCCCCTATCAATTTCTTTTACAATATTTTAGTGATAGTTTATTAGTGACCCTACCAATTTCTTTTACAATATTTTAGTGATAGTTTATAAGTGATTCAGAATCTAATCTCATGCATGCAGGAATCCGTACAAAAGAACAGATGGATTCTGTTGTTTGGTCCAATTGATTCTCTGTTTGCTACCAAATTTGAAGTTTGCTTGCTTTTAATGGTGAAATCTATTGTCGATCTGCATTATGATAGACAAGCTTTAATGCCCTTCAAAAATGACGTCAATGACCCTGAAAAGTGAAAACCATCTCTTGTCATGGTAAAGAAAATGATATAAGAGTGCTGGAGTTGTGGTTGCAGTTGATCTCCACAACCCACATCTATATAATAGGTTTAGTCCTTTAAACCAACTATGGTTGATCCTTCTTTGTGCCAACACAGTTTACCCAGTTCCTTAGTTCATCATAAGCTTTGCAATATCTAAGCCTGTAAAATGCCGGTCTTTGTCCCCCCCCCCCCTCCTCTAGCTGATTTTGAAGATGATCCCACGATCCCAGTTTGGGTATCCTTTTATCTCTATATCCACTTATTTCTGTTGAATTGAATTGAACTGAATGGAAAAGAAGATTAAAATGAAGGATGAATCGGATGACTTCTAAAGGGTTTCATATTTAGATCAATTTAGGAGTGTCCACAAGAAGAATTTGTGTTTACAAAAGCTTTTGAATTTCCAAAACCAAAGTCCACCCCTTCTTGATAAGCATCAGTACTAAAGTAGATGGTAGGCAAAGAAGCCACTGCCCTCTTAGTTGAGAACAGACCATCATGAGAAGGTTCAATCGATCAGGAATCCTGAGACAGAGTCAAGGGTATATTGCTGATGGCATGAAATGCCCTTCTTTTTTGGGCCAAAAAAAATAGAACAAAGTGGCCTAAGAGAGCAGGAAGAAGGGCATTATAGTCCCAACAATTTCAAGGTGTCATTTATCCCATTATTCAAAGGAGTGGGTATAATATATAAATTTGATAGAAGATTTTTTTAAAAAAAAAAAAAAAAAAAAAGAAAACATAGAAGATATAAACAACTTAGAATATATTTTAGTATTATAAGGTTGCGAACTCAGGGGTTTTTAATCCCACATTGGTCAAGTACTATAGAAAAGAAAGGAGAGAGGAATATAAATAAGGGAAGGACAATCAAAAAAACATACTTACCTGGACGGGGTCAATGACTGATCAAGATGGGTCATGGCCTAGGTTGGTGACCTCCATTGCACTTGGGAGGGGTGCCCGCCTAACATCTCCCCAAGTGGGAGAGTGTACGTCATAATTTGTGGCAGCGGGGGTACGCGTTCGCGCGGCCCCTACCCAATTTCTAATAAAATTTTACAAATGCTTGATTTATCTTGATGATTTTTATTTGCAATATTGGCATGCAAGGGATTTAGTTGTAAATATGATTTTTTATTTTACATTTAAGAGTCTTAAATGGAAATTTAAGACCTATTAATTTTGTGGATCTTCATTTTCAAGCATTCAACCCTCTAAGTAAAGAGGATAGAGGGAACTTAGTGCCTAGCTCATCAAAGTTGAAGCTGCTCCTACACAAAATCAGGCACCCCAAAATTGAAGGTTGATAAATTTTTTCTGAAACTCAATGAAATAGAGAACTAGAGAAATCCAACGAGAGCATAAAAAGTCCTAAATCAAAATGACATGATCTGAAAATTTTTGTGGACTTGCATAGAACAACTAGGGTTTTAGATAATAAAATAAGATCAATATGACAATCTGAATGCAACAGAACAAGTAGTTATTTGGGTTTTAAGGCGAAGAGCTCAAAAAAATTCGTCAAGATCTCTCAAAGGGCAAAGAATGTAAAAACCCTAAATTTGAGGTTTTTTTTTTACATTCTATAAAGTTTTTTTTTTTTTTTTTGATATGAGGTTCATCCAGGCCAACTTGCTCGCACCACGATTACATCCTCAAGGGAACTTTTATATAATTAATGCAGCCAAATGGGTGCAAACCTAAGACCTCCCCTAGGGAGGTTAGGCCTTTAACCGCTTTACTAACCCATCATTGACAAGGCTATAAAGTTTCATTGTTCACAGTACACAAGGAGGATTTTCACCAACTTAGGTAATCACTTGCTTTAATCCATTGTTTTCATATTTAAAACAATTATGAACTCACAATATTCCCTTCGACAAATAGAATCGTTATGGTCTAACCTTCGACTAGGGTAAAGGAGAATCGTCAATTTTGAAGAATTGAACTCTAAAAATGCTAATCTCCAAGCTAGGGCAAAACGAAGTAGGGATTTGAATCAGGTAAATGGAGGGGTTTCATTTTATAATTAGTAAACTATTAAGCCCTCAAATTCTAAAAATACAAAATGATATTTAAAATTAAACCCGGGCCACTTGATTATAAACCTTTTGATTTGATTTTCAATACGTGGCATATTTTATATCATTGGCTGCATGCTACCACGGCTGCTGCAAATAAAAACCCTCATCCTGAAATGATTTTGAATCTCATCTCATGCATATAGGAATTTTGAAAAATGGACAGATTTTCTTGGTTCATCCAAACCTGTAAAAGTTATAGTGGTTCTGTTCTGTTCCTCACAACCTCGGAAACCTCTCTAGCTTGTAGTGCCTTGAAATTTCTTTATATGTTCCTTCGATCCTGAGGTCCTCAAAGAAATCAAGTTCTTGAGTTGCACTTGTATTTTTGTGGCTTAATTGGTCTAATTCCGGGGGGGGAAAATCTCTGTCGTGCATAACAGAGCAACACCACAATTTGACACATGGCATGTTCTTAATAAAACACTTAGATTAGAAGGCTGAGTTTTAAGTGAAAGTGACCCATTTATGACCCATTGTAAAAAAAAAAAAAAACCCCTTTTTTGGACTCGGTTCTAAATATGGTTGCAGAGGATTTTTCTCACATCGGTTCCCTCCTTTTCAACTACATCTTCTTCCCTCTCAATGCTGTTCTTCCATGGTGTCTCTTTATCTCTTGCTTTTCTTAATAGATGTTCCCTCTTATTTGAGAACCCATTTCTTCATCTCTTTCTAATCAATGGAAACCATTGATTTTTTCAATACATTCTCAAGCAACAAAAGCACCTACCTCTGGAAACAACATAAACCAAGAGCTAGAACCGGGTGGATTTTGTAGGTTCTATTGTTTCTTGTTCTTGTTCTTATTATTATTTTTTCTTTTTGAACTTCCAATCATCAGGATATCGACTCAACAGATTTGGTTCCTCTTACATTATATTTGTATCTCATTTGTTTGTTGAATTGGTTGTCTTGACCAGAACCGGTGATGGCAGAATCCATTTTCCATAAGGAATGCTGTGAGGTTTAGATTTGGTGCTTCAGTGCTGGGCCACTCGCTCTACCAAACTTCCAATTTAACATTACAAAGAAAGGTGATAAATGGATGTGTTTGCTTTGAGTTACTTGTTTTGAAGATCTTGTGATTGTTATTGTTTGTGCCTGTGTGAGATTTTTTACATGGATTTTATCATTGGTAGTCGTATGGCACAATGATAACTGAAGTTAGTATTACTTGCTTCCATATATAGTGGTTTACCTAATATTTATCTGCTATTCAACAATGTCTCTGTTATTCTTCTTTTCTTTTCTTGTCCAATATTTATCTGTTATTTAGAAATGTCAAGAAACACTAGAATTTATCCATTTCATTCAGTGGGTTCTTGTTGACGAGCAGCAATTTTAGACCTATGTCTGTCTCTTGCCTCTGCATTTTATGTCTCTGGTGTTCAATAATGTCAAGAGATACTAGAATTTCTATTTCATTGTGTGAGTTCTTGTTGAAGATCCGGAGTACCTAAGGCCCTTCAATTCAAGTCAGAGCAGGTTCAAACAAAGAAGACTACTATACAATTATCTAGGTACTGCTAACATTATTAAATGTAAGAGATTCAAATCTATAATACATTTGCGAATTTTTTTATCTTTTTTAATTAGTATTCCTGCTTAGATGTTACTTCCTAATCACTCTTGTTTTGACAGGAAGGATTGTTGCTGCTTAATCCATGAACGCAATGTTTTTTGACACTGGTAAAACAGCTCGAGAATCATCTTTGACACCAAGACTCTTTCTTATATCATTTGCATCATCTTTTTGTCTCCATCTTTGGTTCGTTTTGCCAGACCAAAAGACAATATCTATATTTGTTACAAATTGAAAAGTTTTCTTCAATGCAAACTGGTCATGGCTTCTCACTGTAATTCAAGAACTAAATTTTCTCAGCTCTCAATCATAACCAAAATGATTTAGTATAACAAATTGAACTTAATACTCTAGGATGGAGGAAACTCCGAGCTTTTAGTGATTTTTATTAATGTTGTATCTATTGACTTGTAAACACAGGGGCTTTTTGTTCATTGAAATCACTAGAAGGTTGTAATCCTGTTTCTGAAACTCCAACTCAACCTTGGTCTTGTGTGGCTCAAGGTGATTGATCCAAACCCAGGTTAACTCTTTGGGTTTTCCTCTTCTTCCATGATCGGAGGCAACTCTGCATCCTTCAACATTCCAAACTGATAATTTACTTAAACCATTCATAATCTTCAAAGAACAAATTCAAAATCTTTGAGAAACAAGGCTTGATCTTTCTAGACGAAGAAGATAAACAACATACCAATCTACCGATCTTTCTAGCCAAAGAAATAAAAAGAAATATGGAAAGAAAGCCCTGTTTTGGCTTCTTTAGCATCTTTATTTTATGTGTAGGTTGTTTCACACTAGGGTGCCAGAGAACATCAAGGCCATTGGCATGTTCAGTTTCACATTCTAACATCGTATCGATTTCAAGAAATAGTCAAGAATGGAGTGGAGTTGAGAGTGAAACTAAACTAATAAAGTGCAAAAATCAATTGAAAGTTTCCAAGCTTTCTCCTAATCACAACTCCCTTCCGGCAAAGAACTCAACGATTTCTTAATAGATTTTAAAAAGAATTAGATTGGAATCCCAACCAACTTTGAACTAGCATGATTGCCACCAGATAACATAAAATCGTTCTAATAATGGCCCACAAGGGACTGAAAAGAGAAAATCAAGAACTCATTTTATTTCAGAAACTTATCCGTCAAAATGGCTATCTTCATCTCTATTAATAATAACAATAACAAAAGAAAAGGTGAAATGACAACTTCTAAAGCCAAAATTGTAAAACCACAGAACACAGAAAATTAATCTCTGAACACAAAAAATCAATCTCTCTAAACTTAGAAATTTCTGCGTTTGTATTGTAGAGTTAGAAATCTATTAAGGAACATAGAAAATCGATCTTTCTAAACCTAAAAACACAATGTCTCCCCTTCTTCACTAAGCCTCTTCTTCTACCTACAGTTGCTCCTAGTAGCGTTTCTTGATTCAGAAAAGAGAGATGGAGCAAGAGAGATAGAGGAAAGGGATTGAGAGAGAAACGATGGAAGAAAATCCTCTGCAACTATATTTTGAACCCAACCTTCTATTCTGAGCCGTTTATTAAGAATATGCAAGTGTCAAATTATAGTTCTGCACTGCTATGCACAACGAAGAGATTTTCCCCCTTCAAAATGCATTTTTTTCTAGCAAAGAACTCAGTGAGTAGCCCCAACCATGTTCTAATTACCAATGTATTTGCAGGATCTCCAGTGAGTTGCTGCTTCATAATGACACCATGTTAATGTGTGCAAGATCTTTTAATTCCGAACACGGACAAACGAGATGTTGCTGGGGCTTAATAAATAAGAACACACAACGGATGGGTGCAATAGGAATCTTTGACAAGGAAGATGAAGAAACTAGAGGAATTCTGGCAGGACTAATTTAGGGACTAAGATCAGCCAAAGTAAAGGCATGAACGTCACAACCATCTGGAGTAACTTCTCTTGGCTAGAAGATTGGATCCTAATTACTAAAAAAGCTTGGTCACTCTCAGCGACAAAAGAATTACTCAATCTTGCCTCAGAAATAGACAATATACAAATAACAAAGTTTTGGAGCCCCAATATTCAATCTTGGCTTCTTAACATAGCTCAAAACACATCATTCCAACGATCGGCTGACTGGGTGACCTTGACCCAACAGGATCTTTGTAATTGTAAGAACTGATGTTTGTTTCTATCAGTTTCTATCATCAAAAAAAATATAGTTAAATAATTAAATAAAAAAAATTAAAAAAAAAAAGCATTCTTTTCTAAAATTACAAGCATAGATTCTTTTGGCTAAAACCAATCAATCTTGTTTATGGGTTATAACTTATAGCAAGGTGGGCTCTTGCCTCTTGAACATGCAAACTCACTCTCAGTCACGGCCCATGAAAGTAAATAATAGAGACTTAGAGCAAGAGAAGAGAATGCTATATAGTCCCACACTGGTTGGAGAGAGACAAGGTATAAGGTGATCCTCTCTATAAAACAGAAATCGAAACCCATTTGTAAGCATACCTTTCTCGGCCTTTTGGCTAAGATCAAGTGTAGTATCTGTTCTTATCAGTTTAATATCTGATACGTGGATCATCGATCCACATGATATTAAATTAATTTTTCTTGGGGGAGGACCCACTACAGTAGCTTGCTACTGGGGTCTTCGCGCGTCGCCCATGCGTTGCACTACTGCACGGGCCTGGCGCTCCCCTACCAATGCAAATTCTAACTTTTTTTTCCTTTTCAAGTCATTTCCTTCGTGTTATTACATCTAAAGATGCCATATCAGACGGTTTTGATCTTTTAGATGCATTGGTTCCATTACATGGGATGATACAAGATGAAAACAAAATTAATTTATACAGGTGGAGAAGGGATATTTATTTTGATGAAGATGAGTTTTATTCCATCACGTCTTTTTTAAGTATCCTTATGATTGGTGGTGACTAGACGGATTCACATTCTCTACAAAAATTAATTATCCAATAGTCCCAATTAGAACCTAATTAAGAACCAAAACTAATACATCCCTAAAATTAAGCCTTAAGGAAAGAGGTGAAACAAAATTAAAAGAAATTTTAGGGATTCATTAGATTGAGTGTTTTGTTGAGTTTTAATTGTGACCACTGGATTATTAAATGCCACGTGTCACAATCCTAGATAAAAATTACAAGGAATTGCATAGGTAGAGAATTGTAGAGGATGTAGATCCGTGAATCGACGTTGATTCCCTTTTTTGTTGAATGGAGTTTGATTTCCAAATTTTAAAATAAAAAATACATAGAACAATTAAAACTTTCTCGTAAATCTCACTGGTTAAATTTTTTTTTTTTTGGATGATTAAATAATTTAGTACCAAAAAGAAAAACTTACTTAAGAAAAACCTCTTGTTGTTACCCAGCCAAAAAAAAAAACTCTTTGTCCCTATTTGTTTTTTTTGGGGTGGGGAAGGGGGGGTGGTTGTCAAGGCTACATCTCATTATTCATTAAAGATGAAAAAAGATATTGGATATAGTAGTCTTTTAAAGTTATAATGACATAATCATACTTTTTAGTATAGACATAAAAGTACTACTAAGGATATCTTTATCTTTTTCTTTAATAAATTTATCATACTAGAGGAAAAGAAAGCGATTGCCAATTTGATATACTTGTCGGTGTCTGTGCTTTTCATTATTTATTTTGAGTGTGTCTAAAATTTATTTATTTATTTATGTTTTTGAGTGAAATAAGGGTCAAGGGTTTTGAGGCTAGGTAAGCAAAAAGAGACTCTAAAATGAGCACTTCTCTTTTAATCCCACATCGACCAAGTATTAGAAAAGAGAGAGGAAAGTTGAATATAAATATGGAAAAGAAAAACAGAAAGACATACTTACCTGGACGGGGTCAATGGCTGATCAAGAAGGGTCATGGCCTAGGTTGGTGACCTCCATTGCACTTGGGAGGGGTGCCCGCCTAACATCTCCCCAAGTGGGAGAGTGTACGTCATAATTTGTGGAAGAGGGGGTACGCGTTCGCGCGGCCCCTACCAATTTCTTATACAATGTTTTACAAGTGCTTGATTTCATTTATGATTTGGAATTGAAATCAGAGTATTAGACCATTTCTTCTAAGTCTCTTCAAATTTAAAAAATGTTGGTTGATTGTATATTTCATTATTATATATAGTTCTATGATTTAGAGTATCAGATAGTTCTATGATTTAGAGTATCAGTTTCTATTTTAATCCCTTTGAATTCCACATATGAAGTTGGATAGAAATGTATCCATAGGTACTATGTTGGATTTGAATTCAAATTGATTGATTATCTCGGTTATGTTGCTTCTAGCAAATACCTTTTTTTTTTTTTTTTTTGCTGTTACCAAATACCATTTTTTTGGGTTTTGGACTTTCCAAATCAATCTGACAGGTAATGGCGGAGCCACATAGGGCCGGATGGAGGCAATTTCTTTTTAAATTTAATTACTTCCTTTATTTTTTTTCCTCACTCTACATTTTTAAGGCAAAGATGACGGGTATAGATGTCATTTTTAATCATATCCAACGGTTACTCTTAAACTCTACTTTCTCTTAAGTCTCCTCTTTTATTCCTTATTTTCTCTCTTATTTCCTCATACTTCTCCCATTCACTCTCTTTTATTTCTCATTTTCTCTCTTATTTCCTCATCCTATTCACTCTTTCTTTCACAATTTTTCACGTATTCTTTTCACAAAACCGTAGAAAACACGAATGTATGAATCAATTGAATTTTTTTCAATTTAATTGCTAAACTAATTATTTTTTCTAACATTATATTGAAGTAATTATTTAAGTAATAGGTACTCTTTTTTCTTTTTTCTTTTTTTTTTTCTTCTCAATTTCTCTCTCTATTTTTTTTCTTCTGTTATTCTTTCTAGAAAACGACTTAATTTAAAATTTTAGTTTAATTATTTAACAAATTGAATTTTTTTTTTTCTAACATTGTACATTGTATGTTGTATTGAATTAATTATTGAAGTAATGTTCTATTAAAAGTAAAAGAATTGTTGAAGTAATTGAACAAAAATATAATAAAATAATTCAGCAGCGGGTCTTATATGAGTCCATATAATATATGTGGTGGCATTAATGCTCATCCAAAGGAGAGGTAATCCGAACTTATTGTTCAGCCCATTGATGTTTAATCCTGGCTCAGCCCTAGCCTATAGGAGACCTGGCCCAATTTTTTTTCTTCTGGAATTCTAACAAATGGATGGATTTTCTTGGTTCATCCAAACTTGTGAAAGGCTATACTGGTTTTGTTCCTCACAACCTGAACCTCTCTGGCTTGTAGTACCTTGATATTTCTTTAGATTTTCATGCTTGATGGCAAATTGATGTTTCTTCTAGTGGCTTTCTTGATTGATGGCTACTGATATTCTATCGTGGGTAGCTGGTCTCAGCTCTCTAAGATAACCTTGATGTGAATGGCTACTGATATTCTATTGATATTTACAAGTAACTTCCTGTAATTTGATTATCAACCGTTCGATCTTATTTTAATTACGTGGCGTAATCACAATCGTTGGCAGCAGCCAGTAGCTACTACTACAAATAAAAATCCTCTCTCAGTAAACCCATTCAACCTTATTTATGGGTTATGGCAAGATGGGCTCGTCTCTTGGTACATGCGAACGCACTCTCAGTCTAAGCCCATGTAAGTAAACAATAGAGATATTCACCCAAAAAAAAAAAAAAGTAAACGATAGAGACTCAGAGCAAGAGAAGAGAATGCTCCATAGTCCCACATCGGTTGGAGAGAGACCAGGTATAAGGTGAAACCTCTCTACGAAAGGCCAATGGAGGAGTAGTAGGATGGTTAGGAACCTGACTAGTGGAGAGGTCATGGGTTCAATTCCTACTGGCGGTATTATGTAATATCCCTATCCCTATATATAAAAAGCGCCTTTATACCCAAAAAAAAAACATCTTTACAAAAGAGAAACCAAAACCCTAAGATCAAGTGTAGTATCTGTTCTTATCAATTTAATATCTGCTACGTGGATCCACATGATATTAAATTAATTTTTCTTGGGGGAGGGCCCACTAGAGTAGCTTGCTACTGGGGTCCTTGCGCGTCGCCCATGCGTTGCAATACTGCACGGGCCTGGCGCACCCCTACCAATGCTAATTCTAAAGTCTATTATATTTCCTTGTTTAGAACAAATCAATACCATATGTTTATCACATCCCAAGATGCGTATCCGACAGTTGTGATCTTTTAGATGCATCGATTCCCATACACAGGTTGATACAACTTACAAGTGCATCAAGGTACTCACCATTCAGAATTATTTCCAAAATTAGCCCTAAATGTACCATCGCATGGACAACTGCAATGTACTATAGCATGGACAACTGCAGTGCCAGTTTACCTTTCAATTGGATGGATTTATCATTGGGAAACGCAATTAACTCCTTTCTACTTCGGTTACCCAAAAAACAAAGGAAAACCTCCTTTCTCCTTCAATGCCCTAGCATACTACATACTCCAAACATGAAAACAATCTTGGCATACACTATAATTAAAACAACAAATTAATTACTATTATTTCAAGAAACTTACGAGTGGACAAGATAAAATAATTCAATATCAACATTAATATACAAGAATAAATAAATATGTTGGTGCAACCTAGAAGGGGGTGAATCGGTTGCAATTAGTGGATTGTCCCAATTTTGCAATTTATGTGAAAATATAAGGTAAATTGAAAATTCAAAACGATTAAACAATAACAAGCAACCACAACACAAGATGTATAGTGGTTCAACCATACAAGTCTACGTTCACTCCTCTCTTGAGCTCAAGAGAGTGTTCCACTATGATTCTCTTTCAATACAATGAGTAAAGATCAAACCCTTACAATAATCTTTGTTACGGGGCAAGAGAACCTTTTACAATCTTTGTTTAGCAAGTAGGGCAAGAGTACCCTTAACAATCTTTGTTTACGGGCAAGAGCACCCAAGCTATCTTTGTTCATGGGCAAGAGCACCCGAGCAATCTTTATTCACGAGCAAAAGCACCCAATGATCAATTCTAATCTACCAACCTAGACTAAAATTGAAACAGTTACAAATGAAGGATGTTACCTTACAAGAGGTGTGATACTTTACCTCTTGTGTGAATGTGATACAATGAGAGTTGTATGCTCAATATATGAAATGCATGCACTACTGACGCCTTCAATCACCTCAAGCTTGGTTTCCACAAAGCTTAGTAAATACCTTGGTATGTTTCTTCAAGGTTGGGAGAGAGTGAGAGGCAAAGCACAATTGTTTGCTTGTGATTTGAGAACTTGAGATCACTTGGGGAGTAGTTGATCAAGTGTGGAATTCAACCCTCTCAAAAGGGATGAATTGGACTTAAATAGATGGCCTTTGAGTGCCTTAGCTCAATCCCCAACGCATAGAAAACGGACATAATTTTAGTCCAATTTTCAGTCCAGACGGTCCTCCGTCTCGAAAATACTTGTTAAAAACTAGTTGTTGTGTTTTAGTTAAACCAGACGGAATTGCGTCTCAGACGGTCGTCCATCTGCCAGACGGAGGTCAGACGGAATTCCATCTGACTTTTTGTGATCTACAGAAACTAGACAAACGTCCGTCTGCAGCAAGTCAAGTATGGGACTTGGATTTGGCTTGGGTTTTTTGTCTTTTTGGTCAACCCTAAACCTCATACACCTTTCTACTATGTCCTAGGTCAGTCTAGTGACATGATATGCACATGATTACATAAAATTACATTAGAGTGCATATGGAGGTGTCCTAAGTCCTAACTTTATCGAAGTCTTGATCATTGAAGTTCTTGAGTCTTCTTGTATTCCATTCTTCATGATCATCTTCGCGTCCATGTTGGCATGGTCATCTTGACTTAGACTTCATGTCCATCTTGGCATGATCTTGGCTTGGGCTTGACTTGAGCATGAGCATATGGCTTTCACTTGGAGTTGGTCCACTTGTCATCATCTTAAACTAAAACAACACAACTCAATATAGCCATTAGTAATTCATGTTTGTTATCATCAAAACCAATGGAGGATGATGTGGTAAATGCTGACATGGCATTTTCCAACAAAATCCAATATCAACATTAATGCAGCAGACGCATGCCATTAAGATGTTGAAGATTGGAATCTTGAAGCCAAAGACTTAGAATAGGATAATGATCACAATAGGACTTGGTCTTTTTTTCATGGTTGGGGGAGAAATGAATTCAATTCAAAACTATTGTGGAGAGTTGAGTTTTTTTTTTTTTTTTTGGTTGGGTTACATCGGCTGGATTAACAAAACCCAAAGCAAAAAACACTACTGGAAATGAACATTTTCATAAGCCTGAAGGAGATGCTCTATGCCTAGGGGAGCCTCCTGAAAGAAATGTGAAGGGCTTTCAGTTGAAGTAGGCCTCTTTGCCATCCAATCGGCCACTGAGTTTGATTCTCTTGGCATGTGGAGAATCCTTAAGTTCCCTATCGTATTCACTTCTTTATATGGTTGGCAGTGAACAATAGATTATTGAATAACCACCGCAATATGAAAATGAAACTAATGGAGCATGATTATTGTAGCTTTTGTATGAGCAAACCTGAAGATTGGCTTCATGTATTGCGAGATTGCACATTTGCTAAAGGGGTATGGATGCGTTTGGTGGCTAAGGAAAAGCATACTATGTTCTTCGAGTGTGGGCTAGAAGAATGGTTTTCCATTAATCTTTGTGGTTCCATGTCCAAATAGATGGGGGAGTTGGACAGTTGGTTCACTTATGCTACCTATTCTCTTTGGAATTTGAGGAATAGAGATATACATGAAGAGGAGTTTGTTCGACTAAGTGATGGGTTGAAGTTGATCGAGGACTACGTGAGAACGGTGGTTACTGTTGGGCAACATGCTCATTGATGTTGCCAAACAACAAGAGTTCAAAGGTTTTGGATGTGTGGAAAACCCCTATAGGTGACCAGATAAAGTGCAATGTGGATGCTTCTCTTAAAAGAAAGGAGAACTCTATGCAGGTACGGGGTGTTTTGTGGGATCAAGAGGGGTTGTTCAAGGGAGGTTTTGCAAAGAAGTTTCCTCTGTGTTCAGTCTTTGAAGCAGAATTAATAGCGATCATCGAAGGCCTTAGGTTGGCTTGGAGTTTGGGGTTTTGTCAGATTCAAGTTGAATTTGATTCTAAGGAAGTTGTTGCTCTCCTCAACCCTTGCAAGCATGCACAAGGGAGTATTGTTCGGCTCATTGAGGAAATAAAAACCCTTTGAAATGTTAATAGAAGGGTAAAGTTTGTTCACATTGGTAGAGAAGTAAATAAAGCCGCTGGCTGGATGTTTAGAGTGCAACTTTGTTCCTTGGACCCATGGACATTCTTTTCAAATCCTCCAGCTAGATTAGAAGGAATTCTCATTGTGGATAGAAAGTATTATTTAAGTTAAATTTTCTATTTTTCCCTTTGGATTGTTTTAACCCGCCTTTGTACCAGAAAAAAATAATAATAAGTCCAACCATTGAGAGAGAGTCCAAGTGGAAAGTCTCTTCTTCATTGTTATTACAATATTGTGGTAATTTTCTTTTTTTAATCCATCCATTCCAAATATTTATACCAAGATACGTCCAATCTCTTGGATTTCTGAAAAGCCACTTTTTATTTTTTTGGTGAAGGCTGAAAAGCCACTCGCCCTTGTAATTTCCTTCACCATTAGCTAGTTCACATTCTTAGAAAAGAATATTCTCGTTTTCATTGCACGCACTTTGTTGCTAGATGCTTCATAGAACTTATTCAAGCAATCATTAACTACATATACTGATTCCCACCTACTGCCGGATCTGCCTTTTACTTTTTCACACTCTTTCTTGTTGGTCTTGACATCTTCTTTTTCTTTGACTGCTAATCTTCTCATTCTGCGATCAGTTACGGATACCCAAGGTTTGCCACTTGTAACGTTCCTCTCTAACAAAACCCTAGTTATCACATTGAAAATGAGTTTCATTCCATCACATCTCGCCCAAGAATCCTTATGATTGGTGGTGACTCGACGGATTCACATCCTCTACAATTCTCTACCCCTGCAATTTTCTATAATTTATATCTAGGATTGTAACATGTGGTAGTTAATTATCCAACGATCACAATTAGAAGCCAACTAAGCACTCAATCTAATACATCCCTAAAAATAAGCCTGAAATAGAGAGGGAAACAAAATTATAAGAAATTTTAGGGATTCATTAGATTGAGTGCTTAGTTGAGTTTTAATTGTGACCGTTGGATAATTAACTACCACATGTCACAATCCTAGATATAAATTATAGGAAATTGCAGGGGTAGAGAATTGTAGAAGATGTAGATCGTGACTGGACGTTGATTTCCCTTTTTTATTGAAGCATTTGTTAATGAACGATTAAGACTTTTTAGTAAATCTCACTTCTTAAAACTTACCTTAAAAAAACCTCTTGTTGTTACCCCAAAAAAAAAAGTTCGCCTTTTTTTTTTTTTTTTCTTCTCTTAGGCTGCGTTTGTTTGTTGGAATAAAAGTGGGTGGGAAAAAGGGGTGGGAAAATTCTGAAAAAGTGAAATTTCTTACTTTTCCTTTAAACCTAAAATGGTAGAGTGTTGGTTGCTTGGGGTGGGAAAGTGGGAAACAAGGTTCCGAATCAAGGAACCGTCCGATGGGGTCAACTTTCCCACTCCATGCTATTTTAAACCCCACATATTTGGTGGGATTTTGTGGAAAAGTTGGGAAAATTAAAAGTGGGACCCACTGATCACTTTCCACAAAACCCTCCTTCTTTTCTTCTCTTTCACCCCACTACATGGGGAAACACCCCCACCCCACCCAAACAAACGCACCAGGGGGGGGGGGGAGCGGTGCAAGGACCGACATAAAGAAGAAAAAAAAGATATTGGATACATTGGGAAGTATAAACTAAACCCAACCACCTCTACTTCGAGTAGATGAATCCCAAAAGATAGCTGAGATGTCATGGAAGTCTCACCTCAATAAACACCACTATGACCACGAGGGCCGGAAGGGCGATACATAGAGTAAATAGGAATGACAAGAGAGAGAGTCAGACAAGGGGAAGCCAGAAGAAATTGAAGAACCGAAAAAAAACCAAGATACGTAACCGGGCGAAAAGCCACGCCGAGAAACCGGATCGACACACGGTCCCGAAATAAAACGGACGATAAAAACAGACCGACCAAACCCCAAAAACCCAACAAAACACTAAAAAACACAAAAAACGACCCAAAAAAAATCCCCCCGACAAAGCAAACTCAACCAAAAGAAGAAAAAATAGGATATATGGTCTAAAGTTATAATCAAGAAAAGACGAGACAAACCAAAGAAAAAAAAAATAGAACAAATATAACATACTAGTATAACAAGAAGAGGCAGGACAAAAAGGGGAAGCGCAGGGGACAACATATACAAAGCGGATAACACATCGCCATATATTTGTTGTATCGCAATTTTCGTCACTTTTGCCAAAGTGACATAGGGCCTCTAAAAGCTCCGGGGGTGTTGCATGAGCCATACTAAACATACTAAACATAATTGTATAATGAATTGTAAACTTTAGTACATCTCTTTACTACTTGTGTATTTGTGTTCTCTTTGCATATTTACATTAGTTTATATGAATTTTCCAAACTTCCAGTTTTGCCCTCATATAGCTGGACATGTGCCAATTATAAACTTTAGGTTATGTGATGTTTTAGGTCAAAATAACACTCCCAATGTGTTTATTGGCCTCAAATTAGGTTACACATCAAATTTCATGTCAAAATGACATAAAATACCCTTCGAAACAGGGGTTCGATTTTTCATCGAGCGACTTTTGGCGCCGTGTCGCCGTGTCGCCAGGGTCCGACACGGCGACACGAGTCGACATGTCGAACCTTGCATAGAAGTATTACTAAGGATACCTTTGTCTTTTTCTCTAATAAATTTATCATTCTAGAGGAAAAAGAAAGACCAATTTGATGTACTTGTGGGGTGTTTGTGCTTATTTATTTTGAATGGCTCTAAAATGTATTTATTTATTTATTATTTATTTTTTGAGCCAAAGGAGGGTCATGGATTTGATGCTAGGTAGGTGGAAAGAGACTCTAAGATGAGCACATCTCTTTTAATCCCACATCGACCAAGTATTAGAAAAGAGAAAGGAGAGTAGAACATAAATATAGAAAAGAAAAACAAAAAAACATACTTACCTGGACGGGGTCAATGGCTGATCAAGAAGGGTCATGGCCTAGGTTGGTGACCTCCATTGCACTTGGGAGGGGTGCCCGCTTAACATCTCCCCAAGTGGGAGAGTGTACGTCGTAATTTGTGGCAGAGGGGGTACGCGTTCGCGCGGCCCCTACCAATTTCTTTTACAATATTTTAGTGTTTTACAATATGTTAGTGATAGTTAGAAATCCTCTCTTGGCTAAGCCCAATCAATCTTTTTTATGGGTTATAGCAAGGTGGGCTTTTGCCTCGTGGTACATGCGAACGCACTCTCAAACTCAGCCCATGTAAGTAAATAATAGAGACTCAGAACAAGAGAAGAGAATGCTCCATAGTCCCACATCGGTTTGAGAGAGGATAGGTACAAGGTGGAATCTCTCTACAAAAGCGAAGCCAAAACCCATTTCAAAGCATACCTTTCTCGGCCTTTTGGCTAAGATCAAGTGTAGTATCTGTTCTTATCAGTTTAATATCTGATACGTGGATCATCGATCCACATGATATTAAATTAATTTTTCTTGGGGGAGGACCCACTACAGTAGCTTGCTACTGGGGTCTTCGCGTGTCGCCCATGCGTTGCACTACTGCACGGGCCTGGCGCACCCCTACCAATGCAAATTCTAACTTTTTTTTTTCTTTTCAAGTCATTTCCTTCGGGTTATTACATCTAAAGATGCCATATCAGACGGTTTTGATCTTTTAGATGCATTGGTTCCATTACATGGGATGATACAAGATGAAAACAAAATTAATTTATACAGGTGGAGAAGGGATATTTATTCATTTAGAAATGGAACATTTATTTTGATGAAGGACATGTCCATTAGTCACAGGCATCTACGGCCAAATCTGCCTTTTATTTTTTCAGTCTTTCTTGTTGGTCTCGACATCTTTTTTTTCTTTGACTACTAATTTTCTCATTTTGCGATCAATTACGGATACTCTAGTTCTCACATTGAAGATGAGTTTCATTCCATCACATCTCTCTCAAGTATCCTTATGATTGGTGGTGACTAACGGATTCACATCCTCTACAATTCTTAGCCCCTGCAATCTAATTCTCTATAATTCATATTTAGGATTGTGACACATGGCAATTAAGCCTGGCAAAACCTTCTTGCTAAAATTAAGCCTTAAGGAAGGAGGTGAGACAAAATTAGAAGAAATTTTAGGGATTCATCAGATTGAGTGCTTAGTTGAATTTTAATTGTGACCACTGGATAATTAAATGCCACGTGTCACAATCCTAGATAAAAATTACAAGGAATTACAAAGGTAGAGAATTGTAGAGAATGTAGATCGGTGAATCGACATTGATTCTCTTTTTTGTTGAATGGAGTTTGATTTCCAAATTTTAAAATAAAAAATATATAGAATAATTAAATCTTTCTAGTAAATCTCACTTGTTAAAACTTTTTTTTTTTTGAATAATTAAATAATTCATTACCAAAGAGAAAAACTTACTTAAGAAAAACCTCTTGTTGTTACCCGCAAAAAAAAAAAAAAAAAACTCTTTGTCCCTATTTAATTTTTTGGGGGTGGGTTGTCAAGGCTTAATCTCATTATTCATTAAAGAAGAAAAAAGATATCGGATATAGTAGTCTTTTAAAGTTATAATATACAATATAGAGAGACATAATCATACTTTTTAGTATAGACATAAAAGTACTACTAAGATACCTTTATCTTTTTCTTTAATAAATTTATCATACTAGAGGAAAAGAAAGCGATTGCCAATTTGATATATTTGTCGGGTGTCTGTGGTTTTTATTATTTATTTTGAGTGTCTCTAAAATTTATTTTTTTATTTATGTTTTGGAGTGAAATAAGGGTCAAGGATTTGAGACTAGGTAGGCGGAAAGAGACTTTAAGATGAGCACATCTCTTTTAATCCCACATCGACTAAGTATTAAAATAGAGAAAGGAGAAGAGAACATAAATATGGAAAAGAAAAACAGAAAGACATACTTACCTGGACGGGGTCAATGGCTGATCAAGAAGGGTCATGGCCTAGGTTGGTAACCTCCATTGCACTTGGGAGGGGTGCCCGCCTAACATCTCCCCAAGTGGGAGAGTGTACGTCATAATTTGTGGAAGAGGGGGTACGCGTTCGCGCGGCCCCTACCAATTTCTTATACAATATTTTACAAATGCTTGATTTCATTTATGATTTGGAATTGAAATTAGAGGATCAGACCATTTCTTTTGAGTCTCTTAAAATTTAAAAAATGTTGATTGATTGTATATTTCATTATTATATATAGTTCTATAATTTAGAGTATCAGTTTCCTATTTGATCCCTTTGAATTCCAAATATGAATTTGAATAGAAATGTACCCATAGGTGCTATGTTGGATTTGAATTCAAATCAATCTTATATTGGTTGATTGTCTCCATTATGTTGCTACTAGCAAATACCATTTTTTTGGATTTTGGACTTTCCAAATTATTCCCCGGGGGCAATTTCTTTTTAAATTTGATTACTTCATTTTTTTTCTCACTCTACATGTGAAATACCATTATTTGCCCTCCCCATATTAAAATAATTTTTTAAGGTAAGAATGATGGATATAGATGTCATTCTTAATCCTATCCAACGATTACTATTAAATCCTATTTTTAAGAAACAAAAAGTTAAATTTTAATTAAAAACTAACTCACTATATATTCATAAATTCCTCTGTATCTATTTTCTCAATGTTTCTATTTTTATTTATTTTCTCGTAAGTCTCCCCTTTTATTCTCTATTTTCTCTCTTATTTCCTCTTACGTCTCCTATTCACTCTCTTTCTCAACTCTCTCTCTCTCTCTCTCTCTCAATTTCCAAGTATTTTTTTTAGAAAAACCGTAGAAAACACGAATGCATGAATCAATTGAATTTTTTTTTCAATTTAATTACTGAACTAATTATTTTTCTAAACATGATATTGAAGTAATTATTTAAGTAAGAGGTACTTTTTATTTCTTTCTCAATTTCTCTCTCTATTTTTTTTTTCTGTTACTCTTTCTAGAAAATGACATAATTGAAAATTTTAATTTAATTATTTAACTAATTAAATTAATTTTTTTTCTAACATTGTACTTTTGTATAGTTGTATTGAACTAATTATTGAAGTAATTGTTCTATTAAAAATAAAAAAATTGTTGAAGTAATTGAACAAAAATATAATAAAATAATTCAGCAGTGGGTCCCATATGAGCCACACAATACATGTGGTAGCGTTAATGCTCGCCCGAAGGGGAGATAATCAGGACTTATTATTCGGCGCTTATTGTTTAATCTTGGCTCTGCCTCTACCTGTAGGAGATCCAGGCCGATTTTTTTTCTAGAATTCTAACAAATGGATGGATTTTCTTGGTTCATCCAAACCTGTAAAGGTTATAGTGGTTCTGTTCCTCACAACCTAGGAAACCTCTCTAGCTTGCAATACCTTGATATTTCTTCAGATTTTCCTGCTTGACGGCAAATTGATGTTTCTTCTAGTGGCTTTCTTGATTGATTGCTACTGATATTCTACATTGGGTGGCTGGTCTCAGCTCTCTAAGATAACCTTGATGTGAATGGCTAATGATATTTTACTTTTTCATTTTTTTTTTTTTTTTTTTGTGTGTGTGTGGATATGAGGTTCATCAGGGCAAGCTTGCGCGCACCACGATTACATCCTCAATGGAGTTTTTATATAATTAATGCTGCTGAATGGGTGCAAACCCAAGACCTTCCCGTAGGAGGTTGAGTTTTTTACTGATATTTTCAAGTAACCTCCTCCAATTTGATTCTCAACCGTTCAATCTTATTTTAATTTCGTGACATGATTACAACCGTTAGCAACAGCCAGCAGTTGCTGTTGCAAATAAAAATCCTCTCTTGGATAAACCTAATCAACCTTATTTATGGGTTATAGCAAGATGGGCTCGTCTCTTGGTACATGCGAAACGCACTCCCAGTCTCAATCCATGTAAGTAAATAATAGAGACTCAGAGCAAGAGAAGAGAATACTCCATAGTCCCACATCGGTTTGAGAGAGGATAGGTACAAGGTGGAATCTCTCTACAAAAGGGAAGCCGAAACCCATTTGAAAGCATACCTTTCTCGGCCTTTTGGCTAAGATCAAGTGTAGTATCTGTTCTTATCAGTTTAATATCTGATACGTGGATCATCGATCCACATGATATTAAATTAATTTTTCTTGGGGAAGGGCCCACTACAGTAGCTTGCTACTGGGGTTCTTGCGGGTCGCCCATGCATTGCACTACTGCTCGGGCCTGGCGCACCCCTACCAATGCTTATTCAAAAATTTATTATTTTTGCAATGTCATTACCATCAGATTGTTGATACATCTCAAGATACATATCAGACGGTTGTGATCCGTTAGATGCATCGATTCTTATACACAGATGAACTAAATCCAGTATCAACAATAATGCCAGCAGATGCATGTCATTAAGATGTTGAATATTGGAATCTTGAAGCCAAAGACTCAAAATAGGATAATGATTACAATATTAAGTATATGAACAAAAAAAATATGGGAATGGACTTGGGTTTTTTCTGGGTTGGGGGAGAGGAGAAATGAATTCAATTCAACAGTTATTGTGGAGAGCTTGTTTTTTTTTTGGGTTACATTGACTGGGTTAACAAAACCCAGAGCAAAAACGAGAACATGCAAACTTTTGTGCCCAACCTTTACTTCGACTAGCAACCTCTCCACAAAAGATATTCAAATGCAACCAATCCTTCTCCTTGATCTGGTGGACAATGGGCCTCAATCTTCTAGCAAATATTCAATGGAAGTAGATGCTGATATAATTCTTTCTTCCAATTTCCATGCTCATCCACAAAAGATAGTAATTTCTCGCCACTCATGGCGTTAGATATGTAGGATGTCGCTAGCAGACGTAGAGTTAAACCTGTGTCAAGACATGTATCTTCCCAGAACAATACTGAATTTCAATCTCCCATGTCAATCCTACCATTGCTAATCACACCTTTGGCACAACTTTGCAAATGGCTTTCCATATTGGTGAGTCATATTGAAGAGATAGAAAACCTTCTCTTTTTACACTTTCTTCATACTTTGCTTTTATTATTGCTATCCATAAAGAGTCGTTTTGTAGAAAACTACAGGTGAGTAAATAGGAATGGACATTAAGACCGACTGAGCTAGAGTAATAAGTCCAACCATTGAGAGAGAGAGAGAGTCCACTTTCCAAGTGGAAAGTCTCTTCTTCATTGTTATTACAATATTGTGGTAATTTTCTTTTTTTTAATCCGTCCATGCCAAATATTTATACCAAGATATGTCCAATCTCTTGGTTTTCTGAAAAGCCACTCGTCCTTGTAATTTACTTCGCCATCAGCTGGTTCACATTCTTAGAAAAGAATATTCTCGTTTTCATTGCACGCACTTTGCTGCCAGGTCTGCCTTTTACATTTTCGCACTCTTTGTTGTTGGTCTCGACGTCTTCTTTTTCTTTGACTACTAATCTTCTCATTCTGCGATCAATTACGGATACCCTAGGTTTGCCACCTGTAACCTTCCTCTCTTACAAAACCCTAGTTCTCACATTGAAGATGAGTTTCATTCCACCACATCTTGCCCAAGAATCCTTATGATTTGTGGTGACTCGACGTATTCACATCCTCTACAATTCTCAATCTTTGCAATTCTTTGTATTCATATATGCAATTAAGCACTCAATCTAATACATCCCTAAAATAAAGCCGGAAGGAAAGAGGGAGACAAAATTAAAAGAAATTTTAGGGAATCATTAGATTGAGTGCTTAGTTGAGTTTTAACTATGACCGTTGGATAATTAACTATCACACGTCACAATCTTATATATAAATTATAAGGAATTGCAGGGACAGGAAATTGTAGAGGATGTAGACCCATGATTTGACGTTGATTTCCCTTTTTTCTTGAATGGAGTTAGATTTCCAAATTCTAAAATAAAAAATACATAATATTTGTTAATGAACGATTAAAACTTTCTAGTAAATCTCACTTCTTAAAACTTAATAAAAAACCTCTTGTTGTTACCAAAAAAAAACGGACTCTTTATCTTCTTCTCTTTCTTGTTTTGGGTGGGGGGGTGGGGGTGGGGGAGGGGGGGGGGGGGGTGTCAAGGCTAAATCTCGTTATTCATTAAAGAAGAAATAAAAGATACCGGATATATTGGTCTTTTGAAGTTATAATATATAATATATAGAAAGAGACATAATCTCTTTTAAAATTATAATATATAATAGAGTTTTTTACATGTGAGTCCCTTTAGTGGACCATAAACTAATGTTGGGCTCCTTTAGTGCAATATATTATGTGTGAGTCCTAATTAAACTAAGACCTTTAGTCGCTGTTAAGTATATTGAAATTTCAAATGTAAAAGGATCAAAATACACCTTACGTTATTTAATACATTGTGTAATATGGTTAAATAATTGGTCATTAAACGTAAATTATATGGTTAAAAAAATATATATCCAAAAAATGGGGAAAAATATAATAATATAATGTATTAAATAACCTAAGGAGCATTTTCCATGTTTGAAAATTGAATATACTTAATGACGGCTAACAATGTTAGTCTAGTTAAGACCCACACGTAATATATTGTATTAAAAAGACTCAACATTAGTTTGTAGTCTACTAAGGGGACCTACACATAAAAAACTCTATATAATATATAGGAGACTTTTTCTTGGTTAAAATATATAGAAGGAGACATAATCATACTTTTTAGTATAAACATAAAACTACTACGGATATCTGCTTTCTTCTCTAATAAATTTATCATACTAAGGAAAAGAAAGCGATTGCCAATTTGACGTCCTTGTGGGGTGTCTGTGCTTTCATTATTTATTTTGAGTCTCTAAAATTTATTTATTTATTAAGGTTTAAGGGTTTGAGGCTACGTACAGAGAGACTCTAAAATGAGCACATATCTTTTAATCCCACATCAGCCAAGTATTAGAAGAGAGAAACGAGAGTAGGATATAAATAAAGAAAAGAAAAACAGGAAAACATACTTACCTGGACGGGGTCAATGGCTGATCAATAAGGGTCATGGCCTAGGTTGGTGACCTCCATTGCACTTGGGAGGGGTGCCCGCTTAACATCTCCCCAAGTGGGAGAATGTACGTCATAATTTGTGGCAGAGGGGGTACGCGTTCGCGCGGCCCCTACCAATTTCTTATACAATGTTTTACTAAGTGATTCAGAATCTAATTTCATGCATGTAGGAATCTGGACAAATCAACAGATTGATTCTGTCGAGAGTTGTGCTGAACTAAGATCATGTTTATCTGCAACTTTTTTGGTCCTATTGATTCTCTGTTTGCTACCAAATGTGAAGTTTGCTTGCTTGTATTGGTGAAAACCCTTGACTGGAATCTGATAGACAAGCTCTAATTCCCTTCAAAAATGATGTCAATGACCCTGAAAATCGCCTCTTGTCATGGTAAAGAAATGATATAACAGTGCTGGAGTTGTGGTTGCAGTTGATCTCCACAACCCACACTATGGTTCCGCTAATTTGATCCTTCTTTGTGCCAACACACTTTTGGTGGCACCCAGCTCCTTGGTTCATCATAAGCTTTTGCAATTTCGGCATCCCTTATATCTCTGTGTCCACTTATTTCAGTTGAATTGAATTGAGCTGAATAGATAACAAGATTAAAATGATGGACGAATCGGATGACTTCTAAAGGGTTAAACGTTTTTAGATCAATTTAGGAGTTTCCATAAGAAGACACTTACACTTTGTGTTTAGGTAAGCTTTTGAATTTCCAAAACCAATAGTCCATCACTTCTTGACAAGCTTTAGTACTAAAATAGATGGAGATAAGGAAACCACTACGAGATTTTTATTAGGTCCATTTCTAACCATTCATTTTTCTTTAGATAAAGGACACCTATTCGTCAGTCACGCCTAAAAGTTGAGGTAAAATTTAGAAGATAGAATTTTTTTTATTCTAATTTAATCTTAACTTTTATATGTGATTGATAGGCACATGTCCTTCGTCTAAAAGAAAATGAATGGTCAATTTCTTACAAACTTAGGGGTAAATATATAATTTGCTTGAAAAACTTTTAATCCCACATTGGTCAAGTAGTAGAAAAGAGAAAGGAGAGAAGAATATAAATAAAGGAATGACAAACAAAAAAACATACTTACCTGGACGGGGTCAATGGCTGATCAAGAAGGGCCATGGCCTAGGTTGGTGACCTCCATTGCACTTGGGAGGGGTGCCCGCCTAACATCTCCCCAAGTGGGAGAGTGTACGTCATAATTTGTGGCAGCGGGGGTACGCGTTCGCGCGGCCCCCACCCAATTTTGAAAAAAATATTTTACAAATACTTGATTTTATTTTGAGTATTTTTATCTATGGTAACTAGCATGCAACCAACGGTGTATTATGCGGCATAATAAAATATGTAATCAGCTCGCCTGGATAAACCAAAGAAAGGAAGATTGAATGGTTAATAATCGGGGGGGTTTTTTTTTTTTACCCAAAACCTTTTTTTTTTTTTTTTTCCCCCCCCCCCCCCCCCCCCCCCCCCCCCCCCCCCCCCCCCCCCCCCCCCCCCCCCCCCCCATGCTAGGCCACTCAAGTGGTGGGAGTTTAGTTGTAAATATGATTTATGGTTTTTTACATTCTTCACTCTTTGAGAGATCTTGAAGAAATTTTTTTCGAACTCTTCGCTTAAAACCCAAATAACTACTTGTTTTGTTGCATTCAAATTCTCATTTTGATCTTCTTTTATTATCTCAATCCCTAGTTGTATTTTTATCTCATTTTGATCTTCTTTTATTATCTCAACCCCTAAATTCTTTAATTTTAACTTGATTTACTTTCCTTAAAATTTTTTTCTCTAATTTCTCAGAAGTATACCTAAACTTTATGTCCTAAGGCTTTTTTTTTATCAATTCTCATTTTCAATTATGAGAACTTTTTATTATTTTAAATTATCTAGCATCTATTATCACTTTTTAAGCCGTCCAGAATTCGAACTGCCAAGTAAATGAGTGCAAGCACAGTTCTGTACCTGATTTTGTTGCAACTGAAGGATATGAAACTATGGGATTCTCCTTAGCTTCCACTATGGATGCTTCTGAAATGGCTGCTTCAGAATCCAGGGTTATTTAAAACAATAAAAAAACCTTCAAAATCCATAACATAATTTTTATCTATTATGGATTATGATGAGAAATTCATTCTCTTCATTTATGTGCAAGTTCACTTCAAATTTTATAGTTAAGATGAAAGTAAAATAGTTAATGTACATTCTTTTATTAAAAAAATATATCTTGTTCCTCTTTTCTCACTTGTTCACTTTTATCTTTTAACAATTTTTTATTTTGACACTAAACTTATTTTTTATTTCATAATTTATTTTTTACAAAATTCACCTAACTATTTTTCATTCTTAACCAATGATGAATTATTATATATTTTTTTTTGTTAAAGAAAGAAATTCATATTAAAATTCTTGTACTTATTTATTTTAAATAGGCATAATAGAGAATGAGAATTGATACCAAAAAAGGCTAAGTAACCAACGGGGGTTGGTCCAAGTGGTAAGCAACTTGGTTCGCTTAAGCAAGGTTCCGGTATCGAATCCTTGTGGATGCAAAAAATCCCCGCTGGGAGACTCACCCACCACAGCCAGGTGTGCGACGCGGGTCGAACCACCGGTTTATAAACCGAGGTTGGAAAAAAAAAAAAAAAGAGGCTAAGTAATGCCAATCAATGTTAGCTCTTGACAGATTACTTGACTTCATCACTAATCCCCTCCGGGAATTTTTAAGATTTTATGCCCACAACAGTGAAATCCTACTAATAAAAAAAATGTTCATATAAAATGGATAATAAAATGTGCACCGCAAATTTCGAGTTTAGATTCTCTGCCTGCGGGACAAATTACAATTTTCATGGGTTACAAGATGAGCTGGGATCCTCCATTGTGCTCCCTCATCTTCTTACCACCACATGTTTTGGAGAAGGGTCCACTTGTGATCTACTTTATTAATGCTCGAAGATGGACCATTTTCTAAATGTGTGGTGAAGAATACACGAAGGAGAGCACAATCCTCTACTTGTTGGAATAGAAAATCCAGCCCGATTAAAAAATGTCGAATCCATTCATACTAATGTAGGCCCAATACACCCACATGTGAAGAAAATCTCACATCCAAAACTTCTATTGAAGAACTTCAAATTCGAAGGGTCATTATCCCAGTGAACTCACATAAAATGAACAAATTATATACTAGAATCAAGTTGGAAAGGACACACACATATATCTAATAAAAACCAAAAATACATGAAAACCAGCGTGAGATTGGACATATCCAACGGCCCAAAAGTGTTGGTAGATCCCACCATTAATCCCACATCGATAATAGCACAAAAATAACATTCGTTATATATCATCGTCACAACCAATAGATTGTGTTCGTTGAAAGGAGAGACGGTTGGCATCTCCCCTGACAGGGACGGGAACAGCTTTCGGGCTTCCCTGTTACCACATCCGGTTAAGGCTACCCACTTCGGTGGATCTTATACCCAATTTTTTTGAATTCTCTCTACATCCACATGGATTTCCATCCACCCTAACTAATTTTTTTTCCTGATTCTGAACCTTTCTTGCAGATCCTACCCATGAGAATTGCTTATTTTCTCCTGATTTTGAGTCATTCTTTCATTTCCATGAAGGATTTGAGCCCAGAAACCATCTTATACTCATAACTGATCTCTAAAAAACTTAAAATTGGCTATGAGGATTCCGTCCAGTTGCAGAAAGTAGCTAGGATTCATGACGTATTTATTTTCTGGGCTGGGTAGGAAGAGAGAAGATCCATGCGCTGAAGCATATCAGATTGATCCGCTTTGCAGAAGGAAGCTACCTTCACCCCATTTGTCTTCACCCTCCCTCTCTTCTCGTTTCATATCAATATACAGAATCAGATTTCAAGTTTTTCTGTTAGAATTAGGATGTAGACCTCAAGAGAAGAGATACAGAGTTCTAGATTAATCAGGAAGCTACTCAAGAATAAACTAGAAGCATCTACAGCAACTGGGGAAGATCATGAGCAGTCTCACAACAAGGGGCAATCCTCTTGTCATGGTGGTATACTGTTACGTCCAGGTCTACATGGTTTAAAAATATTGAAAAGAAAAGTAGAATTGGCACAGAAAAAACATAGAAGCAACCTAGCGTTTAACAGTGATCCCAAAACTCTCCTCTTGGTTTCTGCTGAAAACAGAAATTGAAAAACACCATATAATTAATTAGTAATAATTTACTACAGTTTAGAAAAAGAGTACAAACAAGTACATGCTACTTCCTAGGTAATGAAGATTCTCTCTTATGCACTATTTCCTTCCATCTCAAAAATATGCATCCGGGAGGCAGTGCTAGAGCTTGTGCTTGTTCCTGTCCTGGACTTCTCGGAGGCAGTTTTCAATCCTAATTGCTGCAACTGATGAACAACATGTGACATCCTTGGTCGCACTGACGGCACATGCTGGGTGCAAGCATATACAAGGTCGACCACCTTTTGTACAACTCCAACTTCAGGAATATCAGATATGAGAGGGTCCAGAAGATCGGGGTATCGGTGAGCCTGCACAAGAGGGGTGGCCCACTCAAATATACTCTGCCAGTTGACAGAATCAACTGCCTGGGCAGGCCTACGGCCGCTAATGAGTTCAAGCAGAAGCACTCCAAAGCTATAAACATCACTCTTGGTTGTGAGCTCATTTCTGTAAACAAATTCTGGTGCTAGGTATCCACATGTACCAGCCATCACTGTCCTCTCATGCATCACTTCCCAGGGAACAAACTTTGAGAGACCAACTCCCATGATATGTGCTCCAAACTCCTCATCCAGCAATACATTGCTGGCTCGGATATCCCGGTGCACCACATGTGGCTTCACCTTGTCATGCAGAAACCTGTAATGCAAATATGCATAGGAATCAAAAGACGAGTCACAAATTCATAGAGAACTGAGCAAGAGAGGCCTCTGTTTAACCATAAAAATTGAAACCAATAATTATGATACTGACTGAGAATCTTCTTAAAGTAAATGAAAAGAACAGGAATACTCATTTGATTTTTGTTAATGTTAACCCGAAGCCTACAGCTAGAAGGCAAGTCCAACAAACTAAACAAGGAAATAATCTCCTAACTTTATATTTTGTTTTCTTGGGGTTTGGGGAAAAGTATTTTATTCTGTGTAACTGCATTTAAATCTTACTACTACAGAACCATTTGTAAACATAGATTTGCTATTAAAGTTAACACTCATTAGTTCTTGGTAATGAGTTCACTGAAGCAAATTGGGCAAAATCTAGTGGGCTTCACTGTTTTGCTGCCTCCTATTGCTTTCCCTCTTAGGCCATTAGTACAAATTCTTGTATTTTACCTTGGGAGATCATTCTATAAGCTTAAGCCTTAACCTTCCCTCGAACTTGAAAGCCAAACTAAGTGCCATACGAGCTGCAACTGGCTCACTGTCCTTGCTTACTTGCTTTGCTTTCATCATCGAATCATTTACAACCTTTCACTTGCTCATTGTCCCAGGTGTCAGACAATTAACCCATCTTCAAGGCTTTAGTTTCCTGTGATGCTACACACGGTCAGGGATAGAAGGTATCAGGTCAGCTGAAGACTGACAACCCCACAAAGAAAGGAAATCACCAGTCACCTGGTTTAAGACACGTGTCATTACTTCTACATTCCTAGTTTCCTTCAGGACTGCTTGGGAAGAAAGAAAAACTAGGGGTTTAAGACAGTCATGGATCAGCCCAGCAGGTTGTTGAGCTCATCACAGTGAGAAACTGAGAATAGCTAAGTGCGCCATTACTCAGATTTTCAGGGTACAATTGATGACCTCTAGAGAAACCAGGAGTCAGTTGAATTTTCTATTGCACATCAATCTGTTACTAAAATGTCTGAAGTTCCCACCCCAAATCTCCCTAGATAAATGTGATAAACCTCAGTATCACGAATCCAGGTCACAGCAGGTCAGAGGCATGTTTAGCAATGGAAGGGAACAGTTTTGCTAGTGTTTTCTGCTGCTTTCGATATTTGTGTAATCCACCACAGAAATGTTGAAAGCAGCTAACCATGGATATTGATAATTCTCTTCAAGGAGATGAGTATAATTGATTATAGGAAGTAGCTTCAAATTAATAACTCAGTGACTACTGGGATCAAGAAAATCCAGGAAGTCATGATAAATCTCAGCATGATGGCAGCAGCATTGGAAATCCAGGTCCTGGCTGGCAACAGGATGTCTATAAAGATATACATATCTCATCCAAACTAGATAAACAAAGAGTTCTATCCTTTTTTTTCCCGTATAACGTATTCAGCCTATTCATGAGCTGGTAAGCTAGGTTAGGTCAAGGGCTACCAGTAAATCTATGAATTTGGGCTGCATTAGGAGGGTTGCCAACTAATGCCACCCACTTACCTTGTCGACACTCAGTATTGGATATATATCTGCATGTACTTTTGAATGGTCAACTTGAACAAAGTGGAGCTAATGAAGGATTCTTGCAAACTATGTTTATGATAAAGCATATCTCAAAGTAAATTACAGACTATCGTAAAATGCAAACAGAACAAACAGAAGAGGTGCATACATTACTTTTACCACATATAGGTGTAAAGTAGACTTACGCAATTCCTTGTGCAAGAGTTGTTGCAATTTTCATCCTCATAGACCAATCCAAGCTCCTCCCTCCTCTTGGTATGTGGTGTAACCATCTGTCCAGGGGTCCATTCACAACATACTCATAAACAATATAGCGGTCACCATGATTATAGCAGCATCCCTTGACTGCAACAAGATTAGGATGATGAAGCCTTGCAACTCTGCCAATTTCAGAATAAAATTCTTTCTTTCTCTGAAAACTAGACCTCTTCAATCTCTTGACTGCTACCCTTGAACCATCAGGTAGAAGCCCACTATACGTGCCACCAGTCTTGGCATCCCCAAGAAGACGGTTTCCTTCACTGAAATTCTTTGTAATTGACCTTAGTTCATCAATTGAGAAGACTCTCCATGATGGTGGAACTAATGCAGATGTTGAAGGATTATATCCTTTGCGTGACCTTCTTCGTTTCTTGCTCCGCCTACATGCAAGGAGCCAAATCACGACAACCAATGTTGTGCAGAGTATCAACCCACTAACACTTGCAAGGATGATAAAATATTCCACATGGCATAGCTTGTGGTGACATTTTTTGTCTAGTGAAACAGAGAGGCTTTTTGGTTAGGGATGAGGAAATTGCATTAAGACAGACTCAGACAGATAAACATATGCACAGTAAAAAGGAAGGAAAAAAAAGAAGAAGAAAAGACTAAATGTATAAACATTAAGCTCATTTCAATAATGAAATAGAAAAAAGGGTAAGGACAGGAACTGGCAACAGGTTGGAGAAAATAGTAAGGAAATGTATTGGCTCACCTATATCCAACATGCATATGAAATCATGAGATATGTTACATTTCTTGACCGCAAGTGATGTGCGGCTGTTGGTCACCAGAGTACAGGAATCACTTCTGGTAATATTCCGACATGATGAATTCAAGCAATTAGAATGAAAAGTCGCCTCAGGAGAAATGGAAGCATTCCAAAGAGATGTGTTGTCTGACCACTTCCAACTGAATCCGGATGCAGAACTGTAGCCTCTTCCTCCGACCCAGCAGCCATTGACACTTTCAGGACACAGCTTTCTTGCAAAGTCTAGTTCTTCCATTGATGTCAATGCTGCCAAGTGCCCATGGCTGCTCCCACATTGAGACTCTGATTTGTCCCAAGATTTGGAGCCTGCTACAAATTTAAAACACTTACTCTCATTTGGTCCGATCCTCCATCTGTCAGGGCATAGTGCTGCGTTCAAAGTACTGCAACATGTTAGAATAATGGCAATGTTGGTTAGGGGAAAAAATAATCTAGACACAATCTAAGATCACTGCATCCAGGTGAAAGAAATCCTCATTTTTACGTCAGTGCATTTGTTTAACATGCATAAATTAAGGCAATATCTTAGTTGTTAATACCCTTGGTTTTGGATAGTACTAATATGACAATGCCGTGATGAGCATTCATGGTTCAATTGGCTAGAGCCCGGGAGCCCAGACCAATAACCAGGTCCAAATTTGGGTCTTTGGTAGTAGGATAATAAAGGATTTCATTTCGTATTGGGATTATCATGTAATATTTTATTGGGTAGGTCAGACAGGAGGCAAAATTGGGTTTTCCAGCTTCAATAATTGAGTACTTCCCTTATTACACATGATTTCCTTCTTTTAAATATGCTTGTTATACGGGGGAGAAAGAAGGTTGAATAATTTCCTTCTTAGAGGTAATTGCATACTCTCTCCCTCTTCCCTGTGATCTGGATCCCTGTCTTTATGTCATCCTTTCTTTTCCCCACCCTGTCTCTAACCATACTTGTAGCCCCAAACACTGGAACAATTTCCTTTGATTCTCATTGCATCAGCTCGAGATTTTAGGAGGTCATTCTGGTATGAAAAAGCAATCTATCTTAGAGTACTTTTGGGTCTAAATTCAGTCACAGTTGGGGGCTTCATCCAGATTTCCAAATCTGACCTCTTTCCCACCGGAAGGATCTAATTGTAGAAAATCTCCTGATTCATCCTTCTGTGATCCAATACAGGTTTCTCTCAGGAGACATAGGAGTTGCAACCTGAGCCTAAATTCCAGAGTGGAAAACAACAATATAATTGCTCCTCCTTGTCATTTCTTTAGCTTCTACCTTAGTAAATCTTTCAAGATCTGGATATTTACAGTTCTGCTATTCTCCTAAGTAACCTCATCATAATTATGGTTCTGGCACCAAACTATTGATTTGATTACTCAGTTGCTATTATCGGCATACTAGCAGACTAAAGCCCCAGAAAATTTGTGGTGAATTATGGATCAAATATCACAGGATATTGTGCCAATTTGATGTTCATTAGAGGCTTCAACTTGTTTTACCTTAATAGGTGATTCTACCATCATACTTAGATGCATTGTTGGGAAACCAGATTTGGATTTGGCAAAGCCAAGTCAAGGAATGTGCAGCCTAAGCACAATGATGATCCAAGTTTGACCAAGTCTCAAGTGAGTGACGTCTTCCAAATCAAATGGCATTTGCCTAAGACTTGTCAGTTTGTGAACATCTATTATGCTTCTCCATCTTCAAAATTTTCTGTGTTATGATTCTAGTTCAGTTTCATCAGTGACATCAACAAGGGCCAAGCAACCATCCTTCTAAAACCAAGAACAGTGTAGGGATGCAAACCACTGAAATGAAAATCAGAGGGCTGAGCGACCCAAGGTATGGAATCTAGCCACCTTTCATATCCACGATAGCTTAAATTGGGTTTTTCTCCTTCAATACTTACATGGGTTTGGATGGTTTCAGAGCTAATTGCAGAGAGAATTGAGATGCACAGGAGGAGAATGAGAAGAAAAGCCATTCTAACTATTGATCATGGATTGCCTCATTGTCTCTACGCCATATTTCCAGGCGATTAAAGAAATAATGATGAAATTTGAGTTCTCCAATCCCTTTAAATCCCTAGAAAGAAATGATGACTGATACATGCTTCAAGAACTACACATCTCCTCAGTTTCCGGAATTATCAGTTAGATAGAGATTGTTAGCTTCCATGAATTCAGAAATGAAGCTTTTCATCATTTGCTCTTGTTCCAATCTTCACATATCAAAGAATTTCTTTAAGATTTTCAATTCCATTCTTGTTTTTTGTTGTTTTCATTCAAAGCCTCCACAATCTAGCGTGAAACTTCACTTGTCACAGTGTTCTCTTAGTATTTAAGAGAATGATGCTTGAAAATTTTCAATTTACTTTATCTTCAGGGTCTCTTTCTGTTTTATTAAATTCATTTACAGGTCTTCTTCCCCCCCCCCCCTTTTTTTTTCCAGATTCAATGGTATCCTGAATTCAGAAAATTTTCAGAAATGGTGCTCTTGGAGTTCCATTCTCACTCTGATCTTGACATATCAGTGGATGCATTTTCAATATCTAGAAGAAGAATGGTTTTTGCTGGCTAGCTCCCACTTGAATTCTTGCTGAAACATGGCAGTATAGGACTGAATCAACTGATGCTGGGAGCTATAGCAGTGAAGTAGAAAAAAAAGGCCAGGCCCTAACAGATTAAGAAGAACCTGATTCACCAAACCCAGGATTAAGATTCAAAGCATCCACATCAATAGTTTTTGAGGAGCGCGAATCAAGTTAGAAGACCTGGTTTCACAACACTGTCTAGCTAAAGCATTTTCAGATGCTAATATACTTCTATAACAACTTAGGAAAAACCAGACTCACCCAGACCAGCATTGAGAGTCGTTTGACTCATCTAAATCACTGGGTTTTGAGGAGCACAAGTCAACTTGGAAAACCTGGTTTCTCAATGATATGCTTAGATGAAGCCTTTCCAGCTACTAAATGACTTCACTTCAACCTTTAAATGTTCTCAGGGAATTCATATTAGGAATATTTCCAAAAAAAGTTTGTTTTGCTCTTGCATATCCCTACCAGTTCTCCAGACTAATCAAGCGGGTACACATAACTCAGAAGAACACAACCCATTATCTAGAATAAGGTAAGAGAACTGTCGAAGCAAAAAATATGAAAAATGAACAAGCAAGAGAGCGGAAAACTACCTAAGTAGAACCATTCACCCAGTTTATAGCCAAATGAAAAACTAAGTGTAATACAAAGAAGTCTAAGTGCGCAAATCGATAAAAGAAAGAAAACAAAATCTGGACGGCTAAAGAATACAACTGATTCAGTCAGCAAAAAAATAAATTTAGGTTTTAATTTCCATTCAAACACTCGAGGAACAATTTTCCAACTTAAAAGAGACAGAATTACATTCTCTGGGGATCGAAAATAGCATCATTTAAACCATCCAAAAAAATTTCTTCACCAAAACAAGTCAGATAAAATTTCTGTGACAGTTCTATTTTACTGGATCACAGGCTTAAGTGGGTAGGTGGAGGGGCGTGGACTAAGAAATGGAACGAAAAAATCTTGCTAAATTGGAAAGAACAGAACCACCCACCGTTTTCTGCCCTAACCAGAACGATGAGACACCACAAGGTGAAAGCTAGGAGATGGTAAGTCGTGAAGGCTTTCATCACATCTAACATGTCGCAAACTTCTGAAGAAGAAACAGCACTGTATTAACCTCGTAGCCCTCTACATCTCCTCCTACATATAAATGTCCACATATTAGCCAGATCAAATTAAATTTTAACTGAAATGAAATAATCACAGCCCGAGAGAGAGAGAGAACTTTCAAGTACCCTTAATGGAGTTAGAAGGATCCACTGCGGAGCTTACATTCAGTTCCATCATCGTCGAGAAAGTTCCATAGTTTCAATGGAGTAGCTTAGACACTCAGTTTCGAGAGAGAGAAAGAGAGAGAGAAGAGTATGTGTCTGTCTATGCCCACTCTTTCAGGCAATTTAACCCATTCAGCATAACTGGCATTGACTTCGCTTGACCAAGGAAAGCTTTTGGCGGATGGGTGTTGCAGGCTTGCAGCTTAACCAGTAACGGCTAGTAATGTAATTTACCACTGACCCAATAATAAGTCCAAGCTCCAAAGTTGAACTGATGGATTTCAATCCGATTTCAAACCATGACTAGGAGGAAAATTGTTTACCAATATTTTCCTTCTAATCGAATAGGGCTTTATTGGTTGGCTTGTCTTAATTATTATAAGATCAGAGTGAGGGAAGCCCTTAGCCTTACTCAATAGGGCTTTCAGCTAAAAAATACCTTTTTTCTTCTTTATGACTTGTTCACAGGAGAAGTGGGGCTTAAGAAGAGTTGAGTTTGCCTTCCTTGTGGCTACTTTCTTGAAGCTGTTTGAGCTAGAGCGAATGAGAGCCTTGTATAGAACTGAACTAGCAACAATGTACGAACACAGACCTTCCATTTCAAAGGGGGGCTACCTTTGTTCTAGCCTTTTTGCCATTTCCGTTGAATTTTATCTTACACCCGCTAAGCAATACCCCTCGCTAGTCTATCATTGACTGAATCTTGCTCTTGGTCCCGTCCAACATATGCATATCACATATTTTTTCGAAAGTGAAATCACAGATTCGGACATGGGTGCACATCATCAACCCAATCAGTAGGACTAGAGTCATTAGCTCAAGGGTGAGGAAGGTGTAGAGGGGGTGAAGACTCAGAAGTTGTTTTTATCTCACATTGTGTTAAAAGTACATCCAATATCCCAATTCCAATGTGCGACCCAATGTTACACTCAAGTTAAAATTCATATGTGAAGGAATCTCTCTCCAATTTTGAAATTCATTTTTTAAAGGTTATAACACCATTGTTCTTGCTACGAGAATGGCCATTAGATCTACTTGTTTAGTGTAACTTTTTTTCTAAACAAGAAATTTTTTATATATTAACAATGCAAATATTACAAAATATACTATAAACAAAATCGAACCCACGACCTCTCCACTAAAAAATGATCTTACCAACCGAACAACATATACAATGGTAGTGCAAATTTTTTTCCTTTTATTTCACCATTGTCTTTCTCTTGAACCTTAGATGTATGTAACTCGAAAATTTTCAAGATGATCACATGAGATTAAACCTTACTAGTGGGAATCTTCCGAAGTGGGCATAAGATTCTTTCCAAGAAACACACCTACCGAGCATTGAATGGTGGATTGACATGCACATCTCTCATTGCAGGCATATATACTCGCACAGCACCACTCAACCATGGGTACCAAGTCCTTGTATCATAATGATCATAGATGTAATAGTGTTTCTTCAACCATTGGTATGACAACTTTCTCAAAAATTTACAGTGTTTCATTTTACATTTTGCTGAAGACGCTAATGCTTAATAGTAGGCTGAGGTAACTCAAAGAACAAAGAGATCCTTTGGCACCTTTGGAAGGCAGTCATGAAAAACCTTGATGCACCAAAGTGGATGCAACATTCTTTTCGACTGGTTCTTGAAGTTAAAACTTTACAAAAACTTTGAAGCTATTTACAATTTCTATGTTAAATAAGAAATGGTTGGATAATAAACAATTCAGCTTCACATATATATTTTTCCACCTAAGAAGGTGGTTGGGGGACAAAGGGGAAGAAAGCTAGAACTTCTATTTTCTGGAGGAAACACATCATTTAGACTACTGTAGAACTGAAGTTCTCAATTTAATACTATGCTGCTGCGCGGCAAGCCCTTCAACATCATCCCCCATTGGCCATGCCAATGGCTGTTTTCCAACTTTCACCATTTTGCCACACTGATGGGTACAAAACAAACAGTACAAGTTAAGCAATGCATCGACCAGAAGACAAATACACAACGAAACATAAAAACCAGTTCTGGCTTCAATATTTAGTGGGTTTGCTACCTTTAGCAGGCTCCTCAATCCAGGGTCCATTCATTATATGCAAGACGCAACATGCTTCACTGTATTGTAGATCTGACAGCAACTTGGGTGTAAGTAAGAAACATCTGCACAACAAAAACATAAAGTGACAAATTCAACCATTTTGTGAGCAAGAAAAATGGCAAAAATTGATTTGTATTCAGTAGAACAAAATATAGCAGCAACCAGTGCATAAGGCTCCCATGTTTAGCAAGGTCCGGGAGAGCCAAATATACAGCCTTACCCCTGTTACCAGAGAGGCTGTTTCCAGGACTTGAACTTTTAACCAAGCATTCAGCAAGTGAGCCCTTGACCAAGCAAGACCCCTCCACACATACCCCCCCCCCCCCAATAAAGAAGTAAAAAAAGAACCTAGTCAGGATAATTGCTTCACAATTTGGCCAGGTAGGACAGTATTAGAGAAACCAAACACACGTATTGAAAGTGATCACATGTTTAGGTCTCTAAAGCCACCAAGGCAAAGTCAATACGGATCAAAATCAAACATAAGAATACGTGATTCTAAGCTGCTCTGTTTTCTTGAAAATGTCAATTGAACTGAAACATTACAAGGTTTTTAGAGAACATCCATCTTGAACCAGGTCTAAGTTCCTACTCCTACCCAGATCAGCCAATGCCACCTGATATAAGGTCTAAATGTGGGTGGCCAGCCCTTGTCATCTGAATAGGTCTGCAAACCCAAAATGGATCACAACCAAAATGCTTGGTCTGATCCAAAACTTGGAACTAAATCACCAAACAATGTACGTGAAATTAGTAACACTTTCTTCAGAACCTGTACTATGGTGTACTAACCCCCTTCCTCTCTCTAACACCACCAACAAAGAAAAAGAAGAAACAGACCCTTGATGAGGAGCTGTAGACAAGTGAACCGAAGAAGAGTTGCTCTATTTGGGTTTAAGATGAACAATGGAAAGGGAGAACCCCAAAGATTATGAGATAAACCCAGAAAGTTGGAACATTACTTTACACAGGTTCCTCTTTAAAGTAAAATTTTCACAAGTCGATCAACATTAAAACCCAAGCATTTTTATCATGTTCCAAATTGTCTAAAAACTGAGTAATACCCCTTCTTTTCTCTATATTTATGTGAAATACACATATTTTGTCCCTTAAGATAATATGCCATAATACAACACCAGTAACCTATACAAAACTGAGACCCTCTCTTTAAACATCATTTATTTACTGTTTTGCCACCTGACTTTAGGCTTGACTTTTTTGTTTGAGTGGATTCACAAGTAACTAAAGGTTAATCTAAACGAGATTCCGCCACCTACATACTTACACAATGATACATCTTCCTTGCAAACTGAGGTTTATTCCATGGGGGTTGGCAGTGGGAATAACATTACAGAAAAAGAAGATGAAAATCGCTCTTACTGTGGTGTATTAGGTTGGCTAGCTGCTTGAACTAGTTGCTGAAACATCTTCCTTTCATTTATAGGGTCCATTCCTGAGATAGGAAATGTGCTGAAACTTAAGTATCCTGTACACATGTCAAAAAGAGCATAACAGTATGCATGATAAAATACCTTGATTTATCTCGTCAACCACACGGAATGGGCAATGTGTGAGGTCTTGTAGAGAAACTAGATAGAGAATAGTAGAAACTGAGCGTTCCTAGGGAAAACAAAATTACCAGATGCACTGAGATAAAAATCTAAAGATGCAAGCTCGGTGACTACAAGTAACATGAATTTGCATCATTACCCCGCCAGACTGATGGTGAGCACTCAGTACTTGAAGCTGTCCTGTTTGCCTGATTATAAGAATACCATATTACACGCCCTCATATATGAAAGAAAACCCGCACCCCTTTCCCCAAAACAAATTTCAAGAAAAAGGAAGCATGCAATTTTAAGTTTTGAAATGTATCAAATTTAGCAACATACCCAAATATTCAAACAAGCATAATTACTACCTGACAATTTAATCTGACTAAATCTGTAACTTCTAGTAAGACTGATTTGAACCCTTCCAGAGTTGCACAACAGTTGCAATTCAAAACCTCTCAGACTCAGGGCCTTCACCAAACTTGAATGACCATATGTTTAAAACTCATTACTAAATTAGAAGGATGTCACAGATCAACTGATCAATACTGTTATGGACAGAACCAATTCAATCATTAGTTTAAATGATTAATCCATTGCCAGTATGGGATTTTCCCCTGGATGGACCCAATACATTGTTCAGATTTGTCCCATCCAAGCACCAATTTTGAAATGTTTGGTCAAACACGGGGGTCACAACGCACTCGGTATTAGTGTGGTCTGGATGCTGTTTATGCTGTTGGTGCGTGCATATGGGATATCCCAGAAGAGTATGCACCTAAAGATTCTATGCCACAACAGTAACATCAAACATTGCACATCAAATTTACAGGACTTCACTGACCTGAACTTCACTTTAATAACTATACCAAATTTATCAAAGTCCATGTCATGCTCATCTGAAATCAAGAACAACAAAAATAGCAGGTCAGCAGAACTCTCTTATTGAATAAACCTTAAAAATGACAATAAAGTACCTAAAGAAACTTCTCCAGCAACTGCCATTTCTTGAAAATTACAACTAAACGTTTCATTTATCTTTGCGACAAGGTCTCTCAATCTTGGGAGCCACTTTTCCTGCATAAATGCCTTGGTAAGATTCCTGTTTTTGAGTTCAACTAAAGCCACTTCATTGGATGAGGTGATAACTGTATAATAACATGCTAATGATGTATGCTAGAAAAGAGAAATAATCAACTCATTGGTTCAAATCCCATATGCTTAAGGACAGAACCAGCCAGACTAGCAGTATGCCATTGGAATCATTTTTCTGCATAAATGCCTTGGTATGATTCCTGTTTTTGAGTTCAACTAAAGCCACTTCATTGGATGAGGTGATAACTGTACAATAAGATGCTAATGATATATGCTAGAAAAGAGAAATAATCAACTCATTGGTTCAAATCCCATATGCTTAAGGACAGAACCAGCCACACTAGCAGTATCCCATTGGAATCCCCTCTTCTCACCCCCCCCCAGAAAAAAAAATTTCTCATTTTTTAAAAGACCAACATAAGGAAGCAAGTGGAGTAGCTCCTCACCTTTAGGGCATCAATTTCTGCCAAACAATTTTTCAGTTCTGTATCATCAGCTTCAACTTTCCTAGAAATGGCTTCTATCTGCAGAGTAATACGAAGACACCATGAATGTTAAAGGACTGAAGTATAACATCAAGGGAAAATAACAAGATTACCTTGCGCTGACGACTTTCATATTCCTCCAGAATATTTTGGTTTAGAAAAAGAATAGAATTGGCTTGGGAAATATTATCTTCAATAGCTGTTTCCAAATCCTCAATAGTACTAGGCATCTGATTTGACAAAGGACACAATATGAAAATATTTGAGCATGACAGAACAAGGCAGCTAAGAATTTTAATAAAATATTTCAGGCTTCAGGCAAGCTACATTTGAAATCGCAAATGTATTGCATTCACAGAGGAGATACTAAGCCCCAACAAACAGTCGTAACAAAAATGTGTATGTATCATTGTTGATGTGTCATGATAGCTTTTTGGCTACATGATCCATATTTACTTATTTGCTGTGGCGACACAAGGAATCATGTGGGTTACCTTCTTATCCCTTTTAAGTTAGAGTTACATTAGGCTTATCAGTTGCCTGGTTCACAAGTTTTGTGTTCTATTTTACTGATTATTTGTTTCCACTTTTAGATGTTAACAGTCTAGAAGGTTTGTTCCCTATACTCTTTCCCTTCAACTATATCATCAAATCACGAGGGGAGAGGAGGTAAGTTACACACCACACTCCCACCCAATGTACTAAATTTTGCGAAATTTCAATATGCAATCTCAAGCCTACTGAGACGAAACATGGTCCAGAACAAATTGAATCAGTTAATTGAATTTCACAAAATTTTGTTAAAATTTCAATATTGCAGTGAAATTTCATGAATTTCAAGGGGTCATAATTGTAAGTTGTAATTGAGATTTGACTGCTAAAGTGCTAATCAATATTTGTTCCTGCATTTTAATGAAAATTTCAATATTTTCTTGCACATCTATGATTAGATTTGTGAAAATGCATGATCCAGTTCATCCGCATACAACCGGGCATGTGTAAATCAAGAAGACTCAGTTTGCGTTCGGTATTAGTAAAAAAATAGTGTTGCCGTCATGTTTATTAGCCTCAATTAGGCATTACACCAAAAATCATACGGAAAAAAGAACACCTAAAACCCAATGAAACATGCAAACGAAATATGGTAGGATGATGTACCATGTTATGCCACAATTTCAGTAAAAATTTTGGTATCTCGGTGTCTTGACCAGGTTGAGACACTGAGATGAGACGAAATTTTGAACTATGTTCTCACCTTATATTCCCCATGTTATCTCTGGTTTATTAAGTTTTATTTTGTCACATGGTACCAGAGCACTGAAAGCCAGATAACAATCCAATCTTTTCTGCTGTTTTGAGAGTCTTCTCAAAGGAATAACCCATTCTGCTTGCAGCAGTATCATGCTGCCTATCTGTTGTGCTTAGTTATTTATGTTCTAAGCATGAACTGGACCTTCTAAACAAGGTTATGAAGGTCTGCAGATTCTAAAGTCTGACTACATGAAAAGTGTCTGTGGTCCAGCCTACCTCAAGATACTGGCCATCTGTTTCCGGGCAGCACTCTCCAGAATCTTTTGACGCTTGCTATTATCTCATTGAGCCAGCTCATATTACTGATACTTCTTAGGATTTATTATATCCATCTAGAAGGAGACTTGATGACTACATTAGGTACCTCTACACTTTACATAAAGATGTTACATTTCTAGACCAATTTTGCACACCCTCTTGGCACTCCAGGTCCTTCTGTAGCCAGTTGATAAGCCTGTACATTTTAGGAACTTATTTCCCTGTTGAAGGAGGCTGCTCGACAGCTAATTCGGATCATTCTGATCTCTGGGATGTGAGTGATTCTAAACACGCAAACCCGGGTTCATGTACCCTATTCTGCTGTTACTCGCTGCTATTGGTTTCAACCTTTATTGCCTTTGGTCTTCCACACTACCTTTACCACTATTTCAAAGTTCAAATATTACCCATTTGCATGATGCCTTAGTTGCAGTTCAGCAGTTAAAACAACTCCAAGGTTACCCTTTTCTTGCAGTGAGAATTTAGCTGGTTCCATGTGAGTTCCAAGGTTGCAGAGAAGTCTTCAATCATGAGGTTACTCTTTTCTAGTCCCCCCCCCCTTCTTATACCATTCTAAAGCCCCTTTATGCTTCTTTGTCCTTTAATTATCTTGAGTTCCTAGCCTGGCCCTGTACAATAAATCTAATCCCCACTTTAGAAGTGGTCTGATTTGCCCTCTTATTCCTTAATTCAGTTTTGTCAATATTTAGCATACCTTTCCATTAAATTACACCTAGATGATTTATCCTTTCCATTCAACTGTCTTTTTACCATTATTCCTTGACATCAATTTACCATATTACATCCGGACCTGATCATAGCAATATATTTTTTTCCTGCTTGGTCTATGCTTAACCATTATTTACTAATTACTACCATGAAGGGAGCTTGGGAATTGTTTCTTGGGATATTACATTTTTGGAAACTCTTCCTACTGTAAAAGGTACATTGGAAATCATTGCTTGGAATCTCACTATGCGGTTGTAGTGCTACTTTTGGTTATTGACTTTTCTTTTGTGATATTCACCGTTTGAGATGCTGAAACTTGGTTTTATTCATTATGTGTCCACCAGTAATGCTACACGTGAAGGGGAGACCAAAGACTTCTCTATTTGCTCAATACTTGGAGATTATTATTTGTTTTATGTGCTTGAGATTTTTATCTGAATATGAAATTCTCAGCAACAATAACTACCTACTATGTTCATAGGGACCCATATTGCCTATTTGGTTCACAGTAACCTATGCTACCTTTGGACCTCTATCCGAGATCATTGACTCAAATAAATCTTACTACCTGTCGTTAATTTATTTGGTCTGGCGACTATGTAATGGTGCTCTGGACGCATACAACAAGTAGCTATACTCTTGATAAATAAATTTGTGGAGAACCTTTTTAATCATTTTAAAACTAATATAATTTCATTATTTTCTGTTGCTTTGACTATTGTATTCTCTTATATGTCATTGCTAACTTAGATCTATGGTATGAATGTGAGATTTGGCCAGAAACTGAGCAATCTTGGACAGTTTTAGTGTGCTGGTGTAACATAACACTCATTCCTAAAACCTAGTAGTTCAGGTGGAGTGTGATAGTCCCACCCCTACATCTTTGTGAAACATCCTCATGACAAAGAAGAAGAAGAAGAAGAAGAGCCTAAGCCTAAGACATAATTTTGGAGTGCAACACTTAACCACATGGACTTAACCTGTAATCCCTAGAAGGCCTATCTTTTGGTCAATTGAGTTGGTTCTGTTTAAGATCTTTGAAGAACTGGCGCTTAGTTAATCTTCTATCAATCTTAGACCACATTTAAGTCTAACTCTAGATTTTACATGAACTCAATAGTGGATTTTGAGGCCAAGCAGAATTTAGCTTTAGCAGTTTAGCCCACAAAAGTTCATAGCACAATTAAGAACAGTGCAATCTTCCTGCTTTCTCCTTACTCCTGTTCTAATAAGAAATAGAAAACAACAGCAGCAACAACAAAAAATAACAATTGGGCAAAGTATACCAAATAACCAATAAGAACCCCATTCCCAATCAATGGAAGAAAGAGAGAAAAAGAGATTTCTGAAAATCAATGGAAGCAATATTTTTTTTTTTTGGAAAAGCAAATCCCAATTGGCATCAGATGGTTCAAATGTCTTTTTCCCATCCCCTTTTAAAAGCTGAGCCCTGCAAGGAATACGTGTATGTATACAGCTTCTACTACCGTGCCTTACCAAGTCCAAAACCAAGTAGCCAGGTGTTAGATTATTACCCTTTATTGACACAGATATTTCAAAATTGCAAGCTTAAAAGAAGAATATTAGCATATTTAACCTCACAAGAAATTAATATTAAACCTTGAGAAATTCCTGCTCAAGTTCTGGAGTAATGATAGCAATTGACATAGCTTCTCTCTTAAGGGCTACCAACTCCCGCGTGCAGTTTTGCAATTCCTCCTTGCCTGTTATGGTAATAAAAGATTTACACATGGCAAAACCATAAATGCAACTTGTAAAATCACATGCTGAAAAAAGAGAGTGAAGTAGACAAAGAAAACATAACCAGAGGCATTTATAACTATATATTAGTTGTTCCTATGAACGAGTCTCAGAAGGAAAACACTTATTTCAAAGTCAACAAATGCAGAGGCAATAAAAAGAGAAATCTCTGAAAAAATCTACAAAACAAGAACGGTTCATGGGTTCCAACAAACAATATCCAACCAAATACCCCTCCCAAGAAGAATAAATAGAACTAGAGAAGAAGAAGAAGATAGAGCAGAAGACAATAGTGGAATGCAGCTTCATTCATAACTAGATAATTAACACCAGAAAAGGAAATAATATGACCAGCAATCTCACAGTGGAAATGAAGGATCTCAACACAATCAAGGTCTATGAAACCACTAGCCCTAAGGTCAGCAATCATACTAGCCATTTGCTGAAGAGATATTTCTCAGAGAGTTGTTGTTTACTCACAGCCCCCAATGGGATATTTATAATTTACAATTTGAAGGAAAACAACTCTGGGATGGAAAGGAAAACACAGAGAAACAAATCAAAAAAAGGAGTTCTAAGAGTAGACTTCGAGTAGAAGAAGGAAAAGAGAAAGAAAGAAGCTAGGAACCCCTCCCTGGATTGGTGCTAGCTCGTGCTAGTGCCAATCCTGATAGGGAGATCTTTTCCTGTTTCCAAAGTTATTCCCTGTCAAGAATACCGGATGTTGTTGGCTTCCCAAGGGAACCACGGAAGCCAAGGGTTTAGTGCAATAAAAATTCGTCAAAATCCCCAAGGAAGAAGACTCCCGACCGTGATTGCGACCATCCATCCTTCATGGCAGACCAAACCAAATGCATAGAAAAAGAATCTCCATCCTTGAATTATCAGAACAAAATAGATACAAGTGAAGCTTCTCTTGTTTCAACACCAACACCAAATGGCCTTCAAAAACCAACAGGTATGCATCAAAGTTCAGGTCCAAAAATCTCTCACGACAGGGAGATTACAACTCAAACATCCTCCCCTAGAAAAATTGGACGGAAACAGACTTGACTTTTGAAAGATGCACTCACTTCTAGAGGATTTCATCGCCATCTCCCAATTCTTTACTTGTTTTGGGCTCTTTCTTTCTTTCTATATATATGTATGTATGTATATTCATATCTTTACAACAGACAAGCACGCTAAACCTACGGATAGTCAACAGGTGACCAGCAGGTTCACCATATTACATTCGGCTCTTTTTTGTATCATTCTTCATACCCATTTTAACCCTTCTTTTTTAAGGTAAGAACCATTTTTTGTCAAGAATCAAATAGTGGTTGGTAACTACAAATAAAAATGGTCATGGAATGAAAAATACATTTGAATGAAAATAGTTTTATAGCATTAATGAAGAAATTACTTAGAATCAATAATATCTTAAAGGCAAGTAAGAGATCCCTCCTTCACCAATCTTCTTTCCCAGATCAACTAAATGGTCACAGAGAGTGGAGGACGTTGTGCAAAAAAAAAACTCTTAACTCTTAAAACCTTTCATTTTCTTTTCTTAGTTGTTTTCTATGCCAAAGAAGTACATTACAATGAATCAAAATCAATCAGTGAACTGAAAACTTGAGAGACAAATAAAAAGTTCTTTTCTTGTAAGAAGAAGAGATCAAAAGAAAATAAGAGAAACAACACAACATCATCAGTGATTGACCGCAGCAGAAAACTTGAACAAATAATGGCATCTCCAACAATTAATGCATAGTTTGAGTAATAGAATTTTGAAATTATCAGGTGTTTGGCTGCTTCTCTACTGGTACACAAGACAGGTGTGTCACAGACCTCGCTGATTGTGATTTTTCCGTTCTTCTCCTCCTCTCTACCTTGTCATATTCTATCTCTTCTTTTCTGTCTTTCAAAAATAAACTCAAGTTCTGGTTACTTCTAACTAGATATTATGCACAATTTTCAATTTGAGTTTCTGAGATCTGCTAGGATAATTCAGAACTGGATATCTGTTCATCGATATCTATCTCATTTTCTCTGATCTCAAATCGGGATTTAAATATGCCAGCTGGGTTTCATCTAATTTTAGACACCTAATTAGTTCAAGTACTCTCAAATGCTGCTCTCAAGATGAAGACAGGGAACTTTGGAAAAGACAGTAAAATAGAGGAGGTTGAAGGAAATGGAGATGGTGAAGCAGAAGAATAATGAAATCTAGAATCCAAATCGCATCAAAGAAAGAAGAACGAGAGTATTTTCATTCTTACTTGTATGCTTGTGCATCTCCACTCCTGTAAGAGAAGAAAAGTCGCTGGACATGCCCCTATATAAACTTCTTTAGGTTCTACACTAATCCTAAAGTAAGTTCTTCGTTGCTAGGATACTTTGCAAGTTTTTTGTTGCTAAAATAATTTCAACCTTCTTCATAAACACTTTCAACCATTTCTTTGATAAAAATAACTTTTTTCTGAATACAGGAACTCAGATAAACCAAGCTAAAGAAATGCATATTGCAGGCAAAAAATTCACAATGTCCTTTTTTTCCAGTGTTTTGAATCATCAAAACAAAATATCAGAAAACAGGACACCTGAAAAGGTTATAATGCAAATTAGGTTATATATATATATATATATATATATATATATATATAGTTACAGTTCACATCCACTTACATAAATTGTAGTGCCGTGATGCTTGCTGAGCAAACTTTTCTTTCTGCTTGAAATCAATTTCCAATTCCCCAATCTAGAACATTGTCCAGGCACAAAGTTAAGAATCACAAAACCAAAAACACAATGCCATCGAAGTCACACTAAGAAATATGAAAATACAAATAGAAAAAGAAATTCAGATACAGACTAATCTCTAAAAGAGAGTTGATGTTAGCGCTTCTCCTCAAAAGTAAATAGCATTTTTCATAATTTTCTTTGAAAGAATAGTTACCTTAGTGTTCTTTCAACTAAACAACAACTAACGATGCAGGAAAATCACCAAAAGGAGCTTAATTTAGTGGAAATAAGTCATAGGTAGGGTTATCTTTATGCTGGGTCAAATATAATTTGCAATTGGACACTTTAGGCCAACGATGTAGGTAGGAGCTTTGAATACAATGATGCAGTTAAGACTTAAGATGGGTCGATTTAAAATGGTTTTTGGATATCTTGGAAGATGGGCCATATAGTCAAAAGTCAATCACCCCAAAAGTCAACTAGTGGCCAATCTTACAGGATCTCAATTCAAAATGTTAGGTTGTAGGGTTTCAGAATTTTCAAGAGGTACTTGGTAAGGAACTAAGGATTAATGGCAAAACTGTGATTAACCAGAATCTCTGAGGGTTACTTGGTAAGAAATAATAAAATAACCAAAATTGGAAATTGATTATGTGATAAAAGCAAACAGAGAATAAAAATTAGAATAACAGGCTGACATAAATAAGGGTCAAAAGTGGGCTGAACTACGTAAGGGTCAAAAGTGGGTGTATTTCTGAAACACCCAAAAGTGGAGGTAACAACTAAATGTTCACAAGACGCCTTCCCTCAAATATAGCAAAAAGCACAATACAAAATTATATAAACAGGCTGAAGTATGTAAGGGTCAAAAGTGGGTATACCTTTGAAACACCCAAAAGTGGAGGTAACATGTAAACATTCATGCAATGCCTTTTCCAAAATAAAGTACCAAAAGAGAATGTACCAAATATAAGTGGGCACAATACAAAAAGGACAAGATGACTTTTACTCATATCTGAGGTTGAAGGAAATATAGTTTGCAAATAATTAGGTTAACATGTGATTAACAACCAAAGATAAGGAACTTCTAGAGTAAAAAAAAGCTTTGAAACATCCTCTACAAGAAACCTTCTCTGAAAAGACAAAATACTTTTCAGACAAAGGTAAACTTATTACCATTCAAAAATAAAAATAAAATAAAATAAAAAGAATAAGGGAGAAGAAACATCAGCTTTCCTAACAATGAAAATAAAAGTCAACAGAATACCCTTGTTTCAAGCTCAATGCATGACATGCGCTTCATGGTGAAAGTCCACTTGTGGGAAGCAGCTTCAACAAGTAATTCCTGGAAAACAAAAACCCAATCAGAAAACTTTCTGAGCAATTACTTATAGCATATAACATCAACCAACGATAACTTCAAATTACTGAAAAGGAACACATTCTGATCCAATTGCAAACTCACTTTAAGGTTAATTGCGGCTTGGAACCTCTGCAGATTCAATTTAGCAGCATCATCATCTAGCTTTTTTGTAAGTGCATCCATGTCTTCCTCCTCCTCTAGAGACATTATTTTCCTTTTCCTTTGTACTGAAACTCATCAGAAAGTAAATATATTAAAAAGGAAAGGCAATTTAATAACTGTTAATACAAATCTAGTCAGGAAAAGGCTGACCACTAGCAGATACATACAGATACGGTTCTCCAAGACACGCCGCTTTTTATTATCATTCTGAATGGCTCCAATGAGTTCTTCCTACAAACCAAATTAGTTGAACACTAACAATCAGGAATACTTAAAATACAAAAGAATCTTTATTCAATTTAGTGTACACATACACGCTCCCTATAAAGTTCAGCAGCTTCATTCTCCAGATCTCTATACTCAGCCTGAAGCTTTTCACAACTTCTCTCTAGAGTACCAATGATCTCTTCCAGCTCCATTTTCCTGGACCTACAGTTTTCAATTTCCCCAACATCTGCACCTGATGAAGATGGCAGGATAGATATAAGAACATATAAAGGATTACACACATATGAGGAAGCAAACGTTACCAGAAACATACTAGATTTGAACAACTGAGAACCAGGCACATGCTCAACACTTGCTGAAACATGGCTACCATATCTAGAGCTAATCCATCGATAGTGATTCTCTGGAGTCCAAAGATCAAAGATTCCAAGTCGTTGCACTTCATTGGCCTTTTTATCTGTTTCCTTGGTGCCTACAAACTGGAGAAGTATAAAATTTGAAAACAAAAGAAACTGCAACTTGGAAAACACGAGTACAACACTCAAGTCATCTTGAAATAGATCAAAACAATTGCTTAAGTATACCAGATAAAAAGAACTAGCTTATCAATAAGTTAAAGAATAAGCATACTGCATGTTCCAGCCCACTGAGACTAGTCATGACTTCCTTCACAGCATTAGGAGCATCAAAAGCTTGGTCAAGTCTGCAGTAGATGCCAAGCTTACGCATCTGCTACACGAGGTAAATCAAATTTGGAAGTATAAACATAATCTTTACAACAATGTTATACACTACATGGAAAATACCTCGTCAGAAACTGCAAGTGGGACTTTATTACTGCACTCAGCCATATCATAATTTATAACAGCAACGTCAAATTTTGTCAAGTTTTTTACCAAGAGGTCCCGATCAGCAGAATCCTGAGTTATGAAGGCCTGCCAACAGAAGAAAAAGCATTGACAATGAAAATAAATACAGATTCAAAAATTTTCCATTATTTACGAAAAGTGTCCATTTTGAAAAATGCTCCACAACCATGTTCTCCAATTTAAAATACTACACAACCAGGTTAAAAATTGTTTAACATTCTGCAGCAAAAACAATGACATGAGGAGGTAAAATGGTATCGAAGCTTCCTTAGGGTATTTTTTCCCCAAAATTTTCAAATAAAAAAAATGACAGGAAATGCATTTCTACGCTCACTTGTTCCTTTCGTGTCTAAATCTGATGTAGATGGATTTGTGAAATGGAGCCCCTCTGATAGAGCCTTGGGATCACAATATTATGCTATATTGGGAGAGGAATGATTTGCTGAATATCTAGCGAACAACAGTTAGGAAAAGAAATAAGATCTGGTCCTAAGAAGGAGGTTGCTGAATAAAGAATGATTTACAGAATATTTACTACTGAATAAGAGGGATTTGGAGATAGGCAGAATATTGTGAATGATTTGCAGAATATTGTAGAATATATTTACTACTGAATAAGAGAGATTTGGGGACAGGCAGAATATTCACTATTGAATAAGAGAAATTTGGGGAGATTAAGGTTGATTAGGGGTTATAAATAGGGGTAAGATGTGAGTAGTAGTCAAGGATTATTTATGTGAGTGTTTGGGCAGCCGTAGGCTGAGGGGCAACAATGTGTTGTGGGGGTGACTAGCACCATTGTAACCAGTTTATCATTGTTCATCGTTATTTTATCAATTAAATAATATCAGTTTTGCATTCGATTCGTGGGTTCTTATCAAATTGGTATCAGAGCGCGTTTTGATCCGCGGGAAGCAATGGAAACCGGATTATCCATATTTTTCGGGGAAGGGGATGTGCAAGAATGGCTTCTTGAAGTTTTGTTATTTTGTTGGGAACACCAGATCGATGATGAACATAGATTGGGAGTGGCACTGCAACATTTAGAAGGAGAAGCATTAGCATGGCTTTACCAGAAAAACTGGTCGAACTTCAATTGGTCAACCTTCAAGGAAGCCCTGAAATTGGATTTTAGTGTTGAGCAAGCAACTAAAGGAGTAGGAGAAGCAAAAAATACCAGGTTTGAGCAAGTTAATGGCATCACAGTGTATGAAGCATCAATAAAGGACCAAATAAAAGCAGCAAAGGCTGAAATCACAAAGAATGCTCTGAAAAATTTTGGAGCCATCCAGACAAGGGGTGACGGTATTGCAAATAGTAACCATGGCGATGAAGCATTGGTAAAGATTTTAAAAGAAGGTGAAAAAGAGGCCAAAGGGGAAATTGCTGCAAATGACGGTATGTCAACCAGTGCTGCTAATCCACTGCAAGTCCTTAATTCATATATTGACACGAAACTCAAGGAAGCAAGAGTTGTGCTTTATATGGGTCCATATGTTATTGTTGTTCAGCTGAAGTCAGTTCCAATGCCTATTCCTAGTGTACTCTTTAATTCAGCTGAAATTTCCAAGGTTTTTCTTCATTTGGGTTGCTTGGAGTTATGTGGTTATTGGTTCTCAAGGAGGTATGTTGTGCAGAATGTCGAACTAGCATGGTTGTGTGGCAAACATGTAAAGACCAAGCTTCCAATTTTCCATCACCTTGAGGACAAGGTGATTTTCGAGGGGCCGGTAGTGATAGAGCCCTGGGATCACAATATTATGCTATATTAAGAGAGGAATGATTTGCTGAATATCTAGCGAACAACAGTTAGGAAAAGAAATAAGATCTGGTCCTAAGAAGGAGGTTGTTGAATAAAGAATGATTTACAGAATATTTACTATTGAATAAGAGGGATTTGGAGATAGGCAGAATATTGTGAATGATTTGCAGAATATTTTAGAATATTTACTACTGAATAAGAGAGATTTGGGGACAGGCAGAATATTCACTATTGAATAAGAGAAATTTGGGGAGATTAAGGTTGATTAGGGGTTATAAATAGGGGTAAGATGTGAATAGTAGTCAAGGATTATTTATGTGAGTGTTTGGGCAGCCGTAGGCTGAGGGGCAACAATGTGTTGTGGGGGTGACTGGCACCATTGTAACCAGTTTATCATTGTTCATCGTTATTCTATCAATTAAATAATATCAGTTTTGCATTCGATTCGTGGGTTCCTATCACCCTCCTACAGCCTAATAATCAGACTCATCAGACCAGCATATTTGGGTCATATTCTATTATTAATAAGGTCCATTTCAACATCTATATTTTGGCCAATGTAAACCATCAAAAGGCAGGTTTTAAAGAAGGGATATTTTCCAGAATTGGTGCGAACCATATCCAACTTGCACGGGATGAGTTGAGGGAAGATTTATCAGATTGCACGGAATCTGATGTAGTCTTTGGGTAGAGACTTACTTTCAGATCTAATTTTATTCTGTTTCTATTATAATAGTGGGTTACAAAATAGTAATTAACCATCAGTTACTGTAGTGGTGTAAATAGGAGATAATAGCAATTAGGCCATTTAATTTTGTCATTTTTTTTTATTTCTTTCCATTTCTGTGAGTTTCTATTTCCATTAGACCGTGTTTTGTATGGATCCATCTCCCAAGGCAAGAAAACTTTGTAAATTAAAGTTTTATATTTTACAGGTGAATAATATAATCTTTAACAAAACTGCAAAATGGGGAAGGCAACACCACAAGCACGCATGCTTTGAGGGAATGGAGCTGCACAAGACTAACTCACACAGGCTAGTGGGCAGAAGAGAGACCGAATCTCTAGGTAACAACAACATGCCTATTCCTTGAGGTACCAACCAAAGACCAATACGGTAATATGTGAAGTAAGAGATAGCCGCTCCTGCTGTTAGTCTTCACAGATAGAATTACCCAAAAAGTCCTCATCAAAAGCCTTTCCCTAGTGAAAGAAAGGGGTTCTTGCTAAAGAGTCAAAGAGAGGACGAAGGATTTTTCCAAATGGTGGGAGAAAGGGTGTACAACACAACAACAATAAGCCTTGTTCCAACTAAATGGGGTTGGCTACATGGATTCTTGTCTTCCAATCAGTTCTATTTGAGGTCATGCTAGATACAAGGCCTGCTATGCATATCCTTTCTCACCACTTCTCTTAAGGTTATCTTAGGTCTACCCCTAGCTCTTCTAGTTCCTTCAATCTGGATTATATCACTTCTCCATACAAGGGCATTTATAGGTCTCCGTAACATGGTTGTGCCACCTCAAACAACTTTCCCGAAGCTTATCACTTATGGGAGCAACTCCCAAACCAACTCTAATATGATCATTCCTAGTTTTCCCACTCATCCATCTTAGCATCCTTATTTCTACTACACTAAGTTTATCCATATGATTCATTTTAACAGCCCAACACTCTGCACCGTACATCATAGTTGGTCAAACGGCGGTCCTACAGAATTTTCCTTTAAGTTTTAATGGAATACATCGATCATACAAGACCACAGACACACCTTTCCACTTCATCCACCCTATTTTAATTCTTTGGGAAACATCATCCTCTATTTCGCCTCTTTTATTTATGATTGAACCTAGGTACCTAAAAGAATCACTCTGAGGAATCTCGTCAAGTTTCACCACCTCATCGTCTGTCCGATCATGACTAAAGTTACAAACTAGATATTCTATCTCCATTCTACTTAATTTAAAGCCTCTGGTTCCAAAGTTGCTCTCCATGATTCTAATTTGGTATTAATCCTCACTTGGGTCTCATCTATCAACACAATATCATCAACAAAAAGCATACACCAATGGACCTCATCTTGAATGTTTTTGGTTAATTCATCCATTACAAGTGCAAATAAGTATGGGCTTAAAATTGATCCTTGATGCAGCCCAACTATAATTGGGAATTCATTACTTTGTCCCCCCACTATTCTTACACTTGTCACCGAACCATCATACATACGTATCCTTAACTATGTCTACATACTTACTTACAACACTTCTTTTCTCTAGTACTTGCCAAATTAATGCTCTAGGAACTCTATCATAAACTCTTACTAGGTTTATAAATACCATATAAAGGTCTTTCCTATACTCTCTATATTTTTCGATAAGTCTCCTAATTAGTTAAATAGCCTCCGTTATGGATCTTCCTGGCATAAACCCAAATTGATTCTCTATAATTGTGGTTAAGTGTCTCAAACGGGTTTCAATTACTCTGCCATAATTTCATAGTATGGCTCATTAGTTTAATGCCCCTATAGTTATTACAGCTTTGAATATCTCCTTTATTTTTATAAATTGGAATCACAATGCTTCTCCATTCATCTCGCGTTTTCTCTATGATCAAAATCTTATTAAACAACTTAGTCAACAAAACTAGCCTGTGGATTCCTAAGCTCTTCCATACTTCTATTGGAATTTCATCAGGACCTTGCGCCTTGCCTAGTTTCATCCTCCTTAGCGCTTCTTTTACTTCGGACATCAAAATTCTCCACATATATGTTTGAAAATTGGTGCCTTGGTGAAAGGTGTAATCATCCGAATCAGAGGTGCTTGAAGCATGCTTGTTTAGTAGGCTAGAGAAATAGATTTTCCATCTTTTCTTAATGTCCTCATCACATACTAGTACTTTACCATCTCCATTTTTAATACATCTAACGTGGTCAAGATCTCTACTCTTCCTATCCCTTACTTTAGCTATCGTATAAATAGATTTTCCCCCTCCTTAGTGCCCAACTTATTGTATAACTCTTCATACTTCTTCTCTCTTGCTTTTCCCGCAATTTTCTTAGCTTCAATTCTAGCCAACCTATACCTTTGAAGATCCTCAACATCTTTAGTTCTTCGCCATGTCTTAAAACTAGCTTTCTTATTCTTAGTGGCAGTTTGAACCTCACTATCCCACCACCAAGTCTCTCTCTAAGAATGGAGTTTTCCTTTTGATTCACCTAAGACATCTTTGGCCACCTTCTTGATACACATAGCCATCTCATTTCACATCGCATTAGTGTCCCCCTCAAAATCACACTTTCCTTGTTTGACTACTTCATTAGCAAAGGATTTCAAGCACTCTCCTTTCAAGTTCCACCATCTTATCCTGGGATAGTTAATCTTGCACCTTTTATGAGTTTTTGGGGTTAGGCACATATCCAAGACCACAAGTCTGTGTTGTGCAGTTAAGCTTTCCCCTAGTATCACCTTGCAATATTTGCACAACAATCTATCAATCCTTTTAGTTGGGAAGAAATCTATTTGGCTTCTATGATGTCCACTTTTGAAGGTAATTAAATGTTCATCTCTCTTTTTTATGTAAGTATTAACAATAGATAGATCAAAAACAAAAACAAAATCTAAAATTAAAATCCCTTCATCATTCCTCTCTCCAAAACCATATCCTCCATGAATACTCTCATAGCCTCTTTGATCTTTTCCAATATGTCCATTTAGATAACCTCCTATGATAATCTTTTCTCCTTGATGAATTCCTTGCATTAATCCATCCATATTTTCCCAAAATTCTAACTTTAGACTTTCATCCAATCCTATTTGAGGTGCATATGCACAAATTATATTTACAATCTCTTTCTCCATTACAAGCTTGATAGTAGTAATCATATTGCCCACTCTTTTAATATCCACCACATCATTCTTAAAATCTTTATCCACTATTATACCTACCCCGTTTTTATTAGTTTTATCCCTAGTATACCAAAGTTTAAAGTCATCCAACTCTTTAACTTTTTTACCCTTCCATCTAGGCTCTTGAATGCAAGCTATATTACTCATTTTCCTCATAACATCTATCAATTCTAAGCTCTTACTTAATAAAGATCCTATGTTCCAAGATGCCAATCTAATCCTACGTTTTTGGACTAGCTTCTTTACCTGCACTCATCCACGGCGCAGGAACCTTGCCTACTTATCACCACATCCGGGCACCGATGCGACGATTCTCTTACAGGGGACGCACCCTAGCTAACCCTTGCCCACTTATCACTACTCCCGGTCCATAGTGTAGTGCATCACTTTTTTTGTCGGAGAACGCCCTAGCATAGTGTTTATCATATAAGGTCAAATCCATGAAAAAGGGGTTGGCTAGATTTTTTTCCAGTGTTGGCTGCTGACTTGACGCACCAACCCTCCTCCTTCACCCGGGCTTGGGAGCGGCAACAAAACACTGGCGGAGTTTAGGTCGGCAAAAGTTAAGGTAAAACCAAGGATTATGGCTCATTTAGGTCCTCTTTAGGTCAGAGATAGGACTTACCTGGTTCAGCCAAATAAATCTGGTTTAGCACTCGAAGGGGAGTCTCATCAGTGTTGAGAAGATCCAGTAGGTTGAGGAAGAGTTCCAGCCAACAGTGAGGCATGAAGAAGCTAGCTGTGGGAACTAAATGACCAGCCTGCCTGCAATTGGCTTTGGAAAGGAGGAATAGATGTTCTTTAGCGCAGAATACTGCAGAGGAATGGATTGCATTTAGAGCCTAAGCCCTGATACCATTTATGTAAGCTGAGGAATTGTACTCGAGAGAATTGTGCCTTGTTCAAAACACATCTACAATTTACAACCAGCGGGTAAAAAACTCTGAGAAGGAAAGCGAATACAAGCAAGAGAATGAAAAAGGAAAACCATCTAAAACAGAATAGAAATTTAAAACAACTCAAATAGGGAGTCCTAGAGCAAATAGGAGAGGGGAACTCCCTCTAGATACCTATCACTAGTGCTAGTCTTGAGAGGGAATTTTTCTTCCCAAACAGCCCCTAACAATATGCTGTTACACTGTTATACTATGAGATGCAGGTTGGGAAGATCCAAGGATCCAGATCCTCAGAGGTCAGGCCAAAATAGAACCTAACACTTTGCTCCTCAGCATGCCAGGTTGCTGCCCACTTTTTTTTTCCTGGATGAACAAAAAGGTTCATTAAATAGGGCCCAGAACTTGGCGCCCACCACTCTGTGTTTTCTCTTTTTCCCTCCAGGCAAATAAATAATTTCATTACCAAAAGAAGAGGGAAAAGGGGGTGTTGACAGGGAGGAGAACAAACAAGCCAACAGCGAGGCAAGAAAGGCCAAACTCAACAAAGGAAGGGGGCAGGTCTAAAAGGCCAAGGCCAGCAAACCCTTGAAAGAGGACGACTGTGGGAAGGGAAGCCACCCAAAGGTAGAGCAAAGCACCAATAACCAAGCACCCTATCTAGGATCTTGATAACAATGACAGAGCATGATCTCTAAAATACAAACAGAGGTTGGATGCTCAAACCGTCAATAAGGGAATAGGCCAAATAGGGTGTTTTCGGGTGCATGCTAGAGACTAGAGTCTTACCGCTGGAACACGTGAAGTGAGTCATCAGGAGGCACAGATGAAGGTTCATATCAGTAAATTTGTTGGGACGCTGAGTGGGCAGGGACAGGCAAGGGGGTAAGCTGAGAAGTATCGAGGTGAAAGGAGGGTGGGTGCATTGGACCAAGATGAGGGGGTAGAGATCAGTTTGAAAAGATGGGCCTTCCTTTAGATTGATGGGGCAGATTGATGATGGACAGGAGGCATCAATATGGGACTGATGGCCTAGCTGACTTTCTCCCTCCACCTATGACAGTTACTTTATCCCCTTCTTTTCCTCCTATGCTTTCTCATTGCAATTTGCAAACCATAGTTCAAAATCTCATTGCGATCTCAACCTCTCAGAATTAAAACCAGGATGAGGCGAGACAGCATACGAACTGGTGAAAATGTCATATTTCGAATGAGACGTCAAAATTTTGGGTTGCATGCATTTATAGAAAAGCTATAACTCAAAACCATGTTACTTGAAACTGAAAGGGCTCCAAATTTTTACTAGTCTGAAGAAGGGGGAAACTCTTATTTCTGCACTTTGTTTTCACTCACTACATAAATGTTGATTTTGACTATTCCTCTAGATTTATGTGCATTTAACCATTGGGTATCTGGAACATGGAAGGCCAGGCCTTCTAGCTTTCAGTGACTTTTTAAAGGTGGTTTGTACTTGGTATTTGATAGTCAAAAGTTTTGCTAATATCTAATACAAACATAGTTATTGTTCAAGACAAGTTGGTATTTTTGTAGTAGAAACTTCTGAAATCTTCAATTTTTTATTTACTTGACAGTTAGTGCCCAATTTACTTGTCAACCATGTCTCATATCATTCAAAGTTTCAAACTGCGTAGAAAAACGCAATATTACATGTTTGCAGTTGCAGCATTGCCAACCAAGGGTGCACGTTTAAGTCACTAAATTGTCTATATTTTTTTCCTTCCAATTCAAAACCTTAGGTATGTTTATCAATATTAGAACAAGCTTCCCTTATATTAAAAAACCAAGCCCCCCCCCCCCCCCAAAAAAAAAAAAAAAAAAGGCACCCTATCTTCTCAATATTTCAACAATCTTAACCTGAAAGGGGTCGAGATGGCAAGTTGACAAGTTTTCATACCATGTTGCAAATTCTATCTCGTTCTTCCTAGCTTCACATATCAGAAAATAAAATTCTACTTCCAATCAAAAAGAATATTTTCCTATTTTGGGATGGGGCAGATTGGTGTTTGGAGAGATTACCCTCCAGACATATTTAGGTACATGTGCTTCCAAGTAGTTCGCATATACAGGTTGTTGAACTTTAACCTGAGTAAGCAACACCCAGTTAAATTGTAGAGCACAGCAGTCAATACAAGGATAAATATAAATGAATAGCAAGGAGACACATAAAAGCACCTCAAGGAGGACAGGACCATAGACATTCTTGTTAAACTCACAGCGGTGGTGCTCTACCCATTGATAAGCCTGAAATATATAATCACCCCCAGTATACTTCAGAGCTTGTAATAGTTTAGTGTTTGCACTTTCCATGTCCCTCAGACTGCAAAGCATGAATATAAAAAGTCAACAAGAAAACAGAAAAATCAAAATCCATACAGAATTTGTTTAGCCAAAAGAAGTGGACCTGTTCAGGCACTTTTGCAGTTCTGCTCTCTTCTCATCCAAAACTTTCTTCTTTCCTACTATATTCAACTTCTTTTCTTTCTGAGATGATTCCCGATCCCATATTTGATGGCCTAGATTTTTCTATTAAGAGAACAAGTTACTTAAAATCTTGCATAAATGAGGAAACAGGCCCCCTTCAATAACAAAGTCAAGAAAAGACACATCTTGAATGTCGTCACAGATTTAAAAAGTACCTTCACATTTTGATGGAAAAATTCTCCCCTTAACAAAAACCCATGGTAAACAACCGATGCAAATTTATTAACAAATTAGGCTTGTTTGGTTAGGAATGAGTCTAGGGTTGGGTTTGATAAATGTTGGGGCCTTTGATCCCAAAGGTTATTATTTTTAATAGGTCACTTTTGAGGGCCTAAAGTAATGGTAGTAGGTTGTACACGGGATTAGCTGATTTCCAATGTAGCCTTAGATTGATGGGATCAACTAAATGCCAAATCTCCCCATATCTTCAAATCAGAACCAATCAACCAACACAAAGGGAGTTTGGGTACCCGATGGTCTGGTTTAGGGATTCTTCTTATTCAGATGCATCCATGGCTTAGGGGCCTCATGTACAGGTGAAGATGTGAATTTAATCCAAGTTTGGATCAGATCCGATAGTGGGAATGAACTTCTAAAAGGTATTACAGTTCAAAAAAGTTAAGAGACCCAAAGTCAAGAGGGTTATGAGGATGCTGGGGTATAGCAGTGGTTCAAGTGTAGGCTTGATAGGTGAGTTTCCTGAGAATAAGAGAAGTTTAAGATGGACAGAAGGTATAAAACAAAAGTTGCAGGTTTGCTGGCAGTTTATGCTCTAATGGAGGTTAAGGTTTAGTGGAGAAGGTGGCCAACTAGAGGAACTAGTAAGGCTGCTATGAAGGGAATGCATGGGTGCATCAGTAACTAAGTTGATTAATTTCTTCTTCTGGAATAAGGTTTTCAGTTGTTGGAATGGAGTTGCAGGTTTGATGGTGAGAGGGATTGGATGGGACTGCAATAGAGCTTCAAGAAATAAAGAGGGGTAACGGTTGCGGCTTGATCTCCTACCTGAGAAATTCCCAAGTCAAAATCATGCTTGACTCATTAACAATGGAGACTCTCCAACAGCCAGAAACAGATAAGTTTCCAAATCTCCACACCAAAGGAGTACCAAACCCCCACACCAAATCTCACAAAGAGAGGAGACAGTGACGGGCAAAAGCATTCACAAGAGCAATTTTAGATTTATGAATCTTGTCTTCTCCTCATCAATGGGGATATTTATAGGGCCTTAATCAATCTTGCGAAGTCAAGATCAAAATGAAAAATAGAATCACTCAGAACAGCTCAATGGAATAGAGCTCAAAACAAAATACAACTCTCTTACATGTGAATTAAAAAAGCATAAGACCTATTTGACCTTCACTTAGACTAGGCCAACCTAACTCTAATTAAGTCATGTGACATTAGGTCATCAAGTGACGTCTAAAACATAACTACAATAATGAAAAGAATTAAGATCATGTACCACCTTGGTACACATGTTCTAGACTCATTACCAACTAAGCCCATTGAACAAAGTTCCACCCCTCCATGGCCAGCCTTTGCTTATTCAACTACCAAGAAGCCCAAATTGGTTGCAAATCTACAAAAGTTTCTTTCTTTCCTTAGTTTATTTTTAAGTTATTTTGGGTTAGTTTGACTGAACTAGGGTGACATGATTCTATTTTAAGTTGCAAGCAATTGTCTGTAATTACTTTTTTTTTTGCGTGTGTGTGTGTGTGTATGTATGTGTTTATTTTTGGGAGGAGGTGGGGGTTTAAATTCTGTCCATTGTGTGTTTTGGTGAGGCTGGATTAGTGGATTCTGACTGTTTGGTCTACTTCAACTTCCTAGTCAGTTAAGTTACCTGAGAGGTTGAGGGTTTTTGGTCTTCCTTTTCTAGTTTAAGACTCCAATGATGATTTTGTCTTGTATTTGATCAAGGCTAGCAGGTTGGTGTTTGATCCAATTTACACCTCGTAGTGTGTTGGTGGATTGGTGTTTCCAGTTGTCTCATTGACGGTGTGCAGCCCGGGAGGTTCAAATCAGAGCTCATCTCTAATGGGGTACCTAGCTCAACTACGAAAATAGGTTTGTTAGTTTATTTCAGTCTTGTTTTTATGGTTCATTAGGATATTGCCGGTAGGGTTGAACTCATTAGATCTGTTCTCCAATCCTCCTACCTTTATTGGAGTGGCATTTTCCCGATCCCCAAGGCCATCTAGTCTGCTATGGAATCTCTCTTCTGGGCCTTTCTTTGGAAGGGCCAGGAATCCAAACATTTCCTTCGCCCCATTAGTTGGTCCAATGTCAGCCGGCCCAAATCTGAAGGGGGCTTAGGAATTTGCTGGATCCAAGAAATTAATTCTGCTGCTCTTCTCAAGCTCATTTGGAAAATAGTCACCAAGCACGACTCTATCTAGGTCAATTGGGTGCACTCCTATCTTCTCAAATCTAACTCGTTCTGGTCTGTCCCTATTCCCTCTAATCATTCATGGACCTAGAGGAAGCTTCTCCTTCTCCATCCCAGAGCTCTCCCTGCCATTTCCACCCATATCTCTACTGGTTCCACTACTTCTTTTTGGCTAGATCCGTGGCATCTGATGGGAATCTTCATCTCGCTATTCCCTCCCCGCGTTGTCTATGAAACCCGCATACCCAAATCTACCCTTCTCTCGGAGTTTATCTCTAGAGGTTCTTGGGTCTCATCCCCTCACCATAGTCTCGCGCTTGTCTGGAACCTCCCCCCCCCCCCCCATTTTCCCCAACCTCCATGATATTGTTATTTGGAACCCCTCCATTACCAAATCATTCACTACCTCCTCTGCTTGGAACCTTATCCGCCTGCCCTCACCATCCCCCCTGGCCCCCACTGGTTTGGTTTAAAGATCACATTCCCCAACACTCCCTTACCCTCTCTGCAGAGCCCTAAACGCAGCCCTTCCTACCTAGGCCTTCCTCCTTTCCCGGCCACATTCCCGTGAGCCAAAATTGTATCCTGTCCTTGGAATGGTCCGAGGACATTGAGCATTTGTTCTTCTCTTGCCATTTATCTAGTGCTCTTTGGAGAAAAGCCCTTAGCTACATTTGGCTCCGGTCCCGCCGCTCATTTGGGTTTGTGCGTGACTAGTCTTGGATTTTGAGTAAATTTCAGGTACCTCTATTTGTGATCAGATTGGTAAGCTTGTATTTGGGGCAATAGTCCACCATCTATGGTGGGAGCAAAATCTCAGGCGCTGGACCTCCAAATCCCGCTCTATAGACTCGATTTGGAATGCTATTTATTTTGAGGTTTCTTCTAGGATCTCATTCACTCCCCATCCCCCGGTTGTTGATTCCCCAAGGAACAGGCTCATTGTTGTATCCTAGGGACTCAACTCCCAACTCCATTCTCCTGTTTGATCCTGTTTTTTGGATCCTTTGTTGTTTGCTTTTTTGTCTTTAATTGATAATTAATTCATCCAAAAAAAAAATTAAGTCTTTCCCATGCAAATAGCTAGAGTTATGCTCTATTTTGGTAATTTTGTTTACAAGCCCTTATTCATTTAGGACTTTGTACGGCTGTTACAATCCCTTTTACATTAACCACCATGATGGAGAATAAGATTTAGACATAAGTAAATGACTTTATTAGCAAATTGCATCTTTTCTCCTGCATGAGAGTATGCTGTCTAGGGAGTCATATCTTAGACTGAAGAAGCCTGGTGAGCCATATCCAGGTTGCATTCTCCTTGGAGTTCGGGACCCAAGCTGCTGGTTAGAGTTGGTGACTCAAATCCTTGTCGGGTCTGACGTAGTAATCAGTATACATCATCCCTACGGTTGCTGAACTAAAATACTGCAAAAGGTAAGCATAACCACCTCCCCAGACCCTTTCTTTCCCAGCCTTTTCATTCTATATAATCCAAGAATCCCATTGCATGCTATTCAAGTATTGACCTGTCAATCCTTTATCCAACCAGCCATTAGCTAACCTTAGGATTAAGCGGTCAGAATACCCTCACTGACCTCACTTGATCCAAATTTCAGCCACTTCTTGAAACAAAGAGAGAGGAAGAGGAGGGATGGGGGGACTCCTCGAATTTTTGGATTCCCCAAGAATCCCAATTCAAAGCTAGATCTACATCAGTAACCATCAGCTCTGTCCACAACTAGGGGCATCATCCCCTAGGTTCAGTGCAAGTTTCTTGGCAGTTCAGCCATTGGATCCTTGGTTCTTGATAACCAATAAGCTACCATACACCTCAACTCCATAAAACTGTGGTGTTCAAGAAACCATCTTTTACCCATCCAAATTGTTTCAAGCTTGAAAGCTGATCTCTTTAACATTCTGATGTAGCCTCAAAGGATGAAGGCCAGTCTTCCAGGATCAATTAATGAAATCAGCAGGCAAATTAGGGTTATAACCTTGCAGCTAGGGTTTCTAGGCTGTTTTTTAGGGGATCTAGGGTTTGTAAGGTGTACTAGGTTCAGTTAGGGTTACTAGGCCTCGGGTTGATGAAAATTAAATCTGAATTTTATTATATTCCAGTTTCAGATTCAAGTTTCAAGGATTGTGGGGTTTCAGTTTCAAGAGAGCTAGGAGGTGATCAGGGTGAGGGTAGAAGTAGAGAACTAGATTGAGGGGAGGGATTGTAGTCCTAGAGGGAGGAGGGGATTGGTGGGGGGATGGGGAGATTAGAGGGCTAAGGGTTTTGGGGAAGAATACGGGGTGTCACAGGGATAGGATGCTTTATGCTAGGTGAGATGAGGGAGAAGAGAGGGGGAAGGGTAGGGGATGTTTGCTTGCCAGCTGGGGAGATAAGAAGAATTGCATGAATGAAATCCAATCAACAGGCTGTGGAAGGGTTTCCTGCACATGGAATCCCCAAAATCTCCACCAGAATTCTCCTTCAATCAAATTTTATTCAACATAAACTGTCTTGGTTAATGTATAAGGCTGTATTTATAGCCTACATTGAAAGACTCATACTGGACTCAACTGTCAAACCGTTAATTGTAATTCTCATTCCAATTAGGACTCTTACCTGTCTCAATTTAGACGGACTCAAATTTTACAAAAATAAAAGCAGAATCGGAATCCTAATTAAATTAGGACACAACTAAAGGTATTCTGTTTTAAGTAGGACTCCTAATTAGACTAGGACAACTTAACTTGTCATAGTCTGATTCAAGTAACAAAGCATTAACATACTCAAGACTCCAAATAAAATTCTGGTTATAACTACACCTGATTGGGCTTACTTAGGACTGCCCAAATTACCAAAATGCCCTTCATACTGGGCAAAACTTCCTAGGCTGCTGGCAGGGCCACAGGGGGATGGGCAGCCACCCTAGGTCTTCCTTGGGTATCCCTGAGGTGGTCGTAGGTCCTAAACCACCTTCCATAAACACCCTCAAAATCTGGGATCACCGGAAAGAAATAACCCCTAGCAAAACCTCCTTTCCCAAAATCAAGACACCCTGTTTTTCACACAATTCCAGTTGCTTTCTTAAAAATTTTGGTTACTGTCACTCAATCCTACAGAGACAACATCATTTTGGAATGAGATTAAAGAACACTCCCAATCAATGCTAAAGGAACAATTTTTCCAGACGACATGCTGCCCCTCTCAAGCATGATAGCCACAAAGAACACTGTCAATGATTACGTCATGCAGTGACATTACATACCCATGAGTTCAAGGAATAAGACTTGTTGGATAAAGCATAAGCCCAAATGCATAGCTTTTTAATGAACAACAAAATTTAAAGATGTGCAAATGTTAAATAAGCAAGAAAAATGAATATTGAAAGAAAAAAAATACCGGACAAATATGAAAGTAAGTAATTTTCAAGGAAATAACATTTTAAAAGTCTGAGCTTTAAATATCAATGATGCTTCAAGAACGAATTTCAGAAATATCAAGTACATCGCCAATATCTCATAACAAGTGCCAGACACATGATGCATGAGCCTCAAGGCATTATACTAGTAACTTTTCTTGGGGTGTGATTGAAGGTGTAAACCTCACAAGCCTCATAAAGCACCTGTAAAATGAAAGGACAATGGAAAAATATGGCCAAGGCCCACAACAACTGCAATTTCAACAGATTCATGAGAGCTGCTACTGCATAGAATCATGATTCGTTTTGCAGCTTCAGCAAGAGCAAAAACAAAATTCAGGTAAAACAATTGATGATACTTCAGTAGGACATCCAATATAAAATAGCTCCAATTAATCTGCAGAAAATGATAATTTTGACTTCACTCCGTCAGCCCTAAGTGATGCTAATCATTAAATTTAACTTCATAACCTAAAATTTGAAATATACAAAGACAGAAGCACCTAGAACATACAACTTTATCTTTACGGTCATCATGTGTGGGCATGTTTGCAAGTTCTAACTCATCAGCTGCTAGAAATTCCTTCTCTTTCACAATTGTTTCTTGGCGAGATTCTTCTTCCCTCCTCAACTTTTCTTTGCTATCATACTTTCCTCTTACTTGAACCTCCTATACAAACAAACATACATATAAATTTGCAAATGACACCAATCTGATCAAATGGAGGTTTCATAAGAACCATAGTAAAAAATAGCAATACTTGAAAAATAATAAAAAACAGAAATGATTTATCTCACATACCAAACTACTTTCTTCTTTGAGGATCCTCATACGATTCTCAATGTTAGTATCAAGTAGATTACGTTCATTCTTACAGCCGCCATCTAGTTTTAATTTCCTTTGCTTTTGTTCCCTACAAGAACTAACTTATCAGTCACATTCCTCGATACCTAGAATATCAACAGATGGCACAGAAAACCAAGAAAATTCCAAACATGCAAAGAAACTTGATTTACACTAATCATCAAGTAAACATTATGTGAAACCAATACAACTGATATGCATCACAAAAATTGACAGACAAACATACATAGAAACTCAAGTAGGACTGGTGCAAGAATAGCCACAGCGTTTTACTATAAGCACCCATATGACAGAAATAAGAATACCACACCAAATCAACAGTATTCCAGAAACAAGTCAGAAAAAAAGAAAGAAAAAAAAAAGGAAAGGCAGGTAAAGCCCCTCTCCTGTAAAACAAACAAGCTGCAATTCTGATATAAAAACATGAACTTATGTCACATGAATGTATATCCAGGGGTTTAGAGTCCAAAATGAACAAGAGTTGATGGGGTATCAGACTCAAAAAACCCCGAACAAAGATTTCAGGGCTCAGAAGTACATAATCTTTTTTCTGTTGAGTGTTTTGAATAAATTATAAAAGAGTTTCTGGTTACACATCTGTGCAATGGTCATTTGGCAATTCCAACTGTAAGATACTTAAAAAATGATCCAGTTTTTTTGTGTAAATTTCAACCCCAAATTCATATCATATTCCCTAACATGTGTTGTGCAGGCGTCACTGTAGTTTTGAGTTTATCAATACAATATTTTGCAACTTAACAAATGACTTCTAGGTTGATATATAACACATGAACAGGAGAGCGTAGTGCCTATGAGAAAACAAGAAAAAGGACAGCACACCAACCCCACACCAGGTCAGGAACTTGGGGGACCTCAGAGAGGAGTATATAAAAAGAAAAGAAGCCGCACATTTAACTACAAGCTATTATATTAGGTACTTGTATATTAAGAAAAGGATTCAACAAGTTAAAAAAAATAAAATATGCCGGGAAAATGCAGCCTACTATTATTAGGTATTGTCATGACATTAAAAAATTACAAGTTATACTAAAGGGTTGATGATCATAACCCTCTTTTGAGTTCAGAAGCAGTTCAATACATGATCAACTAAAGAATGAGAGAGCTCTCTTATTCAGAACAAATCAGGATTTGCTGCTGAATTGGGCTCCAACAACTGGTAGAAAAGACTACTTGTACTTGCAAGTAGTGCCCAAATTGTTTGGATTTTTGCAAAACCCCTCTTTCTGAATTTTATTTTTAACTAATACAAACCTGCATTTAAGTTTCAAGATTGATACTTTTCCTCATACTTAAATTACTTTCACGTCATAGCATACTGTTGTATACTGGGAATTCTTTCTCCCTACAAGCCATTGCTTCCCCTGTCTGAAGCTTGTTTCTTTATTTTCCAAACTTTACTTTTCTCTCTTTTCCCTTTGGGCCCTTATATCCCTTTCTCTTTGGTGATGAATTGATTTATTCACAACAACAAGAAGCCTTTTCCCAACTGGCTACATGGATCCTTGCCTTCCAATCAGCTCTATTTAAGGTGATACTAGATATAAAGCCTAAGCTACGTATTTCCTTTTTCAGCACTTCTCTTAAGGTTATCTTAGGTATACCCTAGTTCTTCTAATTCCTTCGATATGAATTAAATCGTTTCTGCAGGCAGAGGCATTTTAAAGGCCTTCATTGCATGGTTGTGCCACCTCAACCTACTTTCTCATAGTTTTATCATTATCAGAGTTACTCCTAGACCAGCTCTAATATGATCATTCCTTATCTTATCCTTCTTAGTTTTGTAACTAATCCATCTAAACATCCTCATTTCAGCTATACTGAGTTTATCCATATAATAGTTCTTAACAGCCCAACACTCTGCACCATACATCATAGTTGGTTGTACAATAGTCCAATAGAATTTTCCCTTGGGCTTTAAAGGAATACGTCGATCACATAAGACCCCGGATGCACCTCTCCACTTCATCGACCCTATATTAATTCCTTAGGAAACATCATCATCTATATCACCTTCTTTATTTGTGATTGGACCAAAGTACCTTACATGATCACTTTGTGGAATCTCCTTGTTGTCAACTCTCACCACCTCATCATCCATCCAATCACAACCAAAGTTATACACTAGATATTCCATCTCCGTTCTACTTACTTTAAAGCCCTTTGATTCCAAAGTTTCTCTCCATAATTCCAACTTGGTATTAACCCCTATTTGTGTCTCATCTACCAAAAAAATATCATCAGCAAAAAGCATACACCAAAAAACCCAAAATTAAAATTTTAAATATTTTATGATTAAAAAAAGCATTCCCAATTAACCGACTTAAGGCATATAGTGGCCATGACACTGTTCACATGAACTGTCTTGGCCTTCTTCTACTTCATTCATGCATTTATTAAGAGTGGGGCTGCCTTATGTGATGCTCAATCAAACCAGCAAAAACTTTCCACATCATTAGACAAGCTGCACCTCACATCAGTCACATCCCACAACTTTTCTGTGCTTGTTTTGGGGCTTGTGTCTACATCAATTGCATCACAAGATAAGTGACTTGATTCTTGACTTCAAGTAATCAAACAATGAACAGAATCCAAAGAAATATAAAATAATATAAACTTTTTTTAGGTCAATTTTAACAATCAGACACATTTCTTTTAAAAATCCTAGATGTATGATCTCCACAGTGCATCAAGGAAACCTAGCCACATTCACTATTGATATAAATGAAAAAGAGAGCCAGAAAAAATGAACAAGGACACTAAAGTCCACATGAATTCACAAGTCCACAAATCCCAAGCTAAGAAGCATTTTATTTAAAAATCAAGATACCACAAAATGGTGTCAGCACAAGCTGAGTGCAGGAGCTTTATAAAGCAAAGGTAGAAACCGTAGAATATATTGTGAAAATACTCCAAACTAATGCTGGAAAGGAAAATTAATAATTGGTTGACAATGTAAGACCAATTGAATAGATTGTTAATGATCATGCTTGAGGTTGAAAAGAGAAGCGGAATCAACCAAGCAATCATACTCTAAACATTTTTTGTGATCATTTGCAACCGTAGCAGCTTCACCCAGTTCTCTTTTGGCATTATCCACCTTTTCTTCTACTTTCTTCCATTCCTCTTGCTTCTTATCGTACTTAAGCCATGGTAATTTCTTTCTCATAGATTCAACCTGCAAGAGAAGTAATAGGAGTCAAAACTCCAAAGGTCTGGTCTGAAACTAGTTTAATGATCATGACAAACCTTTGCCAGAAGTTCTTCTCTTTGACGAACACGTTTTACATCTTTTTCTTGCTCAGCATTAAGCGCTTTAAGCTGATTCAGGGTATCTCCATTTTGCTTGACGGTCTACAAAACATTGAAGAGTTTTAAACACTATCAAGAAAGTACAAACTATTTTTTTTCCGAGGATGGTTAGGTAAACAGATATGGATTTGTTAAATAAGCAAGAAACAAAAGAGAGGTACAATTTTTATGCCAGATCATAAATCCTTAGATAAAATCTGCTAGACACAAAAAAGAAAAAAAATAATAATAATAATAATGTCTATTAGAAACTCACAACTTCAAGTCGCTTCAATTCATGACTTTTTTCAACAAGAGAACGATGTTGGACTGGTAGTTGAGGATCACCAACTGCCCTTTCAGTCTCTTCTAGAAGTTGTACAGGAGTTAGCTTAGCAAACTCACACACCCGGTCTTGTGGTAGGAACTAATAAAGAAAAGACCAAAAGAGGTGAAAATGAACAGTGAGAGTGAGAATTCAGTAATTGTTTATATTATATTAATTAGCATAAAAGAAATACTAACACAAAAAACTTTTCTATATACAAATACACAGACAGGATTATGATTCTTCAACGGTAGCCTAATGGCGATAGAACATGAGCCTCCAAATTAAGCAATGCAAGCAGTGAATTATCTCCCTGAACTTGGAGCCAATCTATTGTATACTGTAACCACACTTAAACTTGACGAAAACATCAGTTCTCCAGAGTTCAGGACTGAAGCTTTATGTTACTAGTTCGCCACTTGAGCAAAATCAGGAGAATCTTTAGTAATTCATACTTACAGAATCAGGCATGGGAAGGGCCTACTGTGACAAACAATTTAGGAAACTAGTGCAAGAATAAATTAGGATTAATTTAGCCCTAAATAAACTGACAATCAAATTAGCAACAAAGAACAGGATTAGAAGGCTTAGGAATTATATCAAACTAGCCAGTAGAATGACTTCAAAATCAGATCGAATGGTGGTCACATGGAGAAGGCACTGCTGAAAGTTTCACTTGATTCTAATGGTGATGTCCAGAGATATTGTAACACCACCAAATTAGAATGCTAGGTTCTGCAGGCTGTTTCAGCCTTCAATATGGGCTCAAACTTAGAGGCTCTGTCGTATTGATTGACCCTTTGCTCCAAATCTGGCTCAATACCAATGGTCAGAGGTGGAGTTACTCATTGAGAATGGAAATAGGACTCGTTCTAGAACAATGCAGCTAATAAAACAGGCCAGAATAGGGATCGAGTGGGCTGGATGATGGTATGCTCCTATGCTTCAAAGCCCAGCAGTTTTGATGAAGGGTTGTAAAGATACGGGGCCTCAAAGTTGCAGCAACAAATCAACTCACAGGAACAGCTACAGCCTTCAATTGAATGGATAAAAATCAACTGCAATAGCAACAGTACCAAAGCATTTAAGAACGGTGGTAGCAGTCTTCAGATGGCCTTCAATCATTGAAGCAGTCACTGCATAAAAGGGATCGGCCTCAAGGGTGACACAAAAGAGAGAGAGAAATAGAAAGTAGGGGATTGGTGGCTTAGGCTCTCTCAACCAGGCTCCTTCAGCCCTTCATTTTCAGTCAACTTCACAAGGAGAACATCAAATGCAGTTCATGGTTAGCAATTGATATAATTAATGGAAGGACCCAAGGGCCGTGGAGACTGGAGAGTACAAGGTATAAAGTGGTTAATCATACAAAGAGCAAACTTACAACATGATAAAGAATTAAGGCATGTGTTGAGACTTGAGAGAACTGAATCAGCAAGCAGATTACATGGCATCAGTTAGAGAGGATAATGGGCAGCCAGTGTATCGGAAGAGCTACCCACTGAACTTCTTGAGATAATTAGGAAGGATGTGGCTTCATATGTATTTGACAGGGTGTAATTAAGAATTTCTACTAGTTTGGGGCAATGGCTAAGGGGGAATGCCACCCTAGTCTGGAGACCCCACAAATGCCTGTTCCCCTTCCATATTTTTCCTCTCTCGAATACAAAGCTTACCTATCAAAAAGAAAAAGACTGAGATAGAAACTTCTAAATAAAAGATAAGCCTACTTTCTAAATCTAACACTAAAACTAACAACTTGCTAAAATTGGAAACAGAAACTACATTACTAGCAGCTTCTAAAGAATATTATTCCACCAACATCCAGCAACTAAACTTCACCCAGCTGTCCATATAAGCACCCAAATCACTGATCACATGAACAGAAAATCCCTTTTCTTTTTCTTTTCTTTTTTTCTAATTCCACCTTTCTCCCATCTCCTTATGCTGGAGCTGCCCTACAAGAGGCTCCACCAAAACAACAAAATCTTGCTACATCATCAGATCAGGCTGCCTCTCACAGCAGTCGCATCCCAGAACCTTTCTAGGCTAGATGAGGCTTCTTCCTGTGGCTATACACTGAATTTTTTATCTGTATCAGTTTACTTAAGTGGGAGTTTGGGGATGTAATGAGCTGCATAACTGGTGTATGACTGCCCTGCATCTCCAACAAGGACCAACTGAAGTTGAACTCTCCATGAAGATGCAAAGTACCAATGGCTAGATGGGAAGCCCCCACCGACACACCTTGTGATGTAAACCCCAAATTGAAGGCCAGCCTTCAGGATCATTTAAATTGAATTCAGCAGTTAATTAGGTTTCCTTATACCCTGCGGTTTAGGGAGATAGGAGCTCTTTATGATTTTAGGGTTTAGATTTAGGGTATATGAGGATCTTTTATAATATGGGTTGTGAAGGAACGACTTTTTATGGAGAAGTGTTAGATTAATGCTTTGTGGTCAAATATAATATGATCTAAGGTGATATTTAGGATCTCAAGGATACATAGCCCATCCAATGGGAGATATGAGGTAAATTCCTTGAGATGGGAAACTAGAGTCTATAGTGATAGAATGGGTTGAAACTTGGAGGGAATGTGAGTAACAGTATAGGGATATGATCCCCCAAGTTTGGGATTGGGATGGCTAAATCAAAAGATATGAAGGTTATTGTTATTAGGGTTTTGGAAAGCACAAAAATTCAAGAAAATAATTTTATCTTGAGATCGGACGATCAAAATGGGGTCAAATCGGGATTTAACATCACTAGGGCTGAGGGAACAAGATTCCTAAAATTTGGGACAGATCTAATGGTTAGATTGGTGTAGATCTGACCTTGAATTTTGGATATCTAGAGAAGTCCAAAAATTCAAAAAAGAAATGTGTGATGGAAGGGTAGGGTTGGGGAAGAGAAGAATTAGGGTCAGCAGAAGGGAATAGATGAGCTGCAGGCTGGGGGCAATAGAGAAGGTGGAACAATAAGGGCAGGGGTGGGGGTGAGTACATACCTGTTGATGGAGTGAAATTTAAGAACTTCAGAAAATAGAACGCTCAAAGCCATCTGTAGGTCTCCCCCTTCCACGACTCCACTCAACACCACTTCCTTCAATCAAATTTATTAATCATCCAAGCTGTCTTCTTTACAAGCAAAGGGTAATATTTATAACCTTACAGGAGGGGTTCATACTAGGACTCAGTATTAGAAAGCTATTCAAACTAGGACTTCTACTTGGACTTACATTGGAAAGAAAAACAAACAAGGACTCTTAACTAAACATAAGTGCAAACATATAAGGACTTTTAATTTGAGAAGGAAACCCTTTAAGGATGTGACCAACTCACAAAACAAAACAAAGAAAACCTTCTACTTTCCTTGGGACTCACATTCCACTAAGGACTCTTAACTCATCCTAGGATTATTCAAATTGCAAAACAAGAGTAGAACTAGTCTCCCAGTAGAATGTGGACTACAATTACAAGAATCCCTTCATAAGTAGGACTACTAACTAGACTATAACTCTTGAATAACTCAACAAAGACTAACTCAAATATCAGAATTAGGACCAGAATCCTAATATAATTCTGGTTCTTCTTAGATCAAGTTGGGTTGGACTAGGGGGACCCAAAATGCCCCTATTCTGGCCAAATTTCCCTGGGTTGCTGGAAGGACCGCAGGGTACTGGCAACCTCCCTGGGCTTTCTTTGGGTGGTCCTAGGTCCAGTTCACAGCGACAACCTTGATTGGATGTGTAGGACAGGAGGGAGATGGTGACACAACTTTGGTAAGGTAATAAGGTGACACATACAAGTATATTCACAAACGTTGCATTGGTCAAGGTTCACAAGGATGTTACGTCCTTATATTGGAGGTTTCCCAAAGGGTAAGTCATCGCTTCACATATCTTACTGCATTTATCAAATCATATCCAAAAAAAGAGCACAGCATCCTTCCAAGCGTATAAAACATTATATATTTATAAGATTAAAGAAACTACTTGGAGGAAGATCTATACCCTTTAGCCAAACATAAATGACTAAGAATATGATCCGCAGAAAGGGTAAGATAGTTGCTGCATACTTTAATCCCATGATGCAACAAGTATTCGATTCCAATTCAATAATATGCATTAAAAAGGAGATAATCGATAGGATTAAATATATCATAGAAATATAAATGTATCATTTTTTTTGGTAAAGAAATATTAATGTATCAAGAAGCAATATTCCATGCACATATTATTGTTGGAAGTTCTAAATAATTGCAGTTTCATCATTGGAAGAAAGGATCATTTTAGATTCTGAAGAAGTTGAATCGTTAATGAAAAAGATTAGAAAGTTACCTGTGTCAAATTGTTGACTTGGATATTGAATTTTTGAATTATTTCAACTACATCCCTTTTGGGCACTACTTTGCCTGAAATAGTAAACCACATGATGCATAAATGCTAAAATCAGTCTACGATATAACTTCCTTCTTTTAAATCTCTATAAAACAAACTGAACAACACAAAATAGTTGGGAAATCCAAAATGACTTAAAAAAACATATGAGCAGCAAAATTAAAGCTGAATGACAATAGAATCATTATCTGCTTTATGCACTTTTTTATCTCTCGGATGAGTTGAAGTTCCCCGAACACCAAAGAGGAATTTCTTTTTTGGGTAATCAACCAAAGAGAAAATTCACCAACCAAAATTAATACTAAAAGATAAGTAGAGAAGAGAGAGCTAATAGGATAAGCTACATACCCTGGCACAGGATATAGGAAGTCAGTTAGGTAGGTACCTACTTAGCGCAATTGAAGTAGTCCTTTTCTCATAAGAATTTGAGTGTGTAACTCACTGGTCAAAGCTCTGTTTAAATCCACATCTAGGGAGGGTAATTCAGACTAAATATTGAGAAATTGAATTGCTTTTGAAGCTCTAATTGGCTGCCTTTTCTTTTTGCCAGACTAAGTCCTTGGAGTAGAGAACTCCACCGTTGATGCTAAGTTTTGGAACCTTAACTCCTGAATTGGTAGTGGAACAGCCTTCATGGCTGATCTGCCAAGCAAGACCAATTACTAGTGAAGCCATCCCCTCAGGCAGTAAATCATTTCCCACTCCCCCTTCTCTTCCCTATTAATTTTATTTGTTTGAAACTGCCACTAAACCTGTAAGCCTTTATCCCACCATCTGAAACTTTCATCCAGCAAGGATAGTCATATGTTTGACCCCCATTACACCTACAGATCCCCATCTCGACCCTCACAGTCAATCAGACATTCTTTTGAACCTTACTCCCCAAACTTCTCCACAGTCCTAAAATTTATAAAGAAAAAGAGTTCCCCTCACTTCAAAGTTGGATTGACCTCTTCCCATGCTTGTAATCAACCCTTATATTTGTAGCTTCATCTGAGGATTACAAACCCTAAAACCACAACAACCCCCCCCCCTTGGGTACTGAAGCCTTGTTGGTTTCTAAAAAGACTAGACAAAATTGGACCTTAGATGAACTTGATCATATTCCTATCAATCTAAAGGTACACTAAAGTGGTATCAAAGCATGGCAGAACCAACTGAGAGAGTTGACTGAAATGATCCAAACGCTTGCTGCTGATCAGGCTGCAGCAACACAAAAGCTTATGAATGGGCAAGCTGAAAGGTCTCAGAAATTTACAGCTGAACGCAGGTTTGTTCATAGTTACATTAAGAGTAGTTTTTAATGCAATGCTGGTTCTGCCAGTGTAATATTGCTGCTTTGACAGATACAATGGAACTTTTATCTTATAGTACTTCCTTCTTCGTTCTTTCTTTCTCCTATGTCATTTCCTTTCACTGTTGAACTGTGTCTAGTGAGGATGTCAAGTTTGAAACATCCAGTTGCGGAAAACAAGAGTTCATCCAAATATTTAGTCCTTGAACACGAAAAGATAAGCTCAACATTGAGGGTTACATATCATACCATTCAACAACCACTCAGACTTGTTATGCCTATCAATCTTTCGTTTGATGCTAATCTGCTCCTCTAAAACATAACCTCTCAAAGAGATTCTAATATAACCAGACTCCTCTCCGCGTTTCACATATGCACCAATACTGGAAGCCCTTCCAAGTAGCTGCAAAAAGGAAAAATTCACATTAGTTAAAACCCTAAACCGCTAAGTCATTGCAGTTAAGGACATCAGTTTTCCAACCTGAGGCTCGCCGCCGAGACCAAGGGCGATTGCGCAGACCACAGAACTCTTCCCTGATCCATTGGGTCCCACTACTAGGTTGAGACGCGAACCGGGTTTGGCTATCAGTTTATCAAATGTCATGAAATTACAAAGCTCGATCTCGATAATGTTTCCCGGCAGGTAATCATCCTGACCTCTGCAGAATTCAGCAGATAAAAGTTAAAATTCCAAGTTAAAACCCCAAAAAAATTAAAATGTGTTCTTTTTTCGTTTGTGTACTAAGATGCAATAGCAGGGAAGTTAAAGATCAGGAATATCTACTACAATCATATAACCAAACCGTCACACATATGTGGAAAGAAACTTCTAAAGAACCCTTCAACATAGTGAGAACACAAACAGCGGAAGGTTCAATTTTCGTTTTTGCAGGTGCTGGAGAAGAATTGTTCATACCTGCTGAATTTGATGCGCTTAGCAGAAGGTTCCATTGAAGATACTCAGAGGATTGCTATCCAAGATCTCTGCGGAACGCCGGAACCCTAGATTCCTACGACATCTGGATAAATGAACCGCTCAAGTTTCTGCGGGTTGCAAAGAGGTATCAAATGCGCGGAAAAAAAAAAGGTTCTCAGTTATCTGCGGGTCGGGTGATTCGGATCGGCGACATGGTTTGAGGATTTCGCATCGCATTTCAGTGACTCGTAGAAAACATTATATATTTATATTAGTCATACACAATTACAAATATTAGATTGTAGTCCACTACAGTCTACTTCTAAATTAGTAGGCATTAGTGCTAACGTCCTAATTCAGCATTATTGTTGGCGCCTGCGCGGATATCTCCCGCGCAGGCCCGAAAATGTGACATGTGTCCTCTTTTCTATCCAATGGCTAAAGATTAAGAGTATTCCTGTAATTGAATCATTCAGATTAAAAAATATTTTAAATTTACAATCTTCATTGCTATCAACAATTAAATTTACTCATTGAGGTCCCAGTAAACAACAGCCTGAAACGCGAACTTGTATCTCTAAACCCTAACCCAAAATACACCCACCATCACAGGATCTACTTTTGGGTAGAAGTTGGAAAAATAGCAGTTGCAGAGGGATTCTACAACTGGGCACACAATGAGACAATAAGGAATTTCAAATGCTAAATTGACCTTTTCGAAAATTTTAAAAAACAGAACTCAAACAACATTGGTTTAATAGCTATGGAATTTGCATGTCTAAAGTGAAAAAATCGAACAAAACATGAAAAGAAGAAGGCTCAGATGTGGATTCTCCCAGTACTTATATCTTTAGGAAGAGTAAGTTTGGCAGATACAAAGAAGTGAGAGAGCATGAGAGCATAAGAGAAAAAACAGAAGAGGTGAGCAAAAGAGGCATCTTCAACCCGAAAAGATGGGGAAAACAAATTGGAAATCAAAATGAAAAAATGGGATCTCTTACCTGAAACGAAGAAAAAAATCCTAATAATCTGCTTGCAATGGTGAGTGCATTTTGGGTAAAGGGTTGAACCCTCGTTTTTTACATCGTTGGGTTTTTCAGCTTCATTGAGTAAATTTAATTATTAAGAGGGATGGAATTTGTAAACTTAAAAAGTATTTTCAGTTAAATGATTTAATTACAAAATCACCTTTAATATTTAGCCGTTGGATACATAAGGTACATGTGTCATATTTTCGGGCCTACACGGGGATATCCATGCAAGCGCGAACAAAAATCCCCTAATCCATTTATGGAGCACAAGGGACGGGATTATATTAAACTTAAGTTCTTGAGATGTCCTAGCAATCCACATCAGTTGAGATATTACATTTAGTGGCCAAGTAATAGATTCAGGCCTAGGTAAAAGATTTGGTAATTCACGATGTGTACTCCAGACCTCCCCCAGTTCTATCCATTGGACCTTTGCTGCTACAAGTTATGCTTGTAATCCAAAAAGTGTTGCCTCTAGTTCGTCCTCCATCCATATTTTACCAAAATCGATGAACCTTATATGTCCATCTATAGCAATCCCCATGCTCCATCCTGCAACCCTCATTCATTTGTTATAAATCCCTGCGCATATTAACACAGAAATACAATTAGAGGGTATAAATGAACAAATTTGTTCTTCAACAACATTATATAGATAGTCATCATCAAGTGCCTCCTCCATTATCATGGGAGAGTCACAATACAAATTATCATGTAGCTGCAATGCTACAATCCATTGACCTACTCTTGAGAGTACCGTCAGTGGGTTTGGCCTCTTTTGTGTGAATACCCACGCATTCCTTGCTTCCTAAATGAAGTAACATGTTATCATAAAGGTTGAAAAAAACCAAGGAGCCAGATTGTGATCTATTGAAGATCGGAGATCCTAACACATTCTCAACAGAGATGTATTGCCCCACCTCTCCGTTCTCAATCCTAAAGGTCCAAAAGCATGGATTTTTTTTTTGTCCATTCACATAAAACCAAAATATGCCAAACGGTTTCAGAACCCTTCCCACATAATGCACAAACATCTTGGGTATTCATCCACTAAGCTAGAATAGCCCTTACTAGTAGTCCATCATTGAGAACTCGCCAAAAAAAAACTTCAATTTTTGGAAACAAAAACTTCCAACAATCTGCAAACCGATTCATTTATGGTGGGTAACGTGACTGGATAATCGCGCGAAAGGCTAGCTTAACCGAAAAGTCCCCATTTGGGGATAGCCTCGAAGTCCATCTATCATGTTGATTAGTCAAAGTAAGTGGCAAACTTATGATGGGGGTGGGGTTAGAAGAGTTTAAAGAAAACTCCCTATCAATCATTTGTAGATCATTGAACACTTCAGCCACAGTAGCCTGCTTGCTCTATAAAGTAAAGTCTTATGAAGTTGTCATCAATTGTTGTCGCACATTTGGCCATGGATCAAACCAAAAGTTCGTTTGACGTCCATCTCCCACCTATCGCGTCACCATTGACTTAAGTTGTGCGAAGGTGCTAGAGATACTGTTCCAAGCCCAAGACCCTCTTCTATTCCGAATTTTGGGATAAAAAATATATCCCCTCTTGATGTATCTTGCCCTCAACACCTTGACCCACAATGATTTTGGTTGAGTAATTAGTCTCCATCTTTGCTTAAGTAGCAAAGCTGAGTTTAAATCCTCAATTTTTTAAAAACCTAGCCCTCCATTTTCTTTGGGTTGGCAGAATTTCTCCCATGAAATTAGATTTAAATGACTATTCTTCTCGGGTTTTCTATGCCAAAATTTTCGACACATTGCATCAATTTTGGTGCAAATACTCTTTGGGAATTTTAGACATTGCATTTGGTAGAGGGCCATTGATTGGATTACAGACTGCATCAAAATTCCCCGTCCTACAAAGGATAGAGAATTTGACTTCCAACATGCCATCTTGCGATTCATCCATTCCAGCATAGGTTGCAGGACTCTTGATTTCCTTGTCCCCATCAACAGTGTAGTCCCCAAGTATGTAGTATCTTTCTTGATATAGGATACCCTCAGAATTGTTGTCATGTGATCCCTCTCTTCTTTTGGTACGTTCTTGTTGAAAAAGACTCCGCTTTTTGCAAAAGTGATTTCTTGCCCTGTCAGATCCGTGAAGAGTTCCAATACTGCTTTCAAAGCAAGTATTTCTTCTGTGTCAGCCTTACAGAATAAAAATGTATCATCTACAAAGAAGAGATGAGTAATTTTCTGGTGCTTCTCTACCCATCTTGATTCCACTTAAAAGGTGCAGCGACTTGTACTCATCAAGTAAACGGGATAAAACTTCCATGATTAACGGACATCCTTGCCTTAATCCTTTGGATCCTAAAAACCACAAATATGGTGACCCCCCAAGCTTAACTGAAAAAGTAGGTGAAGAATAAGTGCATTGGTGAGCTTACACCATTTTTCAACAAACTCCATAAATGAAAGAGTTTAACAATGATGTTCCTATCAGCTCTATCATAAGCTTTAAACATATCCAACTTAGGAGCCACCCACCCCACCTTGCTTTGAGACTTTGCCATGAAATGAAAATTTTATTGGGCAGTAATAATATTGTCAGTAATTTGCCTATATATTTGCCACAAATGCTCCTTGATTAGGAGAGATAAAACTAGGAAGAAAAGGTCTCAGTCTTTTGGCTAAGAGTTTGGCAATGATTTTGTAGGACATATTACACAAACTAACTGGTCTAAAATTAGAAACCTCCTTAGCCCCATCCTTTTTCGGAATAAAACATAAAAGAGTGTGGTTAACACCATGAGGTAAACTCTCCTCAGTGAAGAAAGACTTTACAAATTTAACCACATCCTCCTTAATCAATTCCCAAAAATTTTGAAAGAAAAATGCATTAAACCCATCTATCCCTGGGGCTTTATAGGGTCCGAGAGAAAAGACAACATTTCTTACCTCGAGATCATCTGGAACTCCCAAGATACCATTAAGGGATCTGCAAATTGGTAGGAAAAGACATTTCACTAACTCAGGGTCTAACGATTCAACCGATTGGTACATAATTTTCATATGCTAGGCAAAGACCCACACAATATCCCTTGGTGAGAAATATTGTCTTCCATTCGCACAAATTGAGTTGATTCGCCTTTGGTGGAGATTAATCTTACAAGAAAGATGATAAAATTTTGTGTTTCGATCCCCATCAGAGATATACTTACTTCTCGATTTCTAGAACCAAAACATTAATTCCGCCTTCGAAAGCCCACTCCACCGTCATTTTTTATTTTGTTTTATGAGATTCCAATCTGGATTCAAATCCTTCTCCAACACATCAATCTCCATCTGAACTCATTTTAATAGATCCACCACATACTTTCTTTGAGACAAGTGTAAGCCATTGGAGTTTCGAATTGCCTCAATCCCAAGGAAGTAATTCAATTCTCGTGATCTTTGATTGCAAATTCCGTGCCTAGAGCTTCAATCAAACATTGTACTTGACTTGATTGCTTCCTGTGATTAAGTTATCATTTACATAAACAAGTAGATAGATAATGCTAGTTCTTATAATGTTGAGAAATAAGGAAGTATCCGATTGGGAGGCCTTAAAATCAATTTGATGGGGATAATTGCTAAGTTTGTTATTGCAAGCCGTAGGAGCTTGTTTCAACCCATAGAGCGCTTTCTTCTAGTAACAAACATGATTAGGGTATCTAGGGGCTACAAATCCTTGTGGTTGCACCATATACACATCTTCTTGTAAAACTCCATTCAAGAAGACATTTTGAATATCTAGTTGACGAAAAATCCAGCCTTTAGAGATAGCAATAGAGAGTACAAGTCTAGCTATTGTATTTTTTTACAACAGTGTTGAAAGTGTTCAAGAAGTTGACGCCCTCTCTTTGGTGAAAGCCTTTTGCCACTTACCGGGTTTTATAATGGGTTACAGATCCATCTGGGTTGTGTTTAATACAGTAAACCCATTTATTACCAACTAGATTCATTGTTGGTTTTGTATGGAATCAACTGCCTTGTGCCATTGCGAAGGAGAGCATTAAACTCATCTCCCATTGCCTCACGCCATTTGTGGTCTTTAGATGCTTCAGTGTAGGATGGATGTTCAATTTTAGATGATGGGCTTGGGGCAAAAAAGCTCTTGGAAGTGGTTATCTTGTGGTTCAGAGAGATAATTTGGACATTGGTTTGCTGATTCCAAGTTTTGAAAAGGTTACCATAGGAAATAGCATTGGTCAGCTTAGGTGGAGTGGGTTTTTGGGATTTTTGAAGGGGAAAAACGTTTTATCATAGACAGAGAGATCTTGAGACCTAATTGCAAGGGGTCGACTAAATCATCAATAAAACTTATATGGTGCTGAAAACCCCCAATCCCCATATGTCCAAATGGATTAGCTCAAAAGGAGAAGATGCCATGAATTTATTCAAGCCAAATGGTAATTTATGGGACTTTCTCATGCACAAATTGTAGAAAGGCCAAATGCTTTAATTGGTAGATCAAAATGATGAATGAGAAAATCTATACATTTGTAAGATGGGTGTTCTAGGTGGTTATGCCAGACTGTCTTTGGCACACATTCTCCAATATCCTTAAATGTCACTGTCTTTATATAAAAGTTGTCTATGTATACAATATTTTATTATTATTGCAATGAAAATTTTATTTTGTATCTGTTGGAGAATGAGACAATTGTCTATTTTCTCAACCACTAATGTTACAATAATTTTGTTGAGAATAAAAACAAATCATAAAACAATGACAATGACTTTCTATCATCATGTCTGGTGAGTGCTACTCGGTCAAGTATGATTGCCAAGAAACAACAGAAGATACTGAGAAAAAAAAATTTAACTTCTTCTGAGAAACTTAAGTAGGACTACCATCAAATGGAGCAGATGAACATAAATTAAGTGGGTAAAGGCTTATATGTCTGAGGATCTATTTAAATACCTAGTTTGCAATCTCAATTAACAAGAAATTAAGCCTTGAGCTTCAAAATTTTGTTCTCTATGGTCAGGCATGGACCGCATGGTGTGGCAGTCAACTACCCCATCTGTATTTTTTTTTTTAGTATCTTTCAATGTTTTGAAAAATTATTTAGTGCCAAGTGGTTAAGGGTGAGAAGGGGGAGTGCCTGCATGATAATGAAAAGGCTAAAACCACTATGGCAGGAATCTGAGAGCATGGAGCATGGACCATGCAAGTTAGGTTATCAAGTGCTTCACTGTAATAAGAGAAGGAGCCTGCTTATATATATATATATATAAATCATTGTCATGGACTTAGGTGTAGCGGGCACTAAGAGAAGGAGGTGAAAGTGGGGAAGAGTGGTGGAGACCTATTAGCCTCATGCTCCTCATCAATAATGGTAGAGAAGGATAAATAGATAAAGAAAAGTGCAATATGAATTTTGAAATAGAAATAAAAATAAAAATAACACAAAGATTTGAAGTGGTTCACATGCGTACACAAAATGCAACGTCTTTAGGCGAAGAGGAAGAAACTTTTACTATGTAAAAGAAGAAAATAATGGAGATTTCTCAACCAATTGTTAGAACAATATTACAAAAATTCTCATTCAAAACCCTAAGTCAAAAATTCTAAATTTCATAATAATCTAATAAGAAAATACGTGTACATATTTATAGATTTTAATTGAGTAAATGGGTCAATCCATCAATTAAACCTTACGTATAATCAATTAAACCTTACATGTCATATTTTCTAAATAAGCATGACAAGGGTGACCAAGCGGTCAAGTTGTCTCGATTTATGTAGAAATCTTGGGGTGGGACGGCATGGGCTGGGTTGGGTTGGGATCACATGGGGTGAAGAGAGTGGTGGGGTTGGCTAAGGGCTAGTTATAATCAATCATCAATAGATCATAAATAGAATGAAAAATTGGCAAAAATGATTTAAGTCAACATCACTGTACATTCTTTACTCAACAAAAATGAGCCACACAAATGAATGGGTCCTCCAATCCCCTTCAAAATATCTATAACCAAAAAAAAAAAAATCTATAACCACCTTGCCATCTGATGTTGATTGGATCTTAATCAACCAATTTTTCTAAGCTATTAATCCTTAGACTTTGAAGGGAGAAAGGATAGGGGACGCTCTGAAGACTTCAAGGCTCTGCAACTCCCCCCACTCCCGCCACCCCCAGCGGTTTGAGCGGACCGCTTGAGTAGCTCTCCGCCTCCCCTGTCCTCTTCCGTTCCCTATCCAGCCTCTCTCCCGTCTCTCCCTCTCCTCCAGCTCTCTTTCTTGTCTCTCCCCTGTTTCTCCTCTTCCGGTTCCCGGTTCCAGCTCTCTCTCCCATCTCTCCCTCTCCTCCAGTTCTGTCTCTTTTCCTTCATCTCTGTTCTCTCTTCCATTTCTCTCTCCCGTCCTCTCTCCTGTCATCTCTCCCCCCCCCCCCGTTTCTCTCTCCGTTGGTCTGCTCCGTCTCCCCTCCGCCTACCTTCCCTACTCCTCTCCGTCCTCTTTCCCGTCTCCGTCTCCCCTTCCCTCCTCCGTCGCTCTCCGTTAATAACCGATCTAGGGTTTCCCAGATCTGGGGTGTTTGTTTTGTTTTGTTTTTTTTTTTTTTTGTTTTTTTTTTTCTTCTTCATAACAGCTCCTTTGGTTACAGCGTTCCTTGGTGCACACCGCAGACCAACTCCAGCTTTGGGTACAAGTTCTTCCGCGCGAGCTGATAGGTACGCCACGGCGAGCCGGATGGCAAGTCCGATCCGCATTTCCGCGCCCATCGCTACAACTGAGGAGAGGTCCGCCCGAGGCATGTTGTATGTCCCCCTAGTGGGTGTTGTTTGTCCGCCCCATGGGGTGTCTAAGGGTTTTGGGACGTGATCCATTTTGGGCTGACCCAACCCTTACTGGCGACCCCGCATTGCATGTACGCAGTTTGGTCCTTGTCCGCTCCTTGGTTCGTTTCGAACCTTGTGTACTCATGCAGTTTTGTTTGTACTTCTTTTAATTATATGAATGAAGTGCTGTTTACCAAAAAAAAAAAAAAATCCTTAGACTTTCTCTTTTTCTTTCAATGATCTCAATAAGTTTAGCTAGGCCACAAGACCCAGAACATTCTAGTTAGCAACATTGATCTTTGCCTGCAACAATATCACGACAATATTGGAATCAAAGCTCACATCAAGTTGAATCCTAGCAGGGAATTGCAGGAAAATGAATTATAGACGACGTGCATCTCAATTTTATTTCGTGTTTTCTGGTGAAAATTCTAATTTTTTGGGGGGAGTGAGAAACGTCCTGGACCAGCTTATGTGCACCTTGGCTAGATCCTCGAGTAATTTTTACATATAATTTAAATATAAGACGGGCTTCACACTCTAAACTCTTGGCCTGTGGTGTTGATATTTTGCCAACTGATAAAAACCCTTGATGTTGAAGCTTCATAATATTGTTGATCAAGTCTTTAAGCACTTTCATATCAGTAACAAAAAGCATTATATGATACATTTGCAAGTAAGGGGGATTAAACCAAAGACATAAACATAAAAACTAGTAACAGAGACACCATAAGGTAGAGTATAATTAACATAACTCCAACAAATTACAGTTACTCTGAGGGTAGTGAGTTCACAAACTTAAGCACCTGTTCAAGATGATGAGCAGTGTCAGGCGGGTGTGCTTCTATCCTTTGTCTCTCAGGCAAGACCCACCTTCCATCAGCACCCTTTACCATCCCCTTATTCTCATCTTGACGCCAGTAAGGTGGAACATGGTAATCTTCCTTCAAGAAATCACTACTCTTGTTAACTAGTGCTATATCTCTTTTACTAGCCAAGCTAAATTTGCATCCCTTGCCATGATATCCATCTAAAAGGTGTAGATAAGCTTCAAGGTTGTGTGCACAACCAAGATCACCACTGTGTTTTAGAAAAGGAGAATTTTTATGATCCAATGCGAGCTCCACACCCACATGAGCATAACTCCAAGGGAAATCAATCACCTCTTCCATGAGTTTCTGATACACAGACTTCTCGTTAGTGATGATCCCTGGAACTGTAGGTACCTTATCATGAACATTAATCACTCTTAGTACTTTAACCCCAAGCTCATCACAGCGTTCCTTGAACTTAAGATTACCCACTCGAGGACCTGCAAAGGAGAAGACAGTGACAGGGATTCTAGCCTTGTTTTTGTTGTCATGTTTGATGTTGAGTTTCATCTCTGCGATATCATAAGCACTCACTAAAGCTAGTGCTGCTCCAAGGCTATGGCCTGTGATTGTAATGCTTAACTCATGATCTTCATTTTTATATTTTTCAATCAAACGCTTGGTTTCAGCTAGTACTTGTTCTCTGGCAGAGAAGGAGCAATACTTACAGTTATCTTCTTTCTTGGTATAAAGATCATAGAAGCCTGACTCAATTTTGATTGATGGGTCATTTTTGAAACCTGCTGGATGAAGGATATCTTTAAGATCTGTGATCCATTCAAGGTATGTTACAGTGCCTCTCCAAGCTATAACAATGTCGCGTCTTCCTAACCGTTTAATCTCTTCTTCGTCGGTAGATACTGCAACATAGCCCATCCAATTCGCGTGAGGACTCCATACACTGCTCATTTTTGATTTCTGAAAAAAATTGGGAAGGTTGATGTTTGAAGTTGCATAGAGATACCTACTCTGTTGGTAGCCATAATCAGCCATATCGAGTTTTTCGAAGAAATGGGCACCCTGGTACTTACATGTTCCGCAATACTTTGAATGGGGATCGAAGTCAAAAGAGTCATAGCAGGCTTGAGCGAATTCGCCATATCGAATGATCTCTTTCTGGAGGAGAGGATTCATGGGGTCTAATAGTCCTTCCCAGTCATAACAACCTTGGATTTCTTTCCAAACATTTCTAAGAGAAGTTGGTCTCACTTCATCAAGGACTAGATTTTCTTCTGATGTTGAAGCCAAGCTTGAAACAGATGTGCATCTTGGGAAGATTGCAGTTGGTTTTGGTGAGATGGGTTTTTCTAAACTAAGAAGTTTTGAGTTTCTAACAGTACTTGAGTTCCATCTGGGCACAAAAGGAGTTGGTTTCATATATTGGAGATGGTCGCAGCAGAACAAGCGAGAAGCCATAAGAATACTTTGTGCCTTGCCTTAAAAGTAAAGCTATTAAGACCTACACCAAAAAACACACACACACAGAGACAGCCTCAAGTCCACTGGTAGTATATAACGAAGCAGAGGTTGAGGCAAACAGGAATATCAGATAGAGATAGAGGCAAAGGTTGCAGGAGGACTGAGATGAGAAGGCTGATCACTACCCTCTTTGGGAATCAGGTAACCTAGCATCCTTATCCATTGAACCGTACAGTTTATGTTGGAGAGAGGACTTATAAATGAGATGAGAAGGCTAGGGTTTTGTATGAGAAGAATTAATAATTATAACCTAATTATTTCTTTATTATTATTTCTTTTAATCTTTTTTTTTGGGTTGGGGTGGAGGATGATGAGGGTGATCCATCAAAGAGATGATCAAGTGTATAAAAGTTGGTATCTGTCATGCATGAAGATGGTTCTATCTAATTCATGCGGATCTATATTATATCATACTATCATACTACTATACTATACTATTATATAAAAGGAAAACCTCCAACACTTGTAGCACCTATTTTCTTAGACCAAAATACCCCTCTTAAATAGACATGGACCCTCCCAAAACCCTCTATTATTATAATACTATTTATTTAAAAGAAAAACTCAAAACACTTGAGATATGTATTTTACTTGACCACAATACCCTCCCTAGACATGTAAACATACCCTTCCCATGTACCTGCTCATAAAACTGGCGACCCACACACCCACCGTTGCAAAACGAGGCGCGGATCAACGTCCAGCACCGCCAACAAATGCACCCGTCTACAATTGTGTTTTCTCGTCGTTTTTCTTGTCATTTTTAAATACAGAATCAAGCATAAGGTCTTCAGTTCCAGTTTATGCTTCCATTTCTCAGGTTCCTCTCGTTTCTCCCTTTCGATCTAACCCTCTGTCTAACGTCTCAACTCGTTCTTCTTCCAAGTCTTCTACCCCTCGGACATCCATTTGAGCGGCGGTCGCTGGAGATTATACTTCGAGGAGGAGTAGGAGCAGCAACAGCAACGACCCTAGACAGACTATTTTGCTACCAGGTTGTGATTACAACCACTGGCTCATCATAATGGAATTTCCCAAGGATCCTGGGCCGACGAGGGAACAGATGATAGAAACTTATCTCAATACTCCTATCTCAATACTCTTGGAAGGTTAGTTGGAACCTCCCCCCCCCCCGTTTAACCACTGTCTCGGTAAGGTTATATCAACAGAGGGCGAAAAGAGTCGCCTCTGGACGACACCACCACAAGCCCCGTCCACACCCGCCGGCAACCCCCCCCACACACCCCACCGCGACCCCAATATTTTTTTTTGTTTTCTAAGACACCATCATGTCTTTACCAGGAAAAATGGTTCAAAATTGCTCTAAAGCTTGATTATCGCGAGGACAGTACTCTCAAGAGTCAGGAACCTCTACGTACACCATCAGTAACTCAAACTTATGAGGTCGTTTTATTTCCGATCCCAGCAGCCTCAGACCCCGTTTGAGACCCACACTTCAGCTCCAAAGACATCGCCTCCAAAAAATCAATCGTCAATAGCCATGACTTCGAAATTGCTCCAAACCCTGGCCGCCAAGATGCTCTCAGGAAGGTTGGCTCTTTTCGTCCCTCTGTTGATATTGATGGATTGACGGGGTTTGTCCTCAATGTATTGAGTTTTTTTAATTCATTCTATCGTTCTGATTTGTTTCTTAGATAATTCGAAGTTAACCCAGAAATGCTCCATTTCATTTCTGTTAATTTTGAAGAATGTGGGTTTTCTTTAAAAGACATTAGAGAGGATAAAATATTGTTTCTCCGGTAGTGTTAGATTTTTTGCAAACAAGGATTTCCATTAATTTAGTCCCAAAAGTACCAGAGTGCTTTTGGGATCTCCGATCTTTACTTGCTTGGGACTCCAACTGAATCGATCCTGTGATATATCGAGGTAGGGATGGAGAGTGCCTGAAATCAGCGGCCTGGGTGCTGCTCCGTCCTTCTCAGGCAGAGACGCTAAGTCAGTGGGAGGAAGAAGAGGGCATCAGGACAAAGCCCCAGCCCTCAGAAGCAGATGGCGCTGAGTAGAAACCCTGCTGACAAAGAAGAATAAAAGATTAAAAAGGTTGGGTTTTAGTCACTGCTCCATTTCATTTCGTTGTTTTACCTTAATATTCCCGCTAAGAACAATGATACTAACCATTGGACACTACCATCGTCACATATTCTCGGTTACCTTTTCTTCTTCTTCTCTCTTGCTGATGTTTATCGTTCATTTCTTATTTGCGTTGTAACATCTTCTTCTTTGCAGTCCCGTTTTCAAAATCGTATTTCTTCAGATACAGAAAGAGTCTCATGGACCCCTACACTGCCATCAGTTCAGGTTAAAATTGAAGCATTTGCTGATTTCTTTTTGCTGCCTTTCTTCCTCTCTATCTGAATTAACCTTCTCTGTTTGGTGTCCGAAATACTTGCATATGGTAGAAGGTCAGGTTTAGAAATTTTGAGAGGACAAAGTCCAGCAGAGATTTTGACCCATAATACGGAAGAGAAGAGGAAATTCTTTCTGGATATTTGCCTAGAAACTGAGAAGAGTGAGGCGGAGGTCCAAGTAATTTATTTTATTCTACAACCAAAGACTTCAAAAATTGACAGTAACTCTTGACAAGGTGCTTGCCTTTCTTCCCCCAGTTAAGCCTTCTTGGTCACGTTATTGCATTATGAACTTCGACTCCCTGGTTTGGTTCATTTACACCAAAAAAAAATTTACCCCAAGGTTATATTGGTGTCTCATTATATTTTCTGTCTAAGGATTAATATTGTACTGTTTCACATTTCAGGTTTGCACATTCAAGATTATTTTGTATAATACAATCTGTGCAGGAATCCACTTTTGAGTCTGGCAAAATACAGGTTTCTACCAGTTCCTGTTGCCATCTTGTGTGAAGAAGATGTTGATGCTTTCCTCTCTTGCAACATATTTGAACCTCAGCTAGGTAAGGCTATTCCTGTGCTTGTCTATAGGAGGCTTTGAGACACTGAATTATTGATCACATATATGCTGCTACGTCGTTAGAATTATGACTTCACTTCATTTATGTCTGCATAGATTTGATTTCTTTTCCCTTTTCTTCCCTCACCAGATGGATAAAGTAGTTGTTAAGAACTAATAAAAATAAAAATAAGAATGTGGTGATGGAACAGAGCAACGTAAAAGGGCTAGAACTGTAAAGAATTTAAGCAAATTGATGTTCTTCCTTAAAGTAGGAGTTCAAGAGAGGGTTTACGAGGACGGAACTTTAAGAAGGACAGATAGAAGAAAGGAACAGAAAGTAAAATAAATCTGAAAATATTATATGTTTGCTCCTTGTGACTTTTAACTGAGTTGGAAGATCTATAGACAATGTTGATACAGGTGATACTTTCAGGGCTTTTTCCTTGAAGTGAGGGAAGACCAATATTGGAGGGTCAAAGGAACTAAAAGATCAAGTTGTTGGATGAAGAATCCAAAAGTGGTGGGAATATATGTATGGCTTTGGGGTTGACAGCAACATGGCTTTAATAGAGTTGCATGGAACTGCAAGGATAGATATAGGAGAAAGCAGGAGAAAGTAAAATAAATCTGAAAATATTATCTGTTTACTCCTTGTAGTGTATTAGAGATTATCACACTTGTAAATGTTATACATATAACATATCTTTGCTTGTTTTTCATTCATTTATTTACTCCTTTCTAGAGCTTCTACACTTGCTGAACAGCTTACCAGTCCAAGTTGGCGAGCGGCCATTGGCTCTTGGAAATTGCAACGCAAGGAGAAGGATGCATGGCCCCTTCAACCAGACAGCTCAATTGATTGATTCCATTTCGATGGTTGCTACCATTTCAATGGTAATTTTTCTATTTTAAAAATATTTTGAGTTTTTACTTTGGCCTTGACTATTGAGATTGTTCGAATTCCCATGGGCTTAGCCGTGATCATGTGGAAATAAAAGATATATATTGGAAGGGAGAGAAGGATATCAGGGATTTATGTTATTGAATGAGTATTGTGATGAACCACAGGGATAAAGACAAACCCTAAACAGAGGTTTCAGTTTTTTTATGATATGAAGTTACACACATGTTGGTTAAGAAATGAAGCATTGCATGTTAAGTTGGCTTGAAAAAAAATAATGAATCTTCTGACGGGTTGGAAGATGGGAAGGGAACATGAAGTAACATGGAGCTTAAGGTGTCTGAGTTATGCCCACTGCTAAGTAACTCCATTTCCTGTACTAAGGGTGATATAGAAGTGTTCTTTTAGAAGTGGATCACTTATCAATATAAAAACTCTAATGGACTACCATGTAGATTGTAATGCTTATTTGTTTAATTAATTTGAGATGGAGACTCGTGAAACATTCGTACAAAGAAAATACTCATAGAAGTCTTAAGCTTTCTTGGAGAGGGAATTTGGATTGTACTGCTGAGTTTCATAAACAAGATAACATGGATGGTCATAGATGACATCCTTCCATTTGTTTTCATCTCTTGAGTTGAATATGTTGATTTTTAATCCGTTCATCTTAGTTTTCTTCCTCATTTCTTTGCCAATTCTTTTAAATAGGGATTCATTATACATGACTTAGCTAATTTTTGGTTTTCCTTTCTCCTTTCTCTTTTCCCATTTTTTTCTCTCACTCTCTCTCTTCCCCATGTATGGTCTCACGTGCATTTGCACGTGTCACTTAACTAGTATATATATATATATATATATATATATATATATATATATATATTTTTTTTTTTGGTAGTAACCTTAAAAGAATAATATCAAATGGTGCATGTGTTCCTCGCTGTGATTTACTAATTATTTAGAGCTGGGTTGCTCAACTATGAAGCAATGTGAGTCCCATTAAGAATGACTCAGTATACATGTGATGTTTAAGTCAAGTTTGTTGAAATATATGACATGAATGCGAAATGTTATAAATCTTTTTCATCTCGGGCTGCTATATGGTCTTACTTTTAGTCATTTTAGTTTAAATTTAATTAATTTAAAAATGATTCATCATTATATCATCTTTAAAGTTCTTTTAGAAATGCTCCTTCCACCAGTCCTCTCTTTGTTCTATCTCTCTTTGTTCTATCAGAATGATGTGAATATATTTTTAATATAGTGATCGTAGTCTTTTTGTAGAGATAGTAAAATTCAAAAGTCTTTCCATCATTCAACCTGTAAGCTCTAGCTCTTACTCCTTATGACGATGGCCCCCAAAAGAAAAAAAAAAAAATACCAAAATTGATGAATATGATACAGTGGAGTGGTGTCATCTCTAAAAGCAATTTTTCTTTTTGTAAATTTGAAAAATCAAAAACTTTTAGTGTAAAAAAGAAAACATTATATTTACCACTAAACCCTATACCTTTAATTTCCAACCATTCGATTCATATGCTAAAATCTGGGCCGTCCCAGCAGCGGGCGGCCGTAAATAAAAATCCTGTGGATGTGTTTGTGATGCGTTTTCCAAGTCAAGTTGTGAATTCTGCCCACTTTGTGTTCAATAAATTGCTTGAAAAAATTTCTATTTTTTTGTTTCCTAATATGTTTGCTCAAGAATAGAAAAATTATTATTTCCGTTATTATTGTCAACATGGTGGTTTAGTTTAGTTGTTAGCTTCTTCAAATAAAAATATGTAATCTATATGGTATTTTTCATGAATTTTCATGTATATTATCAATCTTATTAGAAAATCTTTTAAACAAAATTTGTTTCAGATCCAAATGATATACGATCAAACGTGAGACACGCCCAGCATTGACTGACTTTAAAGACTATAAAATTTATCCATTTAAGTTTTGTGGAGGCACAAGATTCTTACCAGAAAAATAGAGGAAGTAGAGGCCGAAGATACGTTGAACATTCATAAATTCATAAAAAAGAGGGAAAACAAAAAAAAAAAGGAAGAATGTTAGTGGGCTTCAAAAAGGGCAAGACAGAGATGGGCTTTTTGGGCCTACATAGGCACCGACCTGCTCTTGATGTCCCTAGTTTTTTTTTTTCTTTCTTTTTTTCTGGTAAACCCTTGATGTCCCAAAAGCAAAAAGGCCAGAATAAAATTGACTCAACAAACATGAAACAACTCAAACGAGCATGAGTCATAGGAAGTTTCCCTTTTTTACTTTCCTGTTGTAATTTTCTTTCTTTTGGTTGTTTTTACCCTTCTCTCTTGGTGTAACCTCTTTCCTCTCTCTCTTTTTCTCTCAGGGGTTCATCTGATTTGAAATCAATGAAAGATCCGTAGCAGGGATATGTTAGATGCAGCAGCAGTCTTTTGGCCGAATTTCCTTCCAGTTCATATATTCTCATTTGTTCCCCACACCTACCTCTTAGATATCATTTATTACCCCTTTCCCGTTCGGTGGCCTTTTTATAGTCCACATTGCAGCTTCCCATCTCACCTTTGTTTCAACTTCTAGATCTTTTGTTCTTGTGCATCATGTCTCTTTCTTGACTTATCTCTCTCCTCTTGTCTCTTTCTTCTCTTCTTTTCCTTTCATGGTGACAACTAAGCTTCTCGCCCCTTGCATTTGTTTTTATCTATCCCCCTTAATACTCAACTCGAATTGAATGTGGAAAATCCTTGTACTGAGCTTTGACTTCCCCAAAATGACAAAGACACCTCAAAATGTCTCTTAAAATGGCAACCGCCCATTTTCTATCAAAATAGTATATTGAATTAAAGAAAAAAACAAATATATCCTTAGTAATATTTTTGTACGAAAAATTACAATTACGTTTTTATCATATTTTATATATAATAACTTAAAACGACCAATATACCCTATATATTTTTTTCTTCTCCATCAAAATCTAAGATTTCTTTTCTTTTAGTTTTTTTTTTTTTTTGGGTTGCCAACCCCGGTTCCAAGGCTTTGGCCTGACTAATCCGGTGTTCGACCGGGGTCGCACACCTGGCTGTGGTGGCTGCGGGGATTTATAATAACTTAAAAAGAACAAAACTTTAAAATTCCAGCAAATGCACTATTGTAAATTTTTCTTAAAAAGAAAAATTAGATACAAGTGGTTAAGGATAATGCTATTAAATTCAGGGGCGGACCTACTAAGGGGTCAAGGGCCCGGATTTTAGATTTTTTTATAATTGCCTTAATTTTCTCATTTTTATATTAATTTATTTTATTTTTCCAGTTTTTTCTCTTCTTACATGTGAAATTTCACTATTCCCCCCCCCCCCCCAAAATATTGAGAACAAATTTGAAAGGTAAAATAATGGGTATAAATGTCATCCCTATCTAAAAACTAACTCCTCAATCCTTATTTATTTTCCCCTCTTTTTTTTTTTTTTTTTTGGTTGCAAACCCTTAGTCAGGGGTTGGCGACACATGCCTAGCTTCGGGTGGGTGAGTCTCCCAGCTGGGATTTTTTGCATCCACAAGGATTCGATACCGGAACCTTGCTTAAACGGACCAAGCTGCTTACCACTTGGACCAACCCCCGTTGGTTCTCCCCTCTTTTCTATCTCACATGTTTTCTTCCAATTTATTCTCTCCTCTTTCTATATAAATGGGAGGAAATTTTTGAAAAAAACTCTTATTAGATATTTAAAATGTCATTTCTAATTAGAAACTCCTCAATCCTTATTTATTATCTCATATCCTATCTCTCATCTCTCCTCTTTTTTTCATATTTATTATCTTCCGTTTCTTTTTTTTTCTTCATATTTATTCTTCCATTTCTATAAACGTGGGTTAAGGAAAATTTGGAAACAAAAAATTCTCTACAATTGAGTACTCTTTTTATTTCTCAATTTATCTATTGTTTCTCTCTTTCTCATTTTTTAAATATTTTTTATTTTTTTATTGCTTATGCAATTTTGTTATTTGATTTTATATTGTGAAATAAAATGTGTATAATTAGTAAAGTAACTAACTACAGTTAATTTGCATCTCTTACTTAAAATTTGTTTTTGTTTTTTTGTTTGCATTTGACTTTTTAGGGTTGAAGTCCTGGGTTTTTTTATTTTGTTATGCTTTAATTTACCTATATTTTGTTGAAAAAAATATCATTATCAATAATATACCTATTTTTGTCAAATATGTGTGGGCCCCACAAAATATATGCGGACCTATTCTTTAATATAGTAATATAATTCAGAGGTAAGACCCCATGGTTCTTATAAGGGATCACACAATGTGTGGTAAAAAAGCATTGGTGCTTCTCCAATCTGAACTTCTATTCTTCGACCCCCTCAATATTGAATCTTGGTTCCGCCCCTGATTAAATTGCAAGGCATTAAGAACAATTTAGGAATTATGAATTATTTAACTATAGCTTAATAGAATTTACTAACAGAGTATATCGTTATGCTATTTTAAAAGACCTTTGGGATGTCTCTGCCAATGTGATAAATTTTTGAGGTGTTTCTAAATTTTTTTCTATTTTTTAAATAGAAAGAAAACTAGTGATAATCTTCAAAAAAAAAAAAAAAAGAAAAAAAAAATGAAGGAATCTAGGAGAGAAACGGGTCTAGGGAGAGTCCGGAGAGCCATGTTTGTCTAATATATTAGAATAATTGATATTCTTACCTTTATTTTTCGAGTCATATTTTTTTGGTAAAATTTTTTCAGGTCATACAAACACATATTCATTAAAACTAAGCCAATGTTTTGTCCCTTTCACTCTTGAAGTGCAGGCTGGGTTTGTTATTAGATGTTTTTTTATGATTTTTATTGATAAATGTTTTATACAGAGTATGGCTTACAACGGTATCATGTTTCAATTCGATCCACAATCTGAAATATCTAGTTTTCCAGTAAAGCTTAAGTTACGAGGACATGGTAAAGGAAGTTTGGCGAGCATTAATAGGTGATCTTGCGTGAGACTTTACTTTACTGTTGGAACCATTTTATCAAGTTTTTTTTCCTAACCATAACATTGTTATATGTTTTGCAAAACCCATTCATCAGACTACAATTCTCATTGGTTTATTTTTGTAAAAACAAAACAACGTACTACTCAACAAACAACTACCATCATTCTTCTGTTATCAGAGAACAAAGAACCCTAGAACTGTTCTTCAAAACTATCGTCAACTGCATCTAAGCAATTGCAATCCGAGGAACTTGAGTTTTGTTATGGTGCATATGGGGAGCTAGTCACATTCATGTATGGATATGGGCCTGAGAAGGCCTATTCAAGTAAGACTAGATGTTCGAAGTATTTTTGGGCATTTCCGGACAGAAAGCACTATGTGCTCCCCCAACGACTGTTGACCATGAATCACAGGAAGACTCACACGGTCAGGGTGATCCGATTTTTAAATTTTTTTTTTTTTTTTTTTTATTTGTGAGAGCACATTCCCATCGGAGTTTGTTGTTTTTCTCTTTCTACACGTGATGCTCGTGTTAAAATTTGTTCTAATATATAATTGCAGATCTGTACAAAAGAATTAAATTAAAATAGATGATTCCAATCACGTGGTTCATGAAAGGAATGTGCCTATGATGATTTATGTTAATCCAATGGTCTTCGTTTGTCAACGTATCCTAGTGTATCGCCACAGAAAATCTACACGGTTCAAGCCTACGAAGAGTCTGAACTTGGCGAGAACGTGGCCGAGTGACATTTACAAGTTCCTAGTGTATCCTAGTTTATTTTCATTGGAATAAATAAAGTATTAAAAAATTGATTCCGTATTGCATGTGATATTAGAAAAACTCGTTCTCAATATTTCTTAAGAATTTATTTTTTTGGGAGTTAATCTTAAGAAACAAAATTTTAAACTATACTTTCCATTGTACGATGCAATCAATATAGTATTTGATGCGTTCAAAAATTATTTAGTTTTCATATTTTTGTAAAACAGACATTAGATGTGGGTCGACCGTGCAGTCGGGTAGCCACCTCCGAAGGTTAAATTAGCAATTGAAACACCACTGAATTCTAGCTTAATGTAGGGCTTGAATTGAACGAATTAATAGAGAGAAACAATTTAGTTACCTTTTGTTCAATGCGATCCTTTAGTTTACATATGATGTGTTCAAAATCTGCTTAGCCCTAAATCAAGGATGAATGACCTGCAAAACAATTGTTAGATGTGGCCCGACCGTGGGGGTCGAGAGGCCACCTCCAAAGGCTAAGTCAGTTAATGAACGAATCACAAAGGCTCTGGCTAATTGCATAGCAGAAATTTGAATACGATTATTGGGAATACAATTCAGTTACCTTCTTTGTACGTAGGTTGAAACTTATATAGTTTTTACCTTCTAATCTCGTCCATTGAACTCGTTCGAGCATTCTCTTGGTAATTGTCGGATCTTTACGGTTAGACCTGATCGTGGAGTAATAGATGACTTCCTTAATCACACGATCCTTAACTATGGGCGTGGTAGTTACTCCAGTTTGCATGATCGTCCGCTTTTGCGAGCATTAATAACCGCTCTTGGCTGGATTAAATATTTCAAATTTTTTGAGTGCGTGCTTGTCTTTTGGAAGTGCAAGGTTTCTTCCTTAGCACACTACCCTAAAACTCGGCCCATTTGAACCTGAAACGGTCGGATAATTTCCAATCAGAGTCGAGAGTTGAACCGAGAGTGGATCCGGTTTCATCATAGTTTTCCCGGATCAACATAGGATACCAATATCTGGAAACATAGAGCCATGTGTTAGAAGGGAGAGAGATATGAGAACATGCATGAATCATATCGGACAGACCTACCCTTTTACATGTCTCACCAGTCACCACATGAACGGTTACAAGGTACTCGGAAAAAAAGAAAGAATAAGAAAAGTACTTGCAACAAAAGAGTGGACGTAGACTATTCAGTCGTACCTATTACAAGTGTGTCCCAAAAGGCTGAAGTTTTTTAGATTTTAGTTGAAGTATGATTGGGAATGTGGGACCCATTTTGCATGACCTCTGAACCATCGCCGTCCAAGGGGTTATGTTATATAGAAATAAGTCAAGCTCCGGGAATGGCGGCATTTTGGATTGAATTTGGGGTAAATTACTTAATTAGTTATTTTGAGGTCACTTTCATAAAATAACCACTCGATAGTTCCACACTTTCACTTAACAAAATTAACTCAGTTTGCATTTAAAAAATTAATCAAAATAATAAATTTTTAACCTCTCAAACTAATCAAAAAAATTATTAATTTCACACATAGTTAGTTTTGTAAATTCTAATTTAGTTTTATCGAGTTTTGTTAAGTAAAATATTAAAGAGTTAGTTTTATTAAAAGAAATCTTAAAAGTAACCCATCAATTAGTTTTTTTTTCGGGGATGAGAATATTATTAATATGCCTCGAGAGTCGAAACTACGACTTCTTCCCTAAGAGGTATTAGCTTCAACCATTAAAACACAAACTCATCCGTTTTCATTCCACACAATTTAATGCAAGAATGTGGGACCCGTTCTGTATGAAGGACACGTGACCCGAAATGGAAGCCGCGATGGACAGTGCGATCGAGTGTGCGAGGCGATAGCCCGAGAGAGACGCATGTGACAACGAAGATCTCGCACGTGCAGAATTACTGATTATAAATAAAGACGTTGAACCGAACAAGAAAAACAACCAGGGAAGTAGCTAGGGAGGGAACCATGGAGGAGTTGGATTGGAATGAATGCGACCGGCTGGAATTAATGGTCTCAGACGGCAAATCAGGCGATGCAACCACAACCACAACCACAACCACAACCACAACCACCGCCGGAGGCGGCGTCGATGCTAGAGAGCGTCACAAGTTGGCCGAGCGGGAGCGGCGCAAGTCAATGCGAGAGCTCTTCCTCACCCTCCACGCTCTGCTCCCACATGCAAACGCAGTTCGCACAGAACAGTCAGCCATCCTCGAAGAAATCATCAATTACATCCCTTTGGCTGTAACTCGCCTCCGATCTTTCCAGAAGAATTCGAAAGAATCACTCAACTCCTCTAATTCCTCCAAGGGTTCGCCGTCACCGGTGCCGGTGCCGCTGCCTCAGGGATACTGCAATTCTGTTTCATCGGAATCTGACATCCGAGTCTCGCCGGAGCCATCGTCGACGTCTGTGTCAATTCGGATCAGAGGGTATATTGTCAACGTGTCACTGCTCGATTCGAATCCTAGGGGGACGTCACAGCTGGTTTTTCCAATTTCTGCCATTCTAGATGAACTCGAAGCTCATCACCTTCAGCTTGTTCGCTCTACCCATCATCGTGAAGAAAGCAAGATACTTCATGACATTGAGTGCAAGGTCTGCATTGCTTCAAGTCTCTCCTTTTCATCAATGTGTTTGATACCCATGACTCAATTTTCGGTTTAATGAACTGGGTTCGTTTTGTTTTTCTTAATTTCTTCTGATTTTAGGTCTGTGATGGGTTGGATAAATTCCCTGATATACTGAATGCCACATTACAGCAACTAGCTTCAAAGCTTCGCAGACTGAGGAAGTCTTCTCCTTCTCCGAAGAGAACAGCTGATAAACTAGATTGATCGATTGACTGACCCTGTGGTTGTCACCACTCACCACTCATTCCATAAGAGAATCTCAATTTTGATTTCACTCCTTAAAGAGTATGTTTGGTTGACTGACTGGTGAATGGAAAAGCAAGGTGGTTGCTAGTTGTTACAAAATGTTAAATGACAAAAATTTCGGCTGAAAACTAATTTTGCACAATGAGTTGCCTAGACTCCAGTTGTAAAGTGTATTCTCAGCCACTCGTTTTTTTATTATTTTTTTATTATTTTTTTATGTAGTTCAAAAGGTATTAAAAAAAATAAAAATCCAAAGTAGACATTAGAATTCAGGTGGACCATAAGCAACTCAGTGCTGCGCAATTATTGTTCAGCATCGAAGTTGAACTTGTTCAGCATTGAAGTTGAACTTTTTTCCTACTCTACCAACCGTACTACTTTCTTACTCTATCAAGAGTACTATCTTTCTCCCAAAGTCCTAACAAAGAGTGAATTATTGAAAAAAGACAAAACGGAACTCATGCAAAAGCTCAAGCAAGTTAATTAAGGCTAGCCCACTAAGGAAGTGTATGTATATATAAGGAAATTCACAGGTTTTGGCAAACAAGCATCGCGTCAAGTTTAATAGTTGAATAAATTCAATGAGTGTCTTTGAATTCGAATATTACGTATAACTATATCCTATAATTCGTTGAAAGAAGATAAGTCAAATATCATAAATAAAATGTTCCATCCTCTATTTGTACTGATATTTAAAGGGAAATCTTCTTTTTAAGAGTAATTTCTTTTTTTTTTGATAGAAAACCTTTAATTAAAATAATAATAAGTGATACATGTGTTCCTCATTGTTATTTATTATTATTATTTTTTTGGGATAAACCTGACTGTTATTTACACATATTTTAGAATTGAATTGCTCAAGTGTTGAGATTCTGGAAGCTCATTAAAAAATGAGCAAGCATACATATACATGTGAGGTTTAAGTCAACTTTGTTGAAATATATGACATGAATGGAAAATACTATATCCTTTGCAAGTCTGTGGTCTTATTATTATAGTCACCTTAATTTAAATTAAAAGTTAAATAATTTAAAAGTGATTTATGATTATATTAGTTTTGAATTGTTTTATTTTTCTGAATGTTTTTTCCACCACTTCTTATCTAGTTATCTCTATGACTCGATTGCATCGAGGTGATGAGTCTTTTCTTTACTAGTGTTTCTACGCCATTTTCAAAAGCATTGATGAACTCTAAACAAAGGCACTCAGAAAGAGAAAAGGCAAAAACCCCTTTGCTGATTTGTTCGTATTGCTTTGGAGAAAAAAATAATAATAATAAAAAATTGTTGGTCTTCGGCTGTTGGCATACTCTCATCTTTGACGTTTTAGGGTTGCAAGAAGCTTTTGCTTCGTGCATTTCTCGGAAAAAACATCAATTATAAGGTTTTTTTGAATTTTTTTAAATTTGAAGTCAAGCTTTAAATCTCAACCTATGATTTAGTATAAAAATGCATATCAAAGAACTGTGTACGGAAGATACATTAATTTATATGTATAAAAAAATAAATTACTTTTACACCAAAAGCAGTAAATTAATGATACAATTCGTAGAAGGGGTAAAATGGTCAAAATATTTTTAGAAGAAACTAAAGTTTTTTTTTTGTTCATTTGCTCTACGGGCATGATTGGAAAACATTTTGGTGTTTTCTGCCTTGACAACTAGGTGTGAATGGAGTCGGGATCAGCTCCCCGACTGCTTCCCAACCACAAAAGCCAGTGGGTCCCACTGGTAAAAAACACATTTTGGAAGAAAAAGAGAAAAAACATATTTTTTCACTTTATGGGACCCACTGGTTTTTGTGGTTGGAAAGCCATCAAGTAGCACTCTGTGCTCCCCGATGGGGAGATGATCCCCGATTCGTGTGAATGTGAGACACATGGTGGGAATAGCTGAATCTGTCACCACCAGATATAGATCCAGAATGGTTGCACTTTGGTTTGTTTAGTGCCACTCTTGAGGTTTTTCATAAAACTAATGCCACTCCTTGAGGTATTCAATTTATTAATTACATCCTATCACTTTTTTATTTATAAATTTCCAATATTACCTTACATTCACTTTCAATTCTCTCCTTTTTTTACCGCTAGAATAATTAACTAACTGGAGAGGATCGGAAACGGTTGGTTAGCGCGACCATCACTCCCGAGTTTGTAGGTTACCATTTGATCGAGTTCTTGTTTCCTCAACAGAACATATATTTACATCTTTATCCATTCTTCAAACTACAATTCTCAACTACAACTGAACACTAGAACTATTCCTAAAACCATTATCAAATGCATCCAAGCAGTTGCAGTCCGGGTAACTCCCGTGTGTTGTTATGGTTTAGAAGGGGGAGCTAGTGACATTCATGTATGGATATGAGCATGAGAATGCCTATTTTTGTAAGCCCAGATGTAATTTTGCTTGGGCCATGCGCATTAAATGCGCCTGACCGTCAAACCGAGATTTCGGACCGTCGGATCCGAAATCTCGGTCGAGATTCAATCTCGACCTAAATTCCGATCTGACGGGTGGCTTGACGGTGCAACCCAAGCAAAGTCCGCCCAAATGTCCAAAGTATTCTTGGGCCTTAGTCCCCAAGGCTAAGATATAAATCATGTATGGCTTTCTGTTTTTTTTTTCTTTCTACTTGTAATACATGTTAGAATTTGTATTTAATATACAATTACAGGATCTGTACGAAAAAATTATATTAAAATAGAAAATTCCAATCTCGTGGCTCATGAAAGGAGTATGCCTCTTTTGATTATGTTAATCCAAGCCTTTTATTTGCCAATTGTATCCTAATATATAGCCACAGATATTCACGCGGCTTAATTTTTTTATTTTTTTGGGTTAGGGAAGGGAGGCTAAGAGGTAGCCAGTTCGTGAGGATTTTCACTCCTAGGTGGAGAAGGATACTAAACCGAGTTGAGGTGGATTCTCTCATGTCCCCTCACGACTCCCAAGTTACTTATTGGATGCCCATAAGCCCAACCCTAACATATGCAACCCTGCTAATGCATTATTAACTGTCACATCACCTTAATCATGGGTCATTCGGCTTTAATACCCCTTCCGAAAGGGTAGTAGCATGTATGTGTCTTTAACCATACAATCTAGACCTCTTAGGTATGTAATTCAACAACCACGATAGTGTTGGGGCATCAGAGAACAGTGTCTCATACCATAGTCCCTGATATCCCAAGTTAGGAAATATCCAGTAAAGATACCTTCAATCATAGTTACAACACTTCATCATTCAATATGACATATATATTCAAGTACAACTAATCATCATTCACAACATATTATTGTCAATGAATCATTTAAACTACAATAACAACAAGCTATATGATCACTTATGCGTTCAAAGTTATAAACAATTCATCACATTATATGCCAATTCACACATATATGAATGTACCCTTACTTGTCGAAGTGAAAAGGCTACTGAAAGTACAATCAAACTTCACAAGTAACAAGTCTAGTAAACCTCAAAGATCACCTAGGTTAGGTTTAAGAAGATTTATTAAAGTTAGAAGTCAAAACATAGCATCAATCAAGCTGATAGGGCCACTGTGATCCAGCCGGTCGCTTGTGGCAGTTGGTTGGGTCAATTGACCGCCTTAACCGACTGCCCCCTCTTAGGGCAAAATCTCAAGTCCGAAATTCTAATTTTTGATCACCCATCCTCAATCTGATTTTGGGATGATCCAAATCCATATTTCGTCCTTAACATTCCAGAGAGTTCATCTCATTCTAGAAATACATAAGAGGAAGATTTAAAACCCACTTCATCTCCTTCAACTCAACCAACCCTTGATTCAGATATAGGAATCTTTCTTCGGGTGTGATCTAATCGCAATCATCGATGGAAAGATCCTAACAATCTCAACTCACTATAAAGAGACGAGTAGGGAGAGAGTGTGTGATAAAGTAACCTTTAATCGACTCGAAAGATCGAGCAAGAATCAAACCTTCTCCATGATTCGAACGTTCTTCACCATCGAACACGTGTACTCTGCTTCCTAACGGTCCACAGTAGCCTCCACAAATAAAATAATACGAAATTAGGTCATGGATGACTATTTATAGAGAGCCGGGCAAAATAGGGTTTAAATTTGCAATCAGACCTGGCCGGTCTCTTGGGGTGGTTGGTTGGATCAATCAATCGCCTAAAGCAACTGTCTCCTAATACTTTTTAGTACTTGGGTGCTTTGCTCAACCAGTTGATCCCTGACACCAATCTAACTTAAAACCAACACGTGGGGGGTCTGGTCCTTACCTTGATCTTGGACATCTTCAAACTCGACTTGTCTCATGCCAAAGATCTACCAACCCAATCCATTAGGCTTTCTACTTTTGGGTTCCCAATATGGCAGGTTCTTCACTTGTAGAATCCAGATCCATAGGCTCAGGGTATGGATCATCGGCTTCAATCCAGATAATCCACAGCCTTATTTCGATGGAACTTCGGGTACTAAGACCTACAAGTCGGATCTCGGGTTATAATTATGGGGGTTGTTACACATTCACTCTTTTCACGTTTAGCACTATGGGCAACGACTACATAACTCATAGTTCTGCAGTGAAGAAGGTTTTAGAAATTCCAACAAGAAAATGATCTATTGTTAGATCTCGAAGGATTTGTTTGAGGAAGCAACATTACTGACATATGACAATTCCTCCAACTCATACTGTTTCCAAAAACCAGATTGATGAGTTAATTTTCCACATCTAACACACAAAACTTTACTTCATACCTCACCTCAATAGGAATCCATTCATTTTTAATGTTTACTATGGAAGTTTGTTGGGTGACATGCTTATTGATATCAAAGATGATCTTAACTCTTGCAACATCTCTTGGTAAACCCACTTCATCAAGGTTCATCTGAATATCCACCACTCTACCCACCTTAGAGGCAGATGTGAGAATACCTTCATATGTGACATTACTGAAATGAATTCCCACAGCTGAATCCAAATTGGGATTGGTGGATGCTTTCCCATTTTTTTCTATTTTCAGGCATGGGGTTTAAGCCAAATGAAGGATGAAGTTCCCCATCCACCATGGGGACACGGAGAGGACAACATTGTGGTGATGCTTCGAGTTGAACACCGCCTTAAAATTCTCACGTCCAATGCTGGTTATAGAGATGGCTCCAAGATGTGACCAATCCTTCATCAACCTCCTACAAGTGGTGGTGATGAGTTGTCTTGGGAAACCAAGAGCAAACCCATACAACACCATATTCACAGAAGCATCCTCTTGAGGTAGAGGGCCTGCTGGTTGACCAGTGACTCCTGAAGGTTCCACTGCCTTCCAAGAGTTGCACAGCACTTTGTCGAGAGTCACCCACTCTAATTTGATTTCTAGGAATCCATGTAGACTGCATTCCCATGAAACTTTTTGGATGACGGTTTGGTGAGTGAGGGGAGACATGTGCACTCTGCTTGTTCATAGTGAAAAGTGGGAGAAAAGCCAACCTTCACTGACACAGGAGTGTTGGAGATGGGGACATAGAGAGTGACAAGTGAGAAATGAGAATAAACGTAGAAAAACCTAGAGTATTGCAGAGAAGGTGGGGTGTAAATAAGACTTTTGATAGTTCAGAGTGTGGGGGTTTGGTTTTGTCTTATTTAAAAAAGGAAGGCTTTAAAGTGATGTGATTAGAGTGGTTTGGACTTCAAAAGGTTTGATGGCACATCTGAGTTCCAAGAAGGCCATGCATATCATATCCACATCTAAAATGCCATAAGCCAGTCATCTCCTAACCAATGCTTGATGACTTATCGCGTCCTCATGCCCCCCAAGTGGGACCCTTAATCTTCAAGAGAGGAAAGAACGGTACCACAAGTGAGAAGAAAGGGAAAATTGAAAAAACAAACGGTTAAGAAAAAGCTAAGGAGAAGAAGAAAAATAGGGAAAGGAAGTCTGTCCATTTCAATTCTCCTTCTTGGAAAGAGGATTTCAAAGCCTCCTTCACATAAGTCTTTGAAACGAGTTCTTCTGTCGATGAATATGCAGATCATGAGGCTTCTATTTACTCTCCTAACTTTGCTGGAATTGATGGAATTGTATAGGACCTTCAACATAGTAGTTGAGTTCACAGTGATTTCATCTCCAAATAATTTACATTCCAAGATATACATGATATCTATGCAATAAGAATTGAAAATTCTTCCTGTTGGGGCAATTTAGAGGCGGGGGTGATTAGGTTGCAACTAGTGGAATTCCCCAATTCTTGTATTTGATAGCAAATTCAAGGTAAATTGAAAATTCAATTGAAGTTAACAATAACAAATAACGACAACACAAGAATTTATAGTAGTTCGACTTTACAAGTCTACGTCCACTCATCTCTTAGCCTCAAGAGAGATTTTCACTAGTGATTCTCTTTCAATACAATGGGTAGAGATCAAACCTTTACAATCTATGTTCAATAAGGCAAGAGCACCCTTTACAATCTTTGTTCTAAATACGGCAAGAGCACCCTCTTCAATCTTTATCCACGGGCAAGAGCACCCAAAGCCAATTTTAGTCTACCTAGACTTAGAATTGAAGACAAGGAAATACAATGGATGGTTAGAGATTACCAAACAAGGGGTGTGACATTTTACCTCTTGTGTGAGTGATGCAATGAGAGTTGTATGCCGAAATGATATGATTTACACCACCAATGGCGTTCCAACAAAAGCTTTCAATCACCTCAAGCTTTGCTCCAATGAGCTTGCTTAAACACCTTAGTATGTTCTTCAAGGGTGGAGTAAGGGTGAGAGGCAAAACAAATATTTTCTTGTAATTTGAGAGTTTGATAGTTTTTGGGGACTAGTTGATCAATTGGCAAGGTTCAAAGCTCTCAAATGGGGTTGGTTGGACTTATATAGATGGCATTCAATTGCTTGGCCCAATCTCCCAACGGATATAAATTTCTGTGAAATTTCAATACAGACGGACGTCCGTTTGAATCAGACATAGTTCCGTATAAAAAATAGCAGTTGGGCTTAAGTCAGAACTAGACGGATTTTTGTTTGTCCAGACAAAAATTCCGTCTGTCACTCTGTGACCAGACGGACAGCCATCTACAACACAAAGTGCACACTAAGGTACATTCAAGGAGTTGATTGGGTTTTTAGTATTTCTAGCCAACCCTTACACTTTCCTAACATGTCTTAGGTCAGTCATGTGTACAATTGAGTGCAATTACATTTGAGTGTGCATGAAGTGACTTAAGTCCTAATTTTCTAAGTCTTCTTGCTTGAGCTTGAAGTGGTGATCATTGATGTTCTTGAGTCTTCTTGTACTCCATTCTTCATGCTCATCTTGACTTAAGACTTCATGTCCATCTTGGTTTGGTTTTGGCCTTGACTTAAGCTTAGGCATTCGGTATTGAGTTGGAGTTGGTCATCTTGCTCTCATATTGAACTAAACAAACACAACTCAATATAACCATTAGTAATTCATGTTTGTTATTATCAAAACAAATGGAGGCTGATGTGGCAATGTTGACATGACATTTCCCAACACTACCTATGGTCACCTCTCAGCACGTTTCAGTTCGATTGAAAAATCCAAAGAGAGGGATCACAAAGGGATGTCTCCCCCATCGCGGGAACCCCACCACCGCTAGAAACCCCACAACCCCTCCCCTTACTGGCGACCACCGATCCCCTCTGTCTCCTAAATTAGAACGCTTGTTGGAAACCCACACATTATTTGAATAACATGAATAAGAGACTGATTGTGATTGACGATTCCACTTATAAGATGGGAAAAATTCCTTCGCCGACGGATTCAATTTTGAGAACAAATCAACAAGCTCATGCACATCACTCTAAAACTCAGATTTGGAATTAGAGCTCAGAGAAGAAGAAATTGCGATAACATCACCAGAAGAAAGAACAATAGTCATAATAGGAGAAGGGCAACAATGGATGAATTGATCATACAGGCCGATCGCATTCTCCACAAAAGTAGCCATTAACTTTAAAGTGCAACAACAATTTTACAAAAATCTCAAACAAAATTAATACAATTTCTCTACCAAACCTGTCTATATCTAAACACAAAGTTATGATTTTTATTCCCCAAAGATCAAAGCTCTAATTTCTCTTGACTTAAACCCTTTCTCATGTCTGTTGATGCAAATCACCCGTCTTATGTGGGAGCCATGATCGAATTGTAGTTCTGACTCATCCATGCCATTAAAAAAGCAAAAACAAGGCAAGAAGAAAAGGTTGGGAATTTCAAAAAATAGAAAGAAAAAAGTGGGCAAGAAAAAATGTAAAAAGGAACAAGGGAAAGAAGGAAAAGTATGTTAAAAAGGATGACTTTCCCATTTTTATAAACCAGTAAACACCAAGAAGAGAAATTCCTAATCATGGACAAAAGTTATAGTTTGAGTTTTCTATTATTTTAATAAAATAAAATTGATAATGCCAACATTAAAATATGAAAATTATATTGACAATGTATTGTCCAAAAGAGCCTCAGTTACCCTCAAACCCCTTGGACTTATCCATATTAGATTCAGACTCAGAAAAAAGGCACCAGTGTACCCACTTTACAGGACTGACAAGTTCCCCACCATTGGGAAATGACTTCCAGCAGCTTGAGCTGGAAGTAAATGAAATTTTGTTCGTTTCTTTATTTCAGTTCTCAGAGAGCAAAGCAGATAAAACCATCAATCAAGTAACTGATTAAGATTCAAAAATGAAAAACAATTAATGGGCTTAGAATGAGAATAAAACCATATGATGCGGGGGGTGTGGTGGGGCAGTGGTGATTTTCGGAAGGGGAAGATGGGTGGTGGCTATGGTTGCTGGCAAGGAAGAGGGGGAGGTGGTAGTTTCCGGCAGTGGTGGGTATTTTTCAGGCCAAGGTTTAGTTAGTATTCCCTCATCCACTTAAGGTTGAGTGAAGAGCATTATTGTCATTTATAGTGCTAAGGGATATTTTGGTCTATTGATATTCAAAACTTGAAAAACTAAACGGTTGAAGGTAGGGCTGCAACTGGGCCAAGTTGGGCCGGGCTTTTGCAATCTCAAGCCCAACCCTAAATGTTATAATCTAAGCTCATTCTCATCCTAACCTTAGTTTAGGACCAAGGATTATTGTCCCTGGCCCTAAGCCCTATAGGGCCAAATCAAACCCATTCCCGCCCTAATTGGCCCTAATTGGGCCGGGTCGGGATGGGTTGGCCCTGATTAGCCTTGTCCTAGCCCTAATTGACCCTATCTTGGCCCTAGCCTTAATTGGTCCTATCCTTGAACCTAAAATATCAAATGTAAATTCTATAATAATAATAATAATAATAATAATAATAATAATAATAATAATAATAATAATAATAATAATAATAATAATAATAATAATAATAAAAGATCAGAAGTAAATTAAAAATAAAATTCATAGAAATATAAGATGATTCAAGCTCATACAAAATGATAAAATAGTCAATAAGTTGATAGTGTTGCTTTAAACATAAATAAATTCATATTCCATAATTCTATATTGATCTCTGAAAGTCTCTCATTGCTTTGATGATGGAAATTGAAAACATCTCCCATTATTTTGGTGATGGAAATTGAGAACCCCTCCCATTGATATCCTTATTAAAAAAAAATCATATTCAAAACTTTGTTAACAAGTAAATCAACAATAATTTAATAGTGATATTTTTTTCATAGTTAAAGAAAATTATATTTTAGTTACATATATAGCTATATGTCCTTAATAATTTTATTTTATTTTGTCTCTGAAATATCACATTGGAAGCAAAAGAAAAATGTCAATATTCATGATGAGAAGTTGGGGTGTAGATTTGTTAGATATTAATTCTCTATATATTAGTTTTTATTATTTATAATATATTATCTCGTCTTAGTTCAAAAAAAAAAAAATCAATGATATTTTGGAACTAAAAATGACTTAGTTTGAAAAATAAAAATTATCTTAAAAATAATATAAAAAGTGAACTCATAGTTCTAATATGATCAAAAATGACTGAAGGTTAAAGTCGAGACTTATAGTTATATCAATGTTAATGTGAAGATTAGGGTAAAAATCTAATACATGATTATGGTCAAATTAATATTAAGACTAGAGCCAAAATTAGGGTCACCATCGAGCCAAAATCAGGTGGATGCTTACTACATTGGTAATGAAAATATAATATATTTTTATTAATTTTTTACAAAACATGATCATGTTTTTAAAATTTGACACGTGTCAAATATTCACTAATGTGATTATAATTAATTCCTCTCCATATGGGTGGCGGGTCTAGACTCAAATCTGGGTCAAAATCATTGGCCTAAATAGATTGGGCAGGATGTAAGTTTTGCGAACAGTTTTCACCCAACCTAAGTGAACAGCATGAAAAAAATTCTAAACAAAATTAATTTTGAATGCTAGTAACCAACTCTAAGAGTAAATTACTAAAAAAAAAAAAAGAATTTAATTAGAATATAATTTTTTAAAAAGGTCAAAAATACTAATTAAATTGGTGGATAATTTAGGTAATTCATTGATTAGAGGAGAAAAATTACCACAAAATTCAGGATTTGATAATTTTTTCCTAAAAATATAGAATCAGTCCATAAGAAATTATCTAATAAGAAATTTAAAAGTGAAATCTTCAATTGGTCCCACCAAACTTATGGTGAAAGAGGCGTGGCTAATAAGTACTACTCGTTACAGAGTGAAAACCAGGAGAACCATGGCGTTGGAGTTGAAGGAGTGCGACCGAGTAGAATTGATCTCAGACGGCAAACCAGGAGACCCAACCACCGCCGGAGGAGGAGGAGGAGGAGGAGGAGGAGGAGGAGGAGGTGTTGATGCTAGAGAGCGTCACAAGTTGGCGGAGCGGGAGCGGCGCAAATCGATGCGAGAGCTCTTCCTGTCCCTCCACGCTCTGCTCCCACACGCCAACACAGTTCGCAAAGAACAGTCAGCCATCCTCCAAGAGATCATCAACTACGTCCCTTTGGCTGTCGCTCGCCTCCGATCTCTCCAGAATAGGAAAGAATCACCCAACTCTTCTCATTCCTCCAGTGGTTCGCCATCTCCGGTGCCGCTGGCTCAGGTACTCTACCGCAGTTCTGTTTCATCGGAATCTGAAATCCGAGTCTCACCAGAGCCATCGTCGACGTCTGTGTCAATTCGTATAAGAGGATATCTTGTCAACGTGTCCCTGCTCGATTCGAACCCTAAGGGAACGTCACAGCTTGTTTTACCAGTTTCTGCCATTCTAGATGAACTTGAAGCTCATCACCTTCAACTTGTTCGCTCTACCCATTGCCGTGAAGGAAGCAAGATTCTTCATGACATTGACTGCAAGGTCAGCATGCATTGCTTCAAATTAATCTCTTATTCATCAATGTGTTTGGTACCCATGACTCAATCTTTACTGGGGTTGGCTTGTTTCCTTTGTTCTGATTTCAGGTTTTTGATGGGTGGTTCGAGAAATTCCCTGCTCAACTAAATGCTACACTACAGCAACTGGCTTCAAAGCTTCACAGACTGAGCAAGTCTTCTTCTTCTTCTTCTTCTTCTTCTTCATCGACTCTGAAGAGAACATTTGACAAGCTAGACTAATTGACTGACGTATCACACCACTCGTTCCATACATCTCAGCCCTAATAGTTGTCCACAATTTTGTTTTCACTTTGTTGAGTACATTTGGTCGCCAGGGACAGGGAAAGGGAAAAAAGTGTAAAGTACATAAGCTTTAAAATAACAGCAGCAGGTGGTTGCTAGAAAATTTCTGCTAAGCTAGTTCTGTATTCTTGGAAACCAGACTCTCATGTCAGAATCTCCTTGTCCATGCCATCAGTCGTACTTACTATCTTCTTCGATCTCCATAGGCCTAACGAATAGTGTTTGTGGCTATCAGATCTTGTTCGTCCCAACTGACTTTGTTTTTGTCATTTCTAAACGGGCTTATTTCATTTCAGACTTTGCGTTTAACAAGTGAATTAACATTGCCCATACAAGTGAATGGACGAGAGGCTTGGACGTAGAAAACTATAACATCCTTACCTTTAAAATAGATAAAAGGTGGGTTCCCTTTCGTGTTGTTTGTATGGTCCAATTTAGGATTGCACCATCCGTCTTCAATAAATATAGAAGTTTGATTTGAACGTCTAGCGAATAAATCTATTTAAGATAAATAAACCATACACGAAGCCGATACGTAAGAACCAAAGCGAACCAAAGCGAATCAAAGAAACCAAACCAAAAGATAAAAATAAACCAACATCCCCTAACCCATCTTCGTTCTCAAATTCATTTCTCTAGATCTCTTTTCTATTCAAATGCTAAGAATAGTTTAACATCTTAACAAGAACAAACGAATGCAACTCATGATTTAAAGATTGATGGGGAAGCCCAAGAAATTGCTGGACAGTTCGATGGAGAAGAGGAGAGATTCCATTTGGTGATTGGTTTGTCTGATTGATCCAAATTGGGTCAAGTCTAATTCTTTTAACTTAAGTGGATGAAATCTCCACATATTTATTTGAGCAATCGAGACTGAATAATCCTAATGCTGGGAGAACTAGCTAGGACACAGCATACTAGTAGAATTCCTCTTAAAGATATGGTGGAAGGGTGTAAAAGTAGTGTTGAGGATAGAGGATCTAAACTGATCATGTTTGACATGGTTTTTAATCCCCCTCTCCAGCTTCTAGCTAGTATCAATTTTCATATTCATTTTTCTTGATTTAAAAGAAGTCGATACTAAAAACCATTATTGATCAAATAGTTGCAGTATTGTAGAAGTTCATGACTTTTTAGAAGTTCTTCAATGGTTCCAACTTCAATACTGGTTGCAGCAGAAGAAGAACATGAAAAGGACGTAAGTCCATATTGTTCATCACCAAGGTCATACGACATTAGGATTATGTCAGATTTTTGAATTGAATGGACCTTAGCATCCATCATTGGCCTCCAAGGTTTAAAGTATAGGAATCTAGTACCGTATCGGTCAAATGATTTTAAGAGACACATAGCCCTGTATCGAGTATTGTATCACTTTGACTAATGTATTTAATTTAGTGTAATTCAATGGAGAGACGTATCGAGATGTATCGTATCGGTTAGGTCAAATATGGATATCGGCTAGTATCGTATGGTATCATGAGATACTTTAAACCTTGTTGTGGCCTCACATTAGATTTCTTTTTCCCCTTTCCAATATCTAAATATCAAATCCAATGTGAACCCAGCTTAAAATAACACCATAAGCTTCTTTTTGCAGACATATCATACAAAAGCAAAATCAAGATATGGAAGAAACTTTACAAGTGTCCTCTTACCTTTCATATTTATCACAGAAGACTTTAGATTGATAAAAAAAAAAAACTTACAAAGACAATCTGCCCATGGCGACACCAAATGAGATATTTGAGAGATCAATGCAGATTGACTATATCAATTAATGTGATAATAAATATTTCATTTGGTGTAGCAAAGGAAAATGTATCTACTTACAGCTACACTCTTGCTGTTATACTTAATGCAAATTTAGTAGCAACGCTTCTATCTATGGTTTCAAGCAGGTCATTATTATCAAGCTGGCATGAATTGTGAAAATATCATTCACGTAAATGCTGTTGCACATGTTGTGATGGACATTATAGAGGTTGATATTCAAAAGATAATTTAAACAACTATATATGCCAGTTGATGTTCTCTTGCCATTATTAGTTGAACGACTTTGTTAGGCCTTGGTGAGAGACACCAGTTCTAGCACACACCAAAAAGAAAAGGGAAAAGAAGAAAAACACACAAAATTGTTCATGGAGTTCGGATCAAATGAACCTATGTCTCTGGAGTTTAGTATTTGAGAGCTCAATGCACTATTGAGAAGCTTCTAACCTTACAAGTGCATCATTGTTAAGGATAATAATGATTTTTTGCCCTCAACAAATAAGATCAAATTACTCATCCAACCCTAGCTGAATCTATATAGGGTTGTTCTAGCCGCCATCACTTCCTATGCGTGAAGGATTCTACTGAAAGCACATCTAAAGTCTTGGCCAAATTAACCTTTTCAGGTTGTCATTATCTCTCCTAGAATTTGACTTCATCTCAAACATCTCAAGGTCTGTAGAAGGTTACGTCATCTCAACAATTGGACTAGACTTAGAGTTGCACTCAAATACATGGGAAACTCAATCTGTGTAAAACCATAATACCAATCTTGTGTAAATCAAACTCTAGAACAAGAGTCCTAGACTACTGTTGAACAAGGATTCTTGTATCTATATATATATGTAAGTTGTACTACAATAAAACTCAAGGAAGAAAATCACATTCCTGTAAACGTAGGTTGCATAGATCAACCGAACCACGTAAAACTGAGTCTCTCTCCCCCCTCCCCTTCCCATCACTCAAAAACGTCTCTCTCTAATCCTAATTCATGGCATCTAATCGGGCATTAGAGCTTTAGGTTCCCACCCATTCTTTTCCCTCCCTTAGTGGCTTCCACTCCACAAAGCTTAATGAGACAAATTACTTGTTATAGAGATCTCAGATTGTTCCTCTTCTAAAGACATGAACTATTTGAGATTATTGATGGCTCTTCTCTTTGCCCACCTGTTGACATTTCCAATAAAGATGACATTGGGATCCTTCGACCAAATATTGATTATCAAAAGTGAACTTGTTAGGATCAACTATTGTCGTGTTGAATCATTGCTTTCCTTACTAAACCAATTCATGCACAGCTGGTTGGTTGCTCCACCTCTCGAGAAGTATGGTCCAAGCTTGAGCGGATCTACTCAACTTGCTCCTCTGTTTGCATAATGCAACTTTGCTTTTAGATCCAAAATATTCAAAGAGCCAAAAGTAGCATTCATGGTTACCTTCTTCACATAAAAAATATTTCTAATCAACTAGCCGTTGTGGGATGGCTTGTGAATGATGAAGAACTTTGCTTCATGTCATGAATGGCTTGGAGTTAAATACTCTCCTTTTGTGACTACCAGTACCACTCGCAATTCTCCCTTCTCCAATGATGAATTACGAGGTATGTTATTGACTCAAGAAATTTAGTTAAGAGATGAACTAACGATTGTTGACTCTTCTTCTCATATGATGAACATGGCCACTAGCCAACCCACTCCCATTAGGTCTCCACGTCAGCCCTACAAGGGAAATTTTTCTCCAAAAGGCAGATCTGGTCGTGGTTGTTTTTCTCCTCATTGTGGCTCTCCTACACATCAGTCACCTCATCAGACTGGTAACAATCTTATCTGTCAGGTTTGAGATCGTCCTAGATACAGAGCAAAGGACCGTTACCAGTGTTTCAATCATGTCATTCAAGGTACCTTTGATGCAACTTCATCTGTGAATATTCATGAACTGTCTAGTGCTTCTTTTTCAGATGAAAATTGGTACCCTAACTCTGGTGCTACACATCACATCACCAATGCTTTCCATATTGCTCAAAGCTACCATGGTTCAGATTGGGTTCAAGTTGGTAATGGCACTAGTCTTCTTAGTAGTAATATTGGGAACATGAATATTGGTACATCTTCTTCTCCAATCTATCTAAATTATGTTCTTCACGTGCCCTCTATTTGCAAGAATTTATTATCGGTCTCCCAATTCACTAGAATATGTTCTATTTGAATTTCATCCTGATATATGCTATGTGAAGGATCATACGACGGGGAGATGTCTTCTTTAGGGGTTAAAGATGGTTTGTACCAAATTCGGTTGGGCTCCAATCACTCTCCCAAAGCATTAGTTGGAGAAAAATTTTGTTTTTTGAATTGACATTCACGTTTAAGGCATCTTGCCTCCAAAGTTGTTAAAAACTTAATTTCTAATTTTGAGCTACAAGTTAGTTCAGATGATTTTTGTTTATGTTTGTGATGCTTGTCAGAAAGGGAAAAGTCACAAACTCCATTTTTGCCCATCAAAATTAGTTTCTGATAGATCTTTGGACTTAATATTTTCTAATGTTTGGGGCCCCTATCCTATGGAGTCTCTTGAGGGGTGTTGATATTATGTGATTTTTGTGGATGATTTCAACAAATTTATTTGGTCTTATCCTATGATTGTTAAATCTAAGGTTGTTGGTATTTTTAATAGATTTAAGTTACTTATTGAGAATATTTGTTCTAGAAGAATCAAACGCTTTCATAGTGATTTTGGAGGTGAATATAGAACTATTTGCACTTTCCTTATAGAACATGGTAATGAACATAAGCTTTCTTGTCCTCACACTCATGAGTAGAATGGGGCTATTAAGCACCGTCATTGACACATTGTGAAAATTGGATCCACTTTATTCCCAAGTTTAGTCCTTTGAAACTACAATTTTTCTAATTAATTGTTTGCCTACTCCAATGCTGAAAAATTCCTCTCTGTATTTCAAGTTGTTTAAAATTCAGCCAGATTATAACTCTTTGAGGATTTTTGGTTGTGCATGCTATCCATGTTTGAGACCATAACAAACATAAGCTGGGAATTTCGGTCTACAACACATGTCTTCTTGGGATAGAGTTTTTTCATAGAGGATACAAGTGTTTTAATCCCATTATTGGAAAAATCTGTATTCTCGCCATGTTGTGTTTGATAATAGACGGTTTCCTTTTCTTGCCAGTGAGGTAACTCCCTCCCCTACCCCACCATTTCTTTCCATTTTAGGGCCTTCACCTTTAGTGGGAAACCCTAACCCCATTCCCTCAATTTTAGGAGCCCCACCTCAGTCGAACTCTCCTGAGGAATCCTTCACCCCTACTTCTCCCATTAGGTCCCACACCTCCTCCCCTATGGCCTCTTCTCCTAGTCCCCACGTTTCTAGGTTTTCCCCCACATCCTTGGTTGAATCTTCTCTCTCCTCACCTCCCTTGGCCAAATCTCTTTCTCCTGTTCATTAAATTGTTGACGTAAAACTAATTAGTCTCTCTCTCTCTCTCCCTTCCCAAAACGTCTCTCTCCAACCTTAATTCATGGGATATCTAATTATCATAAACCTGTGAATTAGATGAATCTCAAACTAGAGACTCTAAAACCCAAACAAACCGCAACATTTCAGCTATAAAGAACCCATATTAAAAGAGGAAGGAAGGTGATACAAAGACCCCTAAAACAACATAATGAAAAACCCCAAGACACTTGCATCCCTAACCCTCAATATTACAATATATACACCGGTTCAGTACTGATTGAGATTGATATTGGTTCAACAGACCAAAATAAACCAAAAGAAATACAATTGAGCCACAAGAATAAAACCAATGAGGAAAATTACAGATTAACCCTCACAGACTTAAAAGTTATTGTAGACCAGCTTATACGTGATCTATTAGCATATTATTATCGTTATTACTATTAAGATTAGAATTTTATTTTTTATGTATTGGTGGATGAGACAATTGTACATTTTCACAACCAGTAATGTTACAATCCTTTTGAGAATAAAAACAAATGATAGAAGAATGAAAATGACCTTTCTATTGTCTTGCCTGATTGATGAGTGTTGGATCAAGTTTGGTTTTCCCAATACGAAAGAAGAAAATGAACCAAAGTAATCATATTTAAAATTTACTATCCATTTTGAAAGGATGGATGCATGGAAAAAAAATTCGAAAAAATTTATAATTTTTCAGAAAGTACTATATAATAGTATCGAATGAATCCATGTAGAAGTGGGAGAAAGGCTATATGGGAGAAGATACATTTATGGTATAATCGGCTAATCTTTCCATGCAGTAAAAAAGAAAGATAAGGAATATTTAAGCTACGAGTTTCAAAATTTTCTAATTCTCCATGGTCAGTCATGGGGTGGCAGCCAAAAACCCCACCAGTGTTTTCAAAACCATTAAAGCAGGCATCTGAGAGCAGCAAGTATGGACCATGCATGTTAGGTCATTTAAGTGCTTCACTGTAATAAGAGAAGGAGCTATCAGATATGGAAAAATCATGTTGTAGATAATGTTGAAAAAATATAATGCCAAGATCATGTTGTTTGGTTCTCTAGAGTTTGTAGTTTGTACATGAATGTTACATAATGAGAATTTACTCATTAGGATCGATTTGGAAGAGTTGTACTTTTACCTTCTAATAATAATGGAATTGTACTAGCAATAGTGGCAAGGTAGATTATGAAATATGGGTAGCATTTAGGAGTGCAGATCCTCTTTACCTAATTGTCCATCCTTCCATCTTCACTCATGGGTCTACTTGTATACCACAGGTAGGCTTGTGTCAGACACTCTGTGAGCGTGGGAGGATGGAGAGGATCTAAACTCAGCATTTAGTACTCAGGTGTAGGGAATGAAATTGTCATATTGTTCCTGAAAATTTTCCGTCTTTGCATATGGGGTGTGGTGGTCATTTTAGATGTCATGTATCGATGTTGCATTTGTAGTTTTTATATATATACTTGGGAAATTTTCAGCGGCACGTCATGAGTTAATCCCCTAAAATTAATGTCACCCCTTGAGTTACCCAATTTATCAATTAGGCTCCCTATAGGGGAGATTTATCAGTGACATCCCTGACGGTTAGGAATCAGATTTAGGTGTTGATGTAAGCAGGTTAAACTTTTGAAAAATGCAATAATACACGTGAACGAAAAATCCTACTCTCAACTAGTCTTCGTCTTCTTCTACCATCTGCAACTAGTCATTTTCTTTCATTCTTGGACGAATATTCCCCCCCCCCCCTCCTCCTTTTCCATTTTCTTCCCTTAGAATGTGGGGGTAATACTAGAAATGGATAAATAAAAACTAACTAAGACTAACGATGTTAGTAATAAGGGATCTGCTGACTAATAAAGTGGATATATAACTCAGAATTGGTGGCATCAATGTTTAGGGGTAACTCAGGGTTCCCTATATACCTTCAGGGGTGGGGTGGGTTGGAGTGAGGTAGGGTGAGGGGGAGTGGAGGAGTTGGGGAGGGGTTACAATATTTAAACTCTTTCGGGGTTTTGCTGCAATAATTCTTGGCTTGAATTCGAGAGAATGGAGAAGTACAAGTTGGTTGCAGGTTCCGCCCTAAAACGCATAACGTTAATTTTGGTTCTTAATATAAACAAATAACTAAAGGGGTATATTGGTCTTTTTATCTAATTCACAGCTCTAACAGAAAAGGGATGATTGCCAATGTCAATGTCAGGGGTAAAGCCGAAATCTTAAACTATTTATGAGAAAGATAGTTATTGAGAGTGTTTTCTCACTTTTTCTGTTTTCTCAGATAAATGTAAATATAAGTGTTATTACCCAACTAAGGAGGGATTTAAATGTCATTTGGTCAACTAAGAGAGGAGATATTAATTGTAATTCACCAAAATATGAAAATGACACACAATTGATTGTGAGATACATGAAATGAACATTTGGTGATGGAACTAATTTCTTAAGATTTCGCTCTACTTGAGAATATGAGTTCACCATCGAGTCCAAATCCTCCCTACTCTGATAGGTCGTCTCCCCATCCCCTCATCCGCACACATGCTTGCCTGTGTACCATGGACAAACATGTGTTAGCCCAACTATGAGGATGGAAGAATGGGGGACAGCCTGCCCCGGTGGAGAAGACTTGAACTGTCATCTTATGCATAGACTGACTTTGACCTATAAATTGAGGGGAAAAAATATATATAAAAGAAAGAAGAAGAAGTAAAGGTTGAAGATACCTCGAATATTCATAAAAGGCAGGGAAGAAAACAAGAAATAAAGACAAATTTTTTTTAGGGGGTGGGGGGTGGGGTGTGGGGTGAGGGGTGAGGGGTTGGGTTGAAAAATAAAGACTAAAATGTTAGTGGATTTCTAAAAGGAAAGAGAGTGATGGGCTTTTTGGACCCTACATGGGCTTTAGATTTACCAATTAAGGAACGTAGAGATTTGCTTTTTAAACCCTAAAATAGCTTTATCAGTTTCTCTACATTCCTGAAAGAGTAAGGCCTTTGTCCCCAATTACCTCATTTTAAAATTTGTTTACCAATTTTATATAATGTATTTTAATTCTTATTAATTAGAGCAAATCACATATACGGTCTCTAATCAATTACAATTATTACTTTTAAAAAATTAAATTACAAATGCACCCCTAAAAGTTAGCATTTTTAAGTTTAAAATTACATAAATCATATGTTGTGTCAAACTTTCAGTGAGGCATTTGCAAGTGATTTTTTTTTTCTTCTCTTTTTCTTTTCCAATGATGATAATTTATTAGGGTATATCCTAGCTGCCATTTCATCTCAAGCTTATGCGGTTATGATTACTTCCAAGAGTTCCACCGCTATTAAAAGTCTTACAACTGATCAAACACCAGTTAATACATTCAAGGCTTCCAAGAGTTCCACTGTTATTAGAAGTTCTATAGCTGATCAACCACCAGTTACCATATTCAAGAAGAATTGTACAATTGGTACTCACAAAGAATCTAGTCAACCCAAAGAAGAGTTTGATACAATTGGTACATAACACTAGTCAATATTTTATGTAAATTCACACTGTAACTCAAAAGTCCTAGAACCACAACTACTAGAGTCATAGAACACTAAAAGAAGGATTCTCTTTTTATATAAAACTTTGTTCTAACTCCTTGTAAAAGTTAATGTGAATAATATATTTGTTCTCTCTCACATGCACTCTCTATCTCTCTCTTCTTCTCTCTTTCTCTCTTCAACTATTATCATTCTAACATAATTATATTTGATTATAAGCTTGGAATTGTATAGGTAACTTATTCTGTTATTAATTTCATATCATCTGCATGACTTCAAGGTCTTCAACTTCTATCCGTTACTGACCCAGCAGCTTTATTGCCGTGATGTGTTCAAACTATGGAAGTAAAGGAACTCCACCAATTTCTTCTGCAAAGTTCTTTAATGTGTTTTGCTCCCTCTTTTAGGGTATAATTTAATGTGTTCAAACTATATATGGATGTAAATGAACTCCATTAGTGTCTTCTTCTACAAGTTTCTTTTCAAGTGTTCAAACTATGGAAGTGAAAGTAACTCCATGAGTCTCTTCAACATAATGATGGAATTCTGTTTGTTTTGGCATGGCCGACCAAGTCCAAGATGTAATAGCAAAAGGGAGACTTGAGAAAGTTCTGTGAGTGGAACAAGTCTTCCACCATAGTGAAAAAGAGCATAGGAAAAGGACTAATAATGACTCTTGGGTCCCTTCCACTCTTCAAGGACAGGTTGGGTTTGGTTCTTCTGATTATTATGTTATTTACGTAATTATATTTTATTTTATTTATTATTATTATTTTTTAATATCCAAGAACATCCATGGCTTACAATGGATCAGGTTCTAACTACACAAAAGATCATGTCTAAGTTTCAATTATTTGCAAAGGTTTGGTGGAAATTTGTTGATTAATTGTATTATAAATTCTACAAAATACAATAATAAAATTACAATATTACAATTGAAAGATGAAGATTTAGAGAGCTTGATGTTGCAATCGAACGAACCACCAATGAATGAGGTTGAGTCACACCTTGAGTATTGTCTTTAAGAGTTCTTCGCATGACTACTTCCAAGATAAAACAACCTCCTACTAGAAGAGTGTCTCTATTACAAATCACATGCAAGGAAGAGTTGGGTTTAGGGAATTGGATCATTGAAATACAATGACTCACCTTACACCTTACACCTTTTGAGATTCTCAAGGCAATGAATTGGGTCATTGAAATACAATGACTCACCTCCTCACAAGGAGGAGAATCAATGGATTTGTCCTTTCTCTACTAATGAGAATAAACCACATTGACTTAACCTCTCCATTACTTGGAGAATTAACTCTCATATTCACCTCTTTTGTATGAATTTGATTTAATCCATTCAATAACCTTAACTCCACTCATGAAAATGGCTATGAATGATCAAGTAAGTCCACCTCACCACCATGATCAAGACCTTTAAGGTACACATTGTTGCTTGTAGATATTTATTTAAAAATTTAACTACTTTGTAGCAATTTTAATAGAAGATCTAGAAAAAATAGTCACATATCATGATAAAAAAATTTATAAAAATAAATCTAAATAAGAAACTTAATCGGATAATTTTATTGGACGGATAATAATCGGTAAGAAAAGGGGCATACCATATCTGCATCTTATTAGTAATCAGACAAATTCAAATACCCTTACACAGATGCGGATGCGAATTCGAAAGCATATTTTGATTATCCATTTAAACCCCTACCCAATATCTCTTATCAGTAGCTTAATAAGATTATTACTTTTATACATATTCGACGTAGGTTATCTACATTGGAGGCTAAATCATGTAAAATCTTTTTTATTTTTGTATTTTTGTATTTTCTTGTTCTCCACATCCAAGTCTCTGCGAAGGCATTGAAATGAACAATCTAGATAAGAGTATTCAAATGGACAGAGTGTCTTCTCGATCTACTCTTGATGTCGATGTTAGTATTTAATTTTCTCTTTCTACTCGTGATTCTCATGTCTAAAAAACAGGCTTTCTTTTTCTTTTTCTACTCGTGATGCTCATGTTGGAATCTGTTTTATAATGATGTTTAAAGCACCTTAATGCGTCATTTATTAGCATAATGCCATTACTTTATTCAAATCAAAGATCGCTAATCACGTATCGCTTTTTCCAGCTTTCAGGTTAATGGGACCAAATACTTAATTAAAGTTACTCAATTGAAAAAAGGATCGAGCCTTTTCTGTAATCCAACGGTTCCTATTCGTCACCCGTAATCCCGATGTACTACCACAGGAATATATACACGCGGCTCAAGTTTCTACCAAATTTGATGTTGACCTAACACCTGGCATACGATTATTGGACAGCTTCTTTGTTTTTTAACATTTACAGTGGCATGGCTTTACTGGTCATTTTCTTCGTTGCTAGACGGAGAGCCGACCGAGTTTCCGCATCCGCATGAGGGTGTGAGACAATTACAGGATCAAGCCGTCCGTTTGGAATGTGGGACCCATTTTGAATGGACGGCTGGATCTTTCTCCAGACAAAGGGGTATACAGATCCGGAAATGTTCTATATATGGAAGCACGCGATAGAAGCTGCAGAAAAAGAAAAGAAGAGTAGAAGACCTTGCAGTGGTAACCTCTCTGCTTTGGTTTGCTTTGCTTTGGTTTGGTACTGATTACTTAGAAACTCGTTTCGAGAATCAAACAGGGGAAAAGCAGAGAATCATGGAGACGGATTGGAGAGAATGTGACCGAGTGGGATCGGTCTCCGACGGAAAATCAGGCGATGCAACCACCGCCGGAGGAGGCATTGATGCTAGAGAGCGTCACAAGTTGGCGGAGAGGGAGCGGCGCAAGTCGATGCGAGAGCTTTTTCTCTCCCTACATGCTCTGCTCCCACACGCCAACACAGTTCGCAAAGAACAATCAGCCATCCTTGAAGAGATCATCAAGTACATCCCTTCGGCTGTAGCTCGCCTCCGATCTATTCAGAATAAGAAAGAATCACCTCAATCTTCTTATTCTTCAAGGGGTTCGCCATCATCGGTGACTCTGGTTCAGGGTTTGGACTGCAACTCTGTTTCATCTGATTCGTCGGAATGTGACATCCGAGTCTCGCCGGAGCCATTGTCGGCTGTGTCGATTCGAATCAGAGGGGATATTGTCAACGTGTCTCTCGTCGATTCGAACCCTAAGGGGCAGTCACAGGTTTTACCACTTTCTGGTATTTTAGACGAACTTGAAGCTCATCACCTTCAACTTGTTCGCTCTACCCATTGCCGTGATGGAAGCAAGATACTTCATCACACTGAGTGCAAGGTCAGTATTGTTTCAAAATCTCCTTTTCATCAATTTGTTTGGTACCCACTACCCATGTCTCAATCTTCGCTTTACTGAACTGGGTTGGTTTTGTTTTTCTGTTCTGATTTCAGGTCTGTGATGGGTTGGATAAATTCCCTGCTTTACTGAATGCTAAATTACAAGAACTAGCTTCAAAGCTTCATAGACTGAGGAAATCTTCTTCATCTCTGAAGAGAACATTTGACAAGCTAGACTGATTGAATGACTCACCCCTGTCACCACTCATTCCATACATCTCAGCTCCCTGTAGTTTTCCAGTTCTGTTTTCACTCCTTAGAGGTGATCCGTTCGGGTGTTGGCATGTTGATCTAACTTCTGTTTAGACTTGGTAATGGTTCCCTTCTTTTCCCCCCCACATTTCTTCTTGTTAATCCTGAGATTTTGTAGATGAAAAAGAATGTCTTCAATGGTACAGAATGTTTACCCAAGAAAGGAAAATGGTACAGAGCATAGCCGGAAAATCAGGTTTTCGTTTCCACTCGTTTTTCTTACAACCTTGGTAACTCGGATGAGTTGATCCTGCTCAAGCTGGGTCACGTTTCTTCATTTCAATGCTGTAAGATGCAACATGATAAATCATGACAATTGCAGAAGTTGTAGAGATCATTAGCTTTGAAAGAAAACATCAAGAAAAGAGCAGGTGGTTTGGATAAAATTTTTATTGGGAAAAAGTTTTTGCTGACAAAAAGTGCCTCACATGGTTTCTAAAAACCATTATAATTGATAAAAATGAAAAATGGTTTCTTTAACTTTTGTTTGAACTTTACCATGAAGTGAAAAAAGGGGTTTGGCAATATTTATGCTTAATATGATTTAAAATTGTAGATGAAGGGATTCTTTGTTCTCCGATAATTTGTGTCGAATCCCCCAAAAGTAAAATCAAGATATGGAGAAACTTTACATGTGTCTTTACCCTTCACATATATCTCCAAAGTAACCATACAAGTGCCCTCTACTTTTTACATTCATCACCAAATATCTAGATTGATACATAACAAATTTTACAAAACCAATTTGTCTCAATGATTAATGGGCATTGATCAATTATGCAAGAGAACTTTTTGAAGAGAACAAACCAAACAAGAGAAAGGGAAGGGGGGGGGGGGAGAATGGAAAAATATAGAACACAATTCTAGAAGCCAAAAGGCAAAACGCAGAGGCCGTTAAGTTTAGATCAAGACTACTTGTTAAATATATATTTTTGACCAAATTACCCTTTTTATTAAAAAAAAAATTGTAAAATTGATAAGGTTAAATTATACATCTCATCGTCTTCCAATGATTCCTTAGCTTTTAGGTTGATTAGTTACAAGGAGCTATTAGTAAGAGTAGGGGCTTGAATACCACAGTGATGGTGGCGAAGATGTTGAAGTTGCCTCTAGTAAGTACTCACATGGATGGGGTAAGCTCACTCGATGATTCGTCCCTCAATGATATTGATCTTCTTTCACTAAAGGTAGTGGAGTCAACTGTTCAAGAAGAATAGACGTAAAGATAGTGAAAGAGAGACAAGAAGGTCATGGTTGGGCAAGAGTGGAAAGTCCAGAGACACAAAAGAAACCGGCTTTCCTATTTTTACTTTTTTCTTTAGCCATTGTCATCAAGAAACCAACTAGAAAGAATACACCCAAATGATCAACTGAAATGCACATGTTAATTTTCTATTTCTTGACTGTAATGCTCAACGAAGAAGATGATGGGGAAGTACTTTTGTGTTTTTTTCTTCCTGAATTTTCAACTAGAAATACTTTATATAAAATGAAGGTTATATGGGTCTAAGAACAATTAAATCGGAAAGCCAAATGGAAAGTGTATTTTATTTTTAAGTTTAAATTAATTTTGAATCTGAAAAAATTACCCGTGTGCGGCTCGGCCGACTAATCAGGAGTAATATAAAATTGGGGTTGGGAGAAACGATCCAAAAATTTACCAAGGCGCCACTTCAGAATCGATTTGACCCAAACAACCTAAAAGAATATTTGAAGACGATTATCCAAAATACACACGGAGAGATTATGAGCACGTGACAAAACAAATAACGCGAATCGGTCAATTCCAGTGAATAAGATCGTGGGACCATGTAAATTGATTACACTTGTCAATTAATGTGCACGTGGTCCTCTCTAAAGGATTCTGTTACTGTTCTGGGACTTGAACCAGCCAGCAATGCCGGAATTTTTTGAAATTTATTTTTTTGGACAACTGGATCTTAATTCTTACGCTCTATTGAGTATTGACTATTGACTATTCCACTTCGACGACGGCCATTACCAAATAATGGGTGGGACCGTGGGAGTGTGGGACCCCGTTGTTGTCAGTTTTCACCAAAGTGGTTAGATGAGTTCCCCTAGTGAGTCAGTGACAGGGTCTCTCCCCATCTCCTATCACTCTCATTACAAATAAACAAATCTAAGTGTTCTTGGGAAGTACAATTTCACCTGACAGTTTTCCCACGATTCTGGATCGGATCGCTCGGGTCGGGTCGGGTCGGGTCTTTGTAACTCCAACTAATTTGGACGTGTGGACGTGTGCGACAACAATTAATTTTGCATGGGCCAGCTCTGTTGTTGATCTTTTTCGTAAATTTTAAAATTTTAGTAAGTTTTTTTTTTTATTATTTTTTATTTTGTCTATGATTTTAAGAATATCTTATGTACATTCATATATGGTTGTTATTAGAGTTGTAAATTTACAGGAGATCGATTATGGACTGAGCTGAGATAAATATTCAAACTTTTCGATTTACACTCTGCAATACTAAAATGAATATTATTATTATAGGGTTGCTTTGTTGGCACTAACTAATGTTTCTTGGTGAAGAGGTCAGGATTTAACCCTCATTGGTGGTATTATCTAAATTATACATACAAATTGTCTTAAAAGGATGAAGTTTAGGTAATTCCTAGATGAACCTTGTATTCGAAAAAGACAAATCTTGTCAATTAACCTAAAGACGAACTCTCATTCTAGCCAAGGGACCATTGAATTGTAGGACCATTTCTTATGGGTGGTCCAATCTTAGTGAACCTTGTGGTCATGGTGAGGCCATAACCTACATTTTACTCCCCAATTGTATGGTTGTAACCATATGAATAGCAAATATTTCTCAAATGGCCAATAGGGATGAACCTTTTTTCCCTCTTCACAAATAATGATCCCTCTCCTCTCCACTACAAAAAAATCTATTTTTGGCGACAGTTTCAGATCCCTCTAGCTCCTTACACCACATCAACCAATATCCTTAATAAGTACACCAATCATGCTAGTGAAGATTGGGTTCGATTGGACACAATTAAAAACAAAATTATTCCTAACCTTCCAAATGTGTCATGTTGTGGTCCTGTGGAGCTCCAAAATTATATCTTTGTACGTGGTCCTTAAGTAGAGCCAATCCAGTGAACTTGCTTGGATCTATTTTGAGATCGGAAAAAGTTTCCAACATATTTTTGCATGAAGACAGAAAATTATAACGTGAAAGAGACAGTCTAAGGACTAGTTTTACATGTTGGTCATAGAGTGATCGTTGTAATCTCCTTCTCTTCCAAATCTGCCTTTCACTGCCATTGTTTGAATCGCAAACTTTTATTAAAAAAATGTAATTTTGGAGCAATTTGCATCTTCCACAAGATATTCCAAAAAGGGTTTGTCTTGGAGAACACTATGAAGCCATGAAAGATATTATATTAGTTAATAAGACAGCTGGGTTTACATTTTTCAATAAAATTAAAAAATATATATGAAATAAACCGTTCTTAGCAGTATATATATATTATATATATATATAGTGAAAACGTACCTATAAAGTTGTTAGTTAATATTGAGTTAAAAAATAAGTAAGTTGGTTGTTTATATTAACTTTCACGGTTTCACCATCAAGATAAGATTATGTTGTCATTATAGTTTTAATTTTAAGTTGTTGATCGTTTTTCGATGTCTGTGTAGTAGGTGTAAGTTGAAATTTAATTAAGTAATAAACTTTAAAAATTGAGAAGGGGAAGTAATATTTTCTTTTTGGTAGAAGAAAAATATTGATTTTCTTTTAAGGGATAATATGAAAGAAGTTCTCCTTTCATGATCACTTGAATAAACATATAGTGTCTTTAGATCAGAATAATCACCCTAATCTCAAGGAATTTGTTCAGTTGATAAGGATTAACATCTCATCGTATGAAGTTAAGAATTTGAATTCTCTTAAAGCCAAGGTAAAGCTCGTGCATGTATCAAATATATGAAAATTAACCCCGAAAGATGTAATCAAGGTACTTGTAAACTAGGTTAGACGAGGAACCTCAATTTCCAAAAACGAAAAAATTTACTTAATTTGAAATAGCCTGAATTCTTGAAAATCCAAAGAAAAACACAAAGTAAAATTTACAAATTCTTTTGGTATAGTTAAAGATTTAAGAGTATTTGACATATAAATATAAAAAGTGCAAATTGTACTGGCATCCCAAAATTGAGGCTTTAAAGTACTGACATCTCACTTTATGTTTAAAAAACAAAGAGACCCTAAATTTTTTTATAATATTTTACTTACAAATATTACAAAGTATTTATAACTCATAACCTATTTGCATAATTAATTATTCATAAATAAATCGCACATATAACTATGTGCCAAACAGAGCTGTACTTGATTATTTATATACTTTAAATGGAAATAGAAAAAACAGACACTTGATCTAGACCAAATCTGGTATCGCAGACATATTTAATTGAATTATTTTAAATAAAAGACACTCAAGTAACCAATGAGGAGATTTTCTCTTATTTAATTAAATCATTTTCAATTGAAATTGATTCTCACGATATTCTCAATAATGAAATTTCCTTTTTGATCAATAATGGAATATAAAATCTGAAGAACAAATGTATATTCTAAATTGATGCTTAGCCCGTGAATTGAGTGGTATTCATTGTGGGGGGTTAGAGGCGCAGTCGAAAGGGTGGCATCGTGTTGTGTTGAGTTGAGGCATGAGTTGGCTCCATGGCATGTTGCTGGCTTGATGGAGATGAAGCTTGAGCATGTGCGAGACCAACAGGTGTGCGGACATATTAGCGGGAATGGTTCCAGTGGTTCAGGAGTTGCACTTGGACGTTGAGTATCTTCCGGCTGATCATCTATGGAGGTTTGTCCAAGAAAAGAGGTGGGGGAGAAGATGTTACTGAATGTAGTTTGTTTTGTAGCCTTTTTATATTTCTATAATTTATTATAATATTCTTACATATTGTATTTTCCATAAATATTGGATGACCAGGTAACTCGAGTGTATGATAGCAGTTTGTAAGATATGAAAGTGGGGAGGTTTCTAGGATATAATGGAATCTATTTTCTCGTGCAATTTTATGGAACTATAGTAAATTCCTTTTTATATTGAGTAAGTTTTGTTTATATTCTCTTTCGTGGCTATGCATCTGTCCCCATAATGGTTAGTGATCCTCCACTTTGTAACATGGTCATTCTTTATTTTATCTCTATGTTATTAATTTCAAAAATAATTTCTATAAATTACATTCTTCTTTTTGTATACTTGGAACATAGCTACAAGTTTTAACATTTATGTTTGTTACATTATCATTTCAAGGGCTGGAGTTAGGATCCAATAATGGGGTCACAATGATTTTTTACTCATTGTTTTTATCCTTAAGAATTTTCTCAACCTGGGGAGGGGAGCAAGTGCTGAAATTTCACATCGGAAAAAGAGCTAGATGACTGAAAAATAATTAAAATTAACAAAAAAATGGACAAAAGTGGTTCTGTTAAGAAATTTTTAAAACATCAAGGGAAAGGTTTTTTTTTTTTTGGGGGGGGGGGGGAGAGGGGCATGGTCCCTCTACTTTGGGAGAGCTCCGTCCCCTGATCTCCTGTCCAGATGCCACTATGTTTAACATATAAACAATGAATAGGGGAATGGATTCATTAGAATAAAAATGAAAACTAAAAAATTATTGATTGATAGCATTTAAGATCGAATCTGGATTGTTAGTTTACCTGTCTAGGTAGAGATTTGTGTTTTCCTCACATCTTTCTGCCACATATTAGAATAGAACTTAAATCAGAAGTGGCACTCCCAGTGTCCCCTTCTAATGTATGGTGAAGATATGTAAGAGGAAGGTAGATGATCTAGACTCTTTAAAACCTTTGCAGATATATTGAACATGAAACAAATAAACAAGCTCATTGAAAAACTTTCTCATACTCACCAAGGGGAATGCACCCAATTAATACATATTTTTAAATAGAAATTATTAAGTTAGTATTATTTAAGATCTTTGTTGATAGCTTTATTGAGCAGATCATGCCATGACTTCTTACATTATGGATTTATTATGAGACATGTCTTTTGTGATGCTTTAATAAGTAGGTGAGTGTTCTATGTTTTCATGTTTATGTAATTTAAAGCATGAGTTAGCAAATACTAATTTAATATGGTTTATTTGAAAAGATCAAAGTTTTAGTTGGTTTAGGTTGATTAATAATTGACTTAGGAGATCTAATCTTATTATTTATTTAAAAGTTTTTAAATTTTAATTGCCATCAAATTGCACACTTGAAATAATACTAAACTTTTTATTATAATTTCTTGATGCAATAATACAGTTTGGATAATGTTGGTCGGAAAATATTATTTAAATTTTAGGAGCAGATGAAAGGAGAATTAAAGCATTTCAATGTGGCAGAGAAATTATATTGTTATTTAGTAGTAACCTTTCATTTAAGATATTTCAATTTTCGATGGGTTTATTTATTGAATTTTAATCCCACGTACCTGCATGCTCAGCCACGCCTGCATGTTTCATGACTTTCGTCTTCTAGCATTTATTACATAATAAGAAAAGAGGAAAATGATCGATTTGCTGGTAGGCTGTGTGGCCACTGTGTGTGCACAACATATGACTGAATGATTTTTTCTTTGACCAAAACCAAAAAAATCCAAACAGATTGAAACCCTATATGTACGTACCTAACTTTCACTTCTCGCTATTTCTGTGATTACTGAACTCGAGCTTTTCTTAATCCCTATCGACGGAAGCAGCTTTTAGATCTCTAGATGGGTCGTATACTCACTCTCTCTCCCTGGTGAACATATAACAATTATTAGCAGGTCAACAACAGAACCTTAAGAAATAGAAGAGGGAAAAATCACAGGTTGTCCATTCAACAAACACATCTGGTGGGAGCATGATCTCAACTCCATTGTTCTTTTGATCAAATCATAATTTAAATTAGACTCTCCAGATACATAGTCTAGAAGGATAGAAAAGAGATAGGATTTGCCACCAAACCCTATTTAAACCAAACGTTTTGGCCCTGAGGGCGAAAAGACTAGATAGATGCATTTTGTCTCGAATCAGACCAAGACAAGCCTAATCAAGTGACTGAGCCCAAAAGAGTAAAAGAAGCCAATAAGAGTAAAAGGGCAAGGATCAGAGTTCACAACTACTCTTGAATCTTGAGTACGTAGGTCAGGCTAGCAATAATCCATCACGAATGGCCTCCACCTCAACCATTGCTACAGATTTTCCAAATACCTATTTTTGCTTGAGCTGTAACAAATGAGTTCCCATGATCTCCTTGCTTTGAATTTTTGTCCCAGGAGCCATTAGGGTAGAGTTGAAAAAACCCTATAGCTTTCGTAGAAGTACATACGAAAAGATTTACATCAATGAGTTCAGCAGATTTGTTATATATAATTTGATTGAATGGCACTTTAAGACTTTGAATAATGCTTCTATTAATTTTTGGATGCGATCCTTCGTTCCCTCCGCATCATGTCATTCCCATTCCCATCCCCAAAAGGAACCAGAAGTTGGAGAAGGACAGGGAATTGTTCTCCTTCTTGCACCAGAAGTTGCACGCATGAAATCATATACTTGTTGCACCAGAAAAAAGAAATTCTAAACTTCTTCGTCGGAATTTGCAATCATGCAAATACTAATTTATTGTTTAAATTACTATGATTTCAATTTCCGATGTTTTCTATTGAATTCCACTCATATAAAAACTTCAAATAGCCTTCTGGCACTGTACGTGGATGTTGTATGTTTGTCTACTAACAAACCTGTAAGTGGCTACACGCAGCTGTTAGTGTTTGGTGAGATTTCATTTCCAATGAACTGCCTTTCTTTTTTTTTTTTCCCCTTCCTTCCTCTTGTCCCATATGAATTTACATATATCATAGACTAGTGGTTGATCTACCATCAATCGCACCCTAGGGAATCCAACAAATATGAAATCTCTTTAAAATTTCCACTTGTCTCATATGAATTTACATATATAATACAATAGCTCAAGTGCAGCTTATATTCTACTTCCCAAAAATAAAAATAAAAATTTTCAAATAATTTTAGAAAACCTTTGCAAGAAAAGAACAAGAATCCTAATCTTTTGAGACCGTAAAATCATTAGTCATCAATCTACAGGTTTTTTATACATATTACATGATTTTAGTCATTTTTCAACCATGTAAGAAAAAAATGTTGGAGTTTGATTAGTCATCTCTATCCAATAAAAATTATGTGAAATCTATATGCTTTATACATTCAAACTTTAAAGGTAACACAAAAATATGTGAATTTTACATAAAAATGAGCCATCAAGAAAATATAAAATAATTTCAATAATTTGTCATGATATTCATTATTTGATGCTTTTCTAAAAAGCCATTTGGATGTACGTGGTATGGATACTTTTTCTTTCTTCAATCTCTTTTATAATTTTAGTCATGAACTTTATGATGGGGAAAAAAAAATTTCTCCAAAGACAAGCGCTCCAACCCTAAGATTTAAGAATACTGTTTTTTTTCTTTTTTTAACCTAAGATTTAACAATTTTTTTTGGTAATCACCCTAGGATTTAGCGAATTTTAGCCCAAGTGCAACTTACACTCAACGCTTCCAAAAAGGCCATAATTTTATAAAAATTTTAAGAAACTTTGCTCCCATTTAGTAAAAAATTTGCAAGAAATAAATGGTAGGATTTGGCCAGGAATCTAATTAATGTATGTGGAGTAAAATCATCAACTATCAATCAACAAGTTTTGTTAAGGAAAGCTTAAAGGAATGCTGGACTTTAGCTAGTCATTTCTGGCAAATTAAGAACTCTATGAACTCTATGAATTTGTTGCATTCGAAGTGAAAAAATAGAAGAGAAAACAATATATATATATATATATTTTAAATAATTTTAATGATTGGTTATCATAATAATAAATTCATACTTTTCTAGAAGTTCACTTAAATCTACATGATGTGGGCATTTTTTTTTTCTTTTCATTTTTATATATCTAGTCATATTCTATATGAAATGAAGAATGGACAAGATCCCCAACTTTGGGATTTAACCAAAAGGGAGAGATGTATGTGGTATGCATAGAATATATCCACCAGCTAGAAGTCCATGTGATGTATGCAATAAATTAATATATAAATGGGCAATAAAATATTATTCTTTTGAACTTTCTGAGCAATAATAGAAAGATCCTACCAAATCAATTAAATTTAAAACAAATAATTTTAAAAAACAACCCAGCAGAAATACCTTGAAGGATTAGGGTGTCGTTATCATAATGTGAGATTGAAGCGTTAATTGGGCATGCTTGATATAATTAATAAAGATTCTGTCCTTTTAAAATGGATTATATTATATATGTTATATATATATTACAAAGAAAAAAAATTTAGAAATGAAATCAAACTCTTTCATTGAGTTGTGCACATTACATATTTAAGGAAGAAGTATCATCTTCTCTGACATGAAAATATCAAAGTCATATAAAGAAATACAATATATGATATTAAAATTGATTATTATACACAATATATAGGATGCCCTTGATGGAAGGTGCATAGAATGAAAATGTTGATCGCTAAGATTGCACACTGAAATGGTGAGATATTTAGTTGGAGGTTACATATTTTGTATTATTTCTTTGAGAGTGATAAATATTCACACTCTATATTATTTATAACAAATTTATATATTTTTTTTAATATATCATGATTGGTTGTTTAATTGCATTAATATTCTATCAAATCTTTTGTATTTAGTGAAACTAATTGGTTGTTTATTTGGATTTTATCATATAGACAGATTAGAGCGTTTGAACATTAGTCTAGAAAAATAGTGGTTTAAAATTGCAACGTCATATCAAAAAACTAGGCCCAAATTAAGATAGGAGATTTGATAATGTCAAAAGTTGGAGATTTGATTTTGTCTAAATCTTGAAGATTTTCATAGAATGTCTTAATTCAACAAACAAATATTGTGTTCCCTCTTGGGATCGAACATTTAAAAAAGAAGCTGAATTGAAAAGTAAATAAATTAGAAACAAGAAAGAGAATGGAAACAATCAAATAGTCAAGGAGGAAGAATGAAAACCATTGAATGGGCATGAAAGAAGAAATGAAACAAATGAATTGAGAAGAACTACATTGCTAAAGAAAACAATGGAAATCACAAAACTGAAAAGGATGCAGAATTGACATGAAACCTTTATAAGAAATAAGACATTTCCAGGTATTAGACATCACATACCACAACAAGAACAAGCCATAGTTCTAAGGAAGAGGGCATGATGTTTTCTTTCATTTCTTTATTCTTCTTTCCCATGTCTAGTTAATTCCATCTTTCGATCAAGATTAATAGAAGTTTGATTTTCGATAATTGTAAGACTTTGAGTAATTAATTTTCTTTAATTATTGGATATTTATACATTTTTTTCATGTTCATTATGTTATGGGATTAATACTTAGACAATAGGCTTATTGTTTGATGATTAATTCAATAGTTAGACAATTCGAATAGTTATTTATTGATTATTCTAATATAAGTGACAAATATCATCATTGAATGGGTAATCAATGTTCTAGAGAGTTTGCTATGAGGATGTATGTCATAATTTAATTACACAATTTTTCTTGTGTGTTTATTGATTAGGGATTGGGTTTTAATATTGATGCAATCAATAAACATAACTCAAAGGACAGATCCAAAGGTTATTGAGGATGTAGGGGAAAATTGGTTGTTAGAGGACTGATCCTCAATGACCACAACCAATCTACTCGAAATTAAAGTTTTTGTCTTTAAGTCAATGATCAATTGAGATAATCAATACTGAAATTAAATCTAGATTGAAAGTTTTTATTATTTTGATTTTCTTGTTAATTACTGCATCCGTTGTTTATTTTATTTATTCTTTAATTCTTGATTCAAAATCCTTCCAATTTTTCTAAAGAAATAAATCTTCACCAATCTCTGCGGATTCAACCGTACTTATTACTATTACAAATTCAGTTGAGAGAATGATTAACTTTGGTGGATTTGAAACTTATCATATCAATAAAGATTTTTAAAGATTTTCATGGATCCTAGTGAACTTGGTTGCAGCAAAAAGATGATAAGAAAACAAAAAACGCTAGCTGCAGAAGTAAACTAGGCACACATTTGGGGTCACTCACGCTTCACTGAGTAGGCATTTGGATCATATTTCTATAACTAAGCAACTCTTATCGAGACATCTTATGAGGAAGAAAAAGGAATTTTCCTCCTCATAGATATATGTTTTTTTCTCTCTCATTTCTTGGAGCAATCAACTTCCATTCACATCTGTGATCACCTACAATCCTTGTATGGTGGAATTCCTCGATGAAATAATGAACATGTTTCCTTGTGACCCAATTTCTTTTTTCCAAAACATAATAGAGCAATATATCAAATGAAAGAGTTAAAGATTGATTTAAAGACCGATACAAATGAGAAGAATCCACAATAAACAAAGGTGGAATACCTCATCAAGATTTGTTTAAAGAGAATCTACAAGCACCCCTAGTAAGAAAATCAATAAAACCATTGCAAACCCTAAGAAGATAACTGAAAGAAACCCTACTAAATAAAGAACAAAGCATTAAAATATTCATAACTAAACTATGACACCTTTAATCTAAAGATGATTGGAGACCTTGGAGAGCACTAATAACAGGTAAACAATTCAAATGGATATGTAAACCAATAGTTCATAGAAAAAGAAGAATGCCATCTCAAATGGCTTCAAGTTCAAGAAATCCAAATATGAGTTTAACTCTTGCACATTATCAAAGGTACACTCCATAAGCCTGTTCTTTGTTCCTAATACTTTGGACATTTATCCAATGTGTCAAATCAATAATGACACATTTTCAGTTTAGCATATTTTGGGGTGATGGGCTTAGGTATGTCTTGTATTCTATGGGTATATATAATTAGAGTTTCACTGTAATTGTAATTACAATGAGGTTTATGTAACAACCCCTGTAATTTTGACTTGGGATCCGTATTGTAGGTCCGAGTACTCGAATTCTAGCTGAAAGAAATTGTGGGTTATCCAGATTGAAGCCCATAATCCATACCCTAAGCCCATGGATCTGGATTCGACCGATGAAAAACTTGCCATACTGGGTACCTGAAGGAGATCTAGTGGAAACCCTGATGGATTGGGAAAATAGATCTCTAGCTTGAGTCAAGTCGAGTTTGAAGATGTTCGAGATCAAGGTGAAGACCCCCCATGTGTTGGTTTAAATTAGATTGGTGTCGATGATCAACTGATTGAGCAAAACACCCATGTACTAAAAAGTACTAGGGGTGGTTGCTTAAGGTGGTTGATTGACCCAACCAACCGCCTCAAGTGATCGGTCGGTCCTTTGCGGGTTTTAAACCCTGATTTGCCCTCGGCCCTCTATAAATAGTCATCCACGACCTAATTTTGTATTATTATATTCATGGAGGCTCCTGTGAATGGTTGGAAGGCAGAGTACACATGGTTGGTGGTGAAGAATTCTCGAATCTCGGAGAAGGTTTGGATCTCGCTTGGTCTTTCGAATCTTTTGGAAGTTAGTTAAACACATGCTCTCCTCACTTGTTTTTCTTTTTTATTAGAGTGTTGTTCATTTCTCTAAGATTATGTAGATGGTGAATTGGATTTTTTTGAATCCTTCCCATCAATGGTCACGACTATATCACGCTGGAAGATGGATTTCTATATCCAGATCAAGGGTTGAATTTGTTGATTGAGATGAAGTGGATTCTAAATCTTCTTCTTTTGTAATCTAGAATGTAATAATCTCTCTGGAGTTCTAAGAACAAAATTCGAATTTGATTCATCCAAAAAATAGATTGAGAATGGGTGATTAAAAGTCGACCACCGACCCCCACCCGAACCACCCGCCCGCCCAGCCTCCCCGCCCCGCCGGGCGCCCCCCCCGCCTCCGCCCTCCACCCTCCTCCCCCCACCCTCCCCCTCCGGTCCGAACCGACGCATTTTCTTTCACCTCGGGCACGACGCCCGCCCCCCCCCCCCCACCCCCCACCCCCCCCGGAAAAAAAAAAAAAAAAAAACCCCCACCCCCGCCCCCCCCGAACGCCCCACCGACGCGCGCACCCGCGGCCCACGGACGGGCCCACGGCCCACCCCACACCACCCGCGGCACCGCGGCCAAAACCGACAGGGCCCAGCGGGGAGCGGAGACCACAAACAACCGGGCGCACGGAACACAGAACACCCAACAGGGACAAGCCGGCGAGCGCGGCGCCAGCGGCGAGCCGGAGGGAGGCAAACCCCGACGGCACCAGCCACAACGAGGAGTTGCGCCCGCGGCGGAGCCCCCAGTGGGGTAGAAGCCCCCTAGGGGTGTAGTTGTTTAAGGGTGGGACGGATCCATTTGGGCCCACCCCCCGGCGGCGCGCAGCGGTGGTATGCCGCCCGGGGCCGAACGGACCATGCAAGGTTGTACTTTGAGAGGCCAAAAAAATCAATTTCTAAGTGGTGAGAATCTCCTCCATCACCACTTTGGGGGGCCACCCGAGTCGACAGTAAAAGTGACCCCTAGTAACCCCCTAGGCAAATGTGAGTGGAGTGTAAAGGATTAGAACTCTTTAAGATTTTTGGTGATGGATTGGACATGAAACATTTAAAAAGAGCACCATAAAACTTTCCCACACTCAACAAGGGGAATTAATGCATAATTTAAATATAAATTAAGTTGGTACAATGGTAGCATTTAAGATCTTTGTTAATAGCCTAACTGAGTTGATGTCATGACTTCTAAACTATGGATTTATTATGAGGCATGTCCTTTATGATGATTTAATTAGTTGGTGAGTGTTTTATGTTTTCTATGTTTAGTTGCTCTAGATTGATTAATAATTAATTAATAAAATTCGATATTATTATTTATTTCAAGTTTTAATGTTGAATTATCGTAATCCAGTGGTCATAGTTTCAAGTCAAGACATTAATTAAAATGATAGATAATACTATATATATTATATTTCAAAATGAACCTACACTGCCATCGAGTAGCCTACTTGAAATAATATAAAACTTTATATTGGAATTTCTTGATGCAATAATGCATTTGGGTGACGTTGGAAAATATAATTATTAAAATATTTATAATCCCACGTACGTGCATCCTCACTCCTCAGCCACGGATGCATGGATGCATGATTCATGACTTTTTATAGGAAAACGATTGATTTACTGTTAGGCTGTGTGGCTACCGAGTGTGCATGCATGGCTGAATGATTTTTTTTTTATTTTATATTTTTAAATAAAAAATAAATTAATCAACTTGTTATAACTTATAACATGGAAGAAATTAGAGAGAAGATATTCTCTTAGAACTTGTTATGCCACTCTTCACTAGGGTTACATTTGTTTGTAAAGGTGGTGTATTTAAAAAGGAGTAAAAAAAAGAAATATGTGGACCCCATATATAATGGGGTGAGGGAAAATAAAATAAAATAAAAGGATTTTGTGCAAAAATGTCAAATGTGTGTCATATTTTGTTATTTTTCACATTTTTTCACAAAATTTTGTATATTTCGTGGGATTTTAAGAGTCATGGAATGGAAAAGTTAGCATGTCACTACAATAGACAAATTTATCTATCAACATTTCCATCTCAATGAATCAAACAAGCCATATTTTGAAATTTTATGAAATTTTTTTTTCCTACCCTACCTTTATTCCAACAAACAAGCGGTGCCTAGGCGACCCAACTCAGTTTCGAACATTGGGAATATTGGGAACTAGCTCAAGAAAGGGGCCTAGCTAGAGATATTATCTGGAGTCCGGAAACTTCACTTTGAGAGTTACAAGGAAGTTAGATAAGGATTGCCCACAAAGCGTTGTCTCCATTACAAACATGAGATTCAACATCAAATTCAAAATGGATTTTCCCCCGAGGGGTCACACTTGGCTTTGGAATATTATGTTTGTGTAACAAAATTCTTGGGTTTTTATGGAAAACTCTAACTGACTTAGATCCAACAATCGCGAAAGCAAGGAAATCCACGACAACTGGTAAATCCAATGGTTCACAATGATCAAGTCACTTTATTTAGACCTACATCTCTCAAAGTAGCAAATGCTCACTTCTCACTAGCTCTGTGATTACTCAATCTAGAGCTTTTCTTAACTCCTATCTCAAAATAGTGTTGATGCGGCTTTTTGATTGCTCAGATGAGTTAGTATTCATCTTTTTCCTTGTGAACACATTTTAATCAACTCATACAGTCAACAAGTCAACGATAGAACCTACGACACATAGAGGGAAAGAATACTCTTCCCAATCATAAGTTGTCCATTTAATACACACATCAGATGTATGAGCGTGAATTGAACTCTATTTTCATTTTTTATTTATTTTTTTTTTTTTTTTTGGAGTGAAAACTCCATTGTTCATTAAAAGGTACTTAGACCTTCGATAATGCGGAGTGTCAACCAATAATGCTTCTATTTGAGAAGGTCAAAGTTAAATTGGCTTATAGCTAATATTTCACAAACCACAAGTTGGGGCCAACTTTAAAATTTTATACTGTTTTGCACCCAAAAAAATAAAATCCTATACTTGTCGGAATTTGCAAACAAGCAAATAGATATTTATTATTCAATTTTCCAGAGGTGAAAGGCAAGAGCATTTACTTGTGTCAGAAATCATTTGGCTGTTAAACTATTATGATTTCAATTTCCCAAGTTTTCTTGAAGCCCACGTATGGTTCACTTCTAGTAGTGTGGTAAGTGAGTGTGGATCATCTCTCTTGACAATGAGCACTCTGTGCTCCTCTGACGACTTTACAACGAAAACCATCACCCTAATCATGTGGCCTCCCTGTAATTTATGGTCATCATCCTAATAAAACTTCGTGGCATATATGTACATGGATGTTGTATGTATGTTCGCTAGCAAAGCTGTGGCTACACGCAGCTGTGAGTGTTAGGTGAGATTTCTTTTCCAATAAACTGTTTTTTTCCCTTCTCTTCTTGTCCCACATGAATTTATATATTTAATATGTTTTACATACAAATATTTTTAAAATAATTTCAATGATTCGTTATCATAATCATAAATCCAAATCTACATGATGTGTGAGCCTTTTAATCTTTTTTATTTTATTTTATTCCTTCCATTTTAGGAATCTAGTCATACTCTATATGAAATGAAGAATGGACAACAACCTGCAACTTTTGGATTTAATCAAAAGGGAGATATGTATATGGATATTGTTTATATCATATAATATATCCACCAGCTAGCCAGAAGTCCATTTGATATATGTTTCAATAAAGAAAACAAATTCAATAAATTAATATATAAATGGACAAGAAAATATTATTCTTTTAAGCTTTTTGAGCAATCAATAAGAAGGTCATGCCAAATCAATTAAATTTAAAACAAATAATTTTTAAAAATAACCCAGTAGATATCTTGAAGGATTAGGGTGTCATTATCATAATGTGATTGAATTGGTAAAATATATGAAGATTTTTCGTTTTTAAAATTGGATTATATTATTTTATATTTGTTTAATATTAAATTTAAAGATTTTCATCCGTCCTTGTGAATAAAAAAATTAAAATGAGTGAACTTAATTGCCGCAAAAAGATGATAAGAAAACAAGAAAGGCTAGCTGTACAAGTGAACTAGGCACATATCTGGGGTCACTCACACTTCACTGAGACATCTTTTCATAACTAACAATTCTTCTTCAGACATCCAGACATGTTTATAAAGAAGAAAAAAGATTTTTCCTTGTCATAGAGGAATATTTTTTTCTCTCTCCTTCTTTGGAACAATTAATCAACTTCTATTCACATCTTTTGATCATCCACAATCCTTGTATGGTGAAATAATGAACATGCTTGTTTCCTTGTTACCCATTTCCATGTGTTGTAAGAATCATGTCATTAATTACTTCTAAAAAATCTTGGTTACCCAGATCATTTTCCACTTCCAAGATATCTTGATGCTTCAGTTGCTGTTTTTTTTTAACATACATTTGTGTGCTTTGTTTATGTGGGATCTTTAGGAATATTTTGAAAAATGTTCATTTTAATATTTTAGAACGACTTAAAATAAGAGGAAATCGATTTCCTGAATCCATTAGAGTGATCAAAATCCTCTTCTTCCTCCCTGTAGAGGCAGTTTCAGTGAGATGAATTTTTCATGTCATGTCTTCAAAGATTATAGGAACCTCTCGCATTCTCTTTCTTTCTGATACTTTCTCTTTCCTGTGTATTCCCCACAGATAGACATGTTATGTATTGAGCGATGCTAAGAAAAATACATACACAATACGCACATAGCGTGATGTTGCTTTGATTCTTGACATGGCCAAGTATTAGTAAGAACAATGATAGTGGAATATTGAAACATGATATGAATCTGACAGTTACCCAATTAACAAGTATACAAAAGGTCAAAGAACGAACCAAAAACAACGAGCACAACACTTTCAGCTGACAGAGGAAACCAGCAGACTTGTTTTATTCTTTCCATTTTCTCAGTAAAGATTAATCAGAGGGTTCACCCCAAAAAAAAAAATTTACATGCACTCCTGGACTTGGTCACAAAACCCATGACACCCCTTAAATGAAAAAATTCAATTTTTTTTTTCCATATTCAATTTAACTTCAATCAAACCTCAAGGACTCCAATTGAAAATTACTCTAAAGAATATTTGAGAATCGGGTTTAAAAAAAAACATTTATTTTACCATTTTATCATCATAAAATTAAACACAGTCATGAATTGATCTAGAATCATTTTTACAGAGAATCCATAATAAACCAAACATGTTATGAGTTTCTTTTTTATTCTTTAAAACAAAAATAAGTTTTGAAATGAATACCAAACATAAGAAAGAAATGAGTACTCCTATTACCGTAAAGTTCAACACGAAAGTATAATACAAGAACCATAAGAGAATATTCTTTCTAATGGAATATGTAATAGTTCCCGCTTCTTAATATACAAAGTTAAGTTCCAAAGGTAAAAGACTAATAAGAGAATATACAATCCGAGTATAAAAATTTATTCAAAAGACAGAAATATGACCATAGTTAGTTTTGTAGTCGGCAAGCTGTTCTTGATCTTTTTCGTAAACTTTTTGATTTTATGAATATCTTATGTACATTTATAATATGGTTGTTAGAGCTCTAGATCTACAGAAAAATCAATATTATTCTTGATGTAAATACTCAGACTTTCTGTCATTTCCAATTAAAAATTAGCTTATTCGTTGATGTGCTGCACTCACAATACTAAAATGTATACTATCATCGAAGGATTGCTTTGTTGGCAATGACCAATGCCTTTTAATGAAGAGGACAAGGTTTAACCTTCACTCGTAGCATAATAAAAGTTGTCCTGAAGGAATGTAGTTGAGGAAAGTGTAAACTGGTCAAGATAAACCTCATATCGAAAAAAAGACAAATCTTGTTGAACATTGTCAATTAACCCGAGGATAGATCTCACTCTAGCCTAGGGACCATTGAAATGTAAGACCGTTTTTTATTGGAAGTTGAGGTTACGTGTAAACTAGTCTAGAAAAAAGACAATTCTTGTTGAACGCTATCAATTAACCAAAGACAGATCTCACTCTAGCCAAGGGACCATTGAAATTTAAAACCATTTTTTATTAATGGTCCAATCTTGTAGAACATTGTAACCCATCATATTGAGGCCGTGACCTATATTTTAATTCATAGATCTTTCCCCACTAGTATCAATATGCATGGATATCAAATTTGAACTCTCTTTCAAAACTGTCTCATTCAGATTTTGCATTTTTTCTTGCATCACATTTGTAAGCTAAAACTGCTTGTGTGTTGATTTCTTATTTTAGTCATTTCTCAGTCATTTCTCAACCCTAGAAGAATTGTGTGAATTCTATGCATTTGTTGCATCATATAAGAAAAATAAGAGAAAAGTACACGTATTTTATATACAAATTGATCTAAAATTATTTTTAAAAATAATTGGTTATCATTTTCATAATTTGATGCTTTTCTGGAAAGTCATTTGGATTACATGGTGTGGCGTGTTCTATTTAATTTTAACAATCAAGTCATGTACTATATGATATGAAAAAAAGATGTCCTCAATGGACCAGCTCCTGCAACTGTGGGATATAATAAAAAAGAAGATACTCATATAGATATACTATTATATAGATATAATATTCGACCAAAATATATATAATATAATATATACACCAAATAGAAGTCCATGTGATATATGAACTAGGGAACAACACATCAAATAAATTTTAAGACAAATGGGTGACATAATTATATGATTCTTTTGCACTTTCTGAGCAATCAAATAGAAGGATCTCGATGAGACCAATCTTGAAAATTAACCCATATTTTAAGATAACCCAAGAGAGATCTTCCAAAATTTAGGGTGTTATTATGAATGGTAATATGAGATTTGAAGTGTTGACTGGGTCCAGGTTAGTGTCATAAAATTGATGGTTGAAAATTTACTAGAAATGACGAATATACTAGAAATGTTTTGCCTTTCAGCTGGGGTAAGATGGACTATATTATTTATATGTATTTATTATTAAGGCATCTCATCTCAGGAGGAAAAGAGGAATATTTTTCTGTTTCTCCTTCCTTGGAGCAATCAACCTCCATGACAAGTGATTTGCAGGTCATAGAAAAAGGTAGCATCTTTATTCACAGCTGTGATCATCTACAGTGCAGTGCAGAGCTTGAACATGTTTCCTTCTGACCCACTTCCATGTATTCTAAGAATCATTTCATTAATTACTTCTAAAGAATAAGATCATTTCCAACTTCCAAGATGTCTTGTTGCTTTAGGTTTTTTGTAACATACATTTTTGTGCTTTGTTTATTGGAGATCTTTCTTATGTATGTATGGCATATATTGAAAAATGTGCATTTTCATATAATAAAATGACTTAAAATAAGAGGAAATTGATTTTCTTAATCATTTACAAATTTACAATGACAAAAAAAAAAAAAAAAAAACTCGTTCTTTCCTTTCCGTGTCTTGTCCTCAAACATTAGTATATATGATCCTCTTGCATTCTCTTTCTTCAAATTTTGAATATCAAATGTTTGAAAAGTGAATATTCAAAATCATACAACAGAGAATATAATCTCAGTATCAAATAAGACCTATACAAAATTTAATTTAATAAAGAGACACCAATATTATACCACGTGACAAAAATAAATTAAAAATATTACTGATGGGCATTCATTTGTGTAGGTTTCATAAAGAAGATTGGACACCGTGACTGTCAATGAAAGTGGCAGATAGAAAATTTCCAACGATAGGGCTCTCTATTTGTGAAATTTTATCAAGTTCATTTTTGGCATCTATTTTCTTGTGGAGGAAGGATAAATGTTTTATCAGTTATATCAAAAAGCTAAGATTAGGTTTAAAAGATACAAATGTTTTTATGACCATTAGACCATTGTCAGAAGAAATAGACCCGATAAAATTCCCTCCATTCCCTATTTTTCTTCGAATGCGGGATTTCACATGGCAACTTTCCCACGATTGTGGGGTCAGATCTGATCTTTCTTCCTCAGGTAATCTAAACTAACGTGAGTCCGTGTAGGGGTCTACGTTTCTTTCACACAACTTCTTTAGGCATAGACCCTCCTATGGACTTACTTCATATAAGTCTGGATTTTCAACCTATGATGAATCAGAGAGACCCCCTTGTGGGCCCCACCTTTATTGTATATTGAATAATTTTAAGAGTAGCAAGCTCATAGATCCCCGAACACCCTTTCATTTTTCTTATAGAATTCAGAGGTGGTTCTCCTTTTAATATATAATTGATTGACAAATGAACCAAAGGTGGGGCCCCGAGTGGACCCCGCCCTTACTGTTCGATAGTGCAACGACAGCACATAGATTCAAACACCACTCTGATTTTTCTTAACAGAGTTCAGCGGTAGATCCCTATAAATATATGATTGATTGACAAAATGAATCAGATGTGAGATCCTCACTAAGACCACTTTCATTGTATGGTAGTGTAAGGGGAGCACTTAAATGCGAACACCCTCAGAAGTAGATCCCCTCGTAATTTGTGATTGATTGACAAAATGAACTATAGAGGTGGGACACCCATGGGGCCCCACACTTACTATATGATAGTGTGTGTGTGAGGGGAGCACATAGATTTGGACATCCTTTGATTTTTCTTAACAAAGTTTAGGGATAAATTCATTCTTAATATGTGATTGATTGACAAAATAAACCAAAAGTGGGACCCACTAATTGTACGATAGTGTGAGGAAGCATGTAGGTTCAGGCAGCCTCAAATTTTTCTAAACATAGTTTAGAACTAAATTTCCTCTAAATTTATGATTGACTGACAAAATGAATTAAATGTGCAACCCTAACAGGCCCTACGTGGGACCCACTCTTATTGTACGGCAGTATAAGGGGGGCACAGATGGATGAACATCCTTCTTAATATATAAATGAAGAGTTACGAGAGGGGCATGCATGGAACTCTGAACCGTGTGAAATTAACAATTAATTTTATAACGGGTAGGACATCCTTGATATTCTATCGATATTTTATGCACATCCAAAATATGGCTCTTAGACTATAGACCGGTGTAGATGCTCAAACTTCTGTTCTGATGAATTGAATTCTATAGCAATCTCTATTTCGCTAAAAAGTTAGTTATTAAAGGCGGAAAAAAAAATTACAATCATAAAATAACACACAACTTGAGAGGAACTTCAAACACAATATCCTGCAAATATTACAAAAACCTCCAGATGTAAACTTTTGCTCAGTCATTATTTATAATCATGTTGCCCAGAGAGAAGAGAAGAGAAAAAAAGAAAAGAAAATGACAAATCTCAACATGGGCAGGGACCATTGAGATGTAGGACAATTTCTTATGGCTTAGTTCAATCTTGTTGAAAGAGTGTAATCTATCATGCTGAGGCTATAACCAACATTTTGACTCATAGATCTATCCTCACTTTGTATGGTTAGTAAACCTGAACTCGCTTTTAAAATAGTTCGTTCAGATCTTGCATTTTTATGCATCACATTTGTGAGCTAAAGTCTTGTGTGGATCTCTTAATGTCAATGTGGATGTCCTTCTAGACAGTAAGTCTAACAAGGTTTTGGGTTCAAGCTTCTGCCTTTCCATACCTTCACCCCTTGCGCTGGAGAGAAAATTATCCTACCAAATGATCAATAGACAATACAATGAAAGGTTTTTGACAAATCCAATTTTGATGCATCATATGCGAGAAAATCGCTTATATAGCGAAATTTCAACGAGAGAAAGCTATTGATTGAGGACGTAACATCCGAGAGATGGCTTCAAACGACCATTCAATAGCACCACTAGATTCATTTATACTTGCAATAAAAATGAATTACAACTTTCTAAAATTGGAGAGAACCTGCTAGAAGCACAACATCGCAAATCGCCTTAGCTAGTCTCCATAGCAGTGGCCAATACCCCCATTTACATGGATGGAGCTTCAGTGCTATGCAATTAATGCATAGCACTGAGCAGCGTACAGTTTAGATGGAATGAATGGTCGATGGTGAAATCTAGACCACCCGATTTGCTCGCTTTCTTTTTCTTTTCTTTTTTTCTTAATAAACATTTTCAACCATACATACTTGTAACAAAAGAAAATATGTAAAATGAGTGCTCAAGATTTTGACCTCGACTACGTGGCCATATGCAGTTCCATGCATTCAATGCATAGCACTGAAGTTGAACCCCATTTACATTTTCCTGCACACAAATTTTCTCCCAGGTCCCAAATAATGATCCCTCTCGCACCCAACCAGTGAGTCATGGTCAGCCTGCACTCATTTTTTTTTTCCTTTTGAACATATTCCAGTCAACCCATACATTTAGCAGGTCGATTTTGGATGCAACAAGACCTTGAGACCCAGAGGGAAGGAGAACTCTACCAAATCATGAATTTTCCATATTCAATACATAACAAGTGTGGGAGTGATTTGAACTCCATTGTTTATGAAGGGTATTTTGGACTATCGTATAATGTAGTATGTCAACTAAAATTGATTCTTTTCAATAATATTTTATCTGATATGGCCAAAGTTTTATTGGCTCATAAAATTATTTTTTCCCGATAATCCATAATAGAGCAAACATTAAACGTAAGAAAAAAATGAATACTCCTATTGTAAAGATCACATGAAAATATAATACGAGAAAATATAATATGTGAATATCCTACCTGATGTTATATGTACTAGTCCCCACTTCTTACTATATACAGCTAAATTCCAAAAAGTATAAAGATAATAAAAGAATATACAATTTGAGTATAAAAATTTATTCAAGGGATATATATGAATATGACCATGTGACAAAATAAATTATAAAGGAAGATTGGAAGGCCTAGCTGTTATTGAAGTAGTAGATGAGTTTCCTGATGGAAAGTCTCCCCATCCCTATCACTCTCACTATGTTGAAAAGCAATCAAAGTAGAGATAAAAGAAAGGGAACACGAAATATAACGTGATTTTGTCACCCAAGGAAGAAGACCTACATCCATGGAGATGAATACATCCATGGAGATGAATCCCTTATTCTACTTGCTTCTAGGGGAGAGACACTTTCTACGTGTCTATGTGTACCCTTTAGCCACCAATCTTGTCTTATGACGTTTAACATATCCATCATTTCTGTGTTTGATTTTATAAAACCATCGACATCCAACATACTTCTTTCCTTGAGATAAGGGAATAATATCCTAAGTATGTTTTTTGTTGAGAGTTGCAAGTTCTTCATTCATGGCTTTGACCTCTATAGGATATTTCACAGCTTCAAGAAAGTTTGTGGGCTCTTTGTGGGCATTAATAGTCAAAAGAAATGTGTGATATCCTAAAGATATTTTGGCATAATATACATGTTTTTGATAGAATATCTCGCAGAATGGTACGTAGTGAAATCCTTGAATTTGGATGGAGGATGTGAAACTCGGGTAGAACTGTAAACAAGGATACCAGTAGCAACAATTTCTAAGGTTATATATGGGATTGCAATTTCTGGGGTTGTATATGGAATTGCAGCTGATTGACTTTTGACTTGATCTTCAAGGACTTCAACTTGATGATTGGGGACATCGTCATTGTTACTATCATCCCTGAGTTGGTTAAACAGAACTGGCATAGGAGCAACTTCAACAAAAAGATTATTGTAGTCGAAGTTAGAAGCATTATTATGAGTCTCCCCCTAAAGTTGATTGTTGTCAAGAAAGAAAGAAGAAAAAAAAAAAAAACATGTGAGATTCATCAAACACAGCATCACTAGAGATAAAAAATTTATTAGTTGAAGGATCAAGACATTTGTAGCCCTTCTTCACAGATGGATAGCCCAAAAAAACATGTTTTCGGGCCCGAAGGTCTAACTTTCCACCAGGTGAATGGATGAAACACACATATCCAAAGACCCTAAGATGACCATGTACGTCCAAAAAGAATTTCCACTGGGGGCTTATACTTTAGAATTTTGAAGGAAGAGCGGTTGATTAAGTAACAGTTATTTGAAATAGCATAAGACCAATAAATATTAGGGACATGTACATGAAACAAAAGAGCATGAGTCACCTCAAAAAGATGCTGATTTTTTCGTTTGGCAACTCCTTTCTATTGTGGAGTGTCAACACAGGAAGTTTGAATCTGTTAACCCTAACATGTTCAGTTGATTGAGTTTTACCAAAATTGAAAGCAAGAAGAGACAAGAATTGATAACGGAGTTCGGTTCAAATGAACCTACTCTTCGGGATTCATGTATGAATATGATCTTCACTATGGGATTTGAATAAAACTTACAAATCAAGAGAAATGAAATATGTACAAGAGATAATCAGGATATGCATGGATCATCACCAAACCCCCCATCGAGTCTTCTTCTCCCTTCGCTGAACACTTCTTGCTCAGAGTGCCTTTGAGATCGTCCAAGAACCAGATCAAACGACTAAGAACAGAGAGAAACCATAGAACGCCATCGCCAGAGCTTAAACATTAGAAACCCCAATTCGTTTTGCAACTTATGAAATGAACCAAACCAACTAAAGCCTTATACAAACAAGTGAACCAAGCCGGTCCAAAGAACTGGCTCAACCAAATAATTACAAGTAAAAGACCATATTACTCTTACAAATCTCTCCCTTAATCTGTAAACCTAAAAAATACCCATAGAAGACCGAGCTTCAACCATCATCATCCAAGTGTACTTGCAAGATACAAAAGAAAAGAGACCAAAGTACAAAGCAAACACAAATATGCAAAATACGTAGACATGTACAACTAATCATGCAACACCAAATGACTCACTACAGACACACCATGCAACAAATGCAACAGGTAAAGAAACCCATAAACAACAACAGGCATATAATAGATACACTTTTATTTGAGTTTGTCTTAGTGTTGTGCTGTAGTTTTTGGCTCCTTGATAGGACTAGAAGAACTATCTCATCTTTTAATTGGAAGTTGATTTATTTTGGAGGTGGTGGTGTAAAAAATCATTGATAGTAGGATGCATCGATTATCTTAAAGGCAGCACTTGAGGTGTGACTCAACCTCATTTGTTGGTGATTCATTCACAAGGATAAAATGTTAATTTTGTAAAATATTTCCTTCACAAGGATAAAATGTTAATTTCAAATTCAAAGTTAACAGAAACTAATAATGAGTTTTTTTTGTAATATTTTTACTTACCAAGGGAGCAAAGTGAAATATTTAAATTAAGTGGAGAAAAGGTGAAAGCATTTATTTGGCTATTATTTTAAGAAAAAATTGTTATAATTTCAATTTCCGATGCTCTTTTATTGGACCACACATGCTGCACTCTACGTGGATGGTGTATGTTCACTCACACAGCTGTGAGTGTTTGGTGAGATTTCTTTTCCAATAAACAGTTTTTTATTTCTTTTTCAGATTATAATTATCTTCTTTTGTTTTGTTCTGTTTTGAAGATTGGGGTTTTGTTCTCTTTTTTATTTTACATGTATAATATAGTAGTGGTTGATAACCCTATAACAAATATGGATTCTCTTTAGATTTTCCACTTGTACAATTTCAACCATCAAACAAGATTTCACCCCAACATCTGTTGAATAAAAGTCATGTGAACTCTATATGTTTGTCAAATTCATAATAAAAAGAAAAGATAAGAGTATATATGTGTATTTTAATAAAAATGGTCCATCAATGAAATATAAAAATAACTTCAATAATTAGTTATAAGACAAATTAATGGCAACATAATATGATTCTTTTGTACTGTTTTTGAGCAATCAATACTTAACCCATTTTTTAAGATAGCACAACAAAGATAATGTGAGATTTAATTTTAAATGTTAACTGGGTATGTCAGTGTGAGCTAGAAATGTTTTGCCAGAAAGATAGACTATATTATTTTATGTGTTAATAAAATTTAGAAATTTTCATGGGCCCCGGTGAATATAAAATTAAAATGTGTAAAAGTGATCAGATGACAAGAAAACCTAGCTGCAATTTGGTCATCTTCCCATAATTAATCAACTCTTCTCAGGAGGAGAAGGAAGGAAAAGGATATTCTCTCTCTTATTTTAAGTCACTCTAAAATATTATAATAAAACTTTTTCAAAATAAATATCAAATGTTAAGAGTGAAAATTCAAAATACATATACCTGTTCCAAGAAGACTGCTACGGTGGTACGTACAACTGTATGGTTGGTTCAGATTCACACCAGAGGATATAAATATAATCTCAGCAAAATCAGACACTACCAATATTACCACGTGACAAAAATAAGTTAAAAATGTCAGTCAATTCCAATTCCAATTCCAATGATAAGGATTTGGTAGACCACACGAAATCCCTCTCTACGCGGATCCAGTTTTCTCACCACACTCGTTAGTCAATGTGCACGTGGCCTCGTGTAAAGGATTCTGTACTTCTCTGACACAATTTCTCTTGGAGCGTTTGGAAAGAAAAAAAAAAATTTCCATAGAACGGACCTCCTAATGTTCCATTTATTCTTGTGCATTCCAGGATAAGCAGGAAACTCAACTTTAAAAATGAACAAACAGATCTAAACGGCCTCTAACCTGTTTTTAACAGAGTTCAAAGATAGATTCATTCTTAATATATGATTGATGAATTAAAAGTAGGATCCTCAGTAGGCCCCACCCTTAATGTATGAGAGGGTAAGGAAGAGCACATAGATGTGGGCACCATCTGATTTTTCTTAACACATAGATACCTTCTTAATATATGATTGATTGATAAAATGAATCAAATGTGAGATCCATAGTGGGCTGTAAATTTGTAAACTTTTAAAATCTTAAATATAAAAATAATAAATCATATTTATAATTAAACCCTCACCTTTTGATCCTACATCATTCAATTGTCTTTTGCAGATGTGGTAAAATCTCCACTGTCTGTAGCAGCCAGCAATGGTTGTTGCAAATAAAAATTCACAATAGATACCTTCTCAATATAAAAGATTAATTGACAAAATGAATCGGATGTGGGACCCACATGGTCCCCACCCTAATTTATGGTAGTGAGGGGAGTATATAGATCCAGACACCCTCCTATTTTAGTTAACAGAATTCTGGGATGGATCCCCTTTTAATATATGTTGAAAAGGTGTGAGAGGGGCCGGGCATACACCTCTATCGTGATGGGTAAAAAATTCCAACTCTAAACGGTGTGAAATTAACAATTAATTTTATAATGGGTTAGACAGTTAGACATTCCTTATCTTTCTTTTTTTTTTGGGTAAACAACACTTCATTCATATAACTAAAAGAAGTACAAACATAACTGCATGAGAACACAAGGTTCGAACCAAACCAAGGAGTGGACAAGGACTAAACTATCGTACATGCAATAGACAGGGTCAGCTAGGGTAAGGGTTGGGTCAAGCCCAAAATGGATCACGTCCATAAAACCCTTAGAACAGAAACACCAAAAAAGCACCAGAACCCACAGAAGAGGACAGACATACAACACCCACAGAGGGGGACAGACATACAACACCCACATAGGGGGACAAACAACACGCCTCAAGGGCGGACACATAACTCCTACAAATGTAGCAATGGTAGAAGCGAAAATGCGAATCGGACCTGTCATCCGGCTCTGCTGTATAGGCGTACCTATCAAGCTCGACGCAGAAGAACTTGTACCCAAAGCTGGAGTTGTTATGTGGTGTGCACCAAGGAAACGCTGCAAGCAAAGGACCTCCTGTTATGTGAAAAATAAAAAACAAAAACAAAGTATTGCAACCGCAGATCTAAGGGGAAAGAGGGAGAGGGAGACAAGAAAGAGGACGGAAAAGAGGAGCAGGGAAGCAAGCGGAGGGGACGGGGGTTGAGAAAGAACAGAGCCAACGGGAGAGAGAAACAGATATAAACAGAGAAAAAAGGGAGAAACAGGGAAACGGGAGAGAGAAACAGAGAGGACAGGAGAGAGAGAAACAAAAGAAACAGGAGAGAGAACAGAGATGAAGGGAAAGAGAGAGAACTGGAGGAGGTGAGAGAAAAAACAGAGAGAAGAGACGGGAGAAAGAGCGGCGGAAGAGGAGAAGGAGATCAGAAACGGAGACGGAGACGAAGGGGAACAGGGGAGGTGGAGAGACTACTCAGGCGAGCCTCTCCGCCTCAAGCTTCTCGATTTGGAGGAGTTGCAGAGCTTTCCGTTTTCAGTTTTCACCCCTCAACATCTCTAGTCACAGATCCCTTATCTTCTTTGAGTGTGTTAAAAGTCTCACCAGTAAACCAATGTAAATGCTCAAACTTCTGTCCTGTTCAATATTTTTGTAAAAAAAAGAAAATAAATAAATTCAGTAACGATCTCTCCGAAGAAAAGATAAGAGAAGAAAGAAAAGAAAATAGAAACATAAATCTCATTGTGGGTAAGGGACCATTGAGAGCAGGACCATATCACAAAAATTTGGTTCAGCATTGTAAACAGAACATTTGATTCATGAATCTAACCCCTCTTCGTATAGATAGTAAATCTGTAATCGCTTTCAAAATGTTTCATTCAGATTTTGCATTTTTATGCATCACATTTGTGAGCTAAACTCTTGTAGCGATCTATTACTTAGAAGTTTTTCAGTCAAGAGAAACGAAATTTATTCAAACAGCTCTGGGGAGAAAGTCCTACCAAGTACCAAATCATCAACAGAAATATTACAGTGCAAGGACCTAAGTTTAAATTCTAATTAAAAAAATATGATATGTTTATAATTATGATTTTTTATTTTACATTAAGAATTTTAAATTTTCAAATTTACAAAAATGAACTCGTTCAAGAGCTTAACCTCTGCAACTCCTAGCTCCACCTTCTTCACTTTGCTGTATACGTCAGCGTGAAGGGGAAGCCTTACTGTTGTGATGGTCGCATGTCTACGAATATCCTCAAGTGTAGCATTGACTCTCGGAGAAATGCATTGACCTAAAAACACAAAAACACAATTATTCCTTGGCTCAGATCATTTTCGATATTTGTATCTTTGTGATCCTTGAACTTGAACTTGTCCCTGATGAAATACAGCCAACCCTGCCTAGATGCTAGTCCCTATGAATTCACTTGTATCGAAATTTTTTAATATGTTTCTGCATGAGGGATAGAAATTTATGGCATAGAGGACTGTCTTAGGGTTAGCCCTACATATAGTGGCAAAATTCCATTAAATATTCTAAATTTTTTTGGAGAAGATGAGGAGAACATGGAAGATAGAATATCATTTTAATAAGATAATTGGGTTTAGTTTACATTTTTCAATAAAATTAAAAAGAATATGTAATATTGTTACTGCAGATATGGGATAATCCAACTAAATTCACATGATGTCTCATCATCATATAGATATTTATTTATTCCTAAATACTCAAAACGTACTACTTTATTATAAAAAAAATTTAGTTAATGTTGAGTTAAAAAAGGGTACCGTAGTTGATTTTTTATATTAAATTTATGTGTCAAGATAAGAATATGATTGTGATTAATGTATTAATTTGTAAGATGTTGATTTATAAAATATATAAAGATGTCCCTTTTAGGATGTAGTTGAAGTGTGCATAAGTTGGTCCAAACGAATCTTAATTCTCAAAATAATATATATTGTCCTTACTCTTTGTACATAACTATTTATTTATATGAAAAGACAAAAACATAATTTGAAAGAAACAACTTGGATTTTGAAGAAAAAAAAAAAAAAAAAAAACATGGCCCACACACAAAACAAAGTTTATGAATTCTTTTGGTATGGTTAAATTTATGACTATTTGACATATAAACATAAATATGTGTCTCCGGCATGATTCGTTAATGAATTTGGAATGAACGTTGCATATTCTTATTAAACGTAGAGTGTAGCTTGTAACAAACTTTCCGAATTTCTCAGGATTGGATTGAATAATCCGTTATCGAAAGTTCGTATTGTCTCAGATACAATGATCGGAAAAACAAGGAAATCCATAGTAGCTGGATAATCCGGAGTATCATAATGATCAGGTCACTATATTTAAACCCCGTAACTACCTCTCTCAAGGTAACAAATGCTTACTTTGCATTAACTCTGTGATTATTCGGTCTGGAGCCTTTCTTATACCCCTCATACCGTTTGAGCCATGGCCTTTATATAAAGATGACCACTCATATTGGTAATTCTTAAGAACCCTAGGACACATACATAGTGGGAAGAAGAACTCTACCAAATCATGAAGTATTCATTCAACGGACAAGATGTTTGAGTGTGACTTTGAATAATGTAAAGTGTCAACCTATAATGATTCTATTTGTAAAAGCCAAAGTTTCATTGACTCATAGGTAATACATGATAGTTTAAGACGATTCCAAATTAATAAGAGATCAATAATCAAAATTTTTAGATCTCGATGGTGATTCATCAAATATTCATGTACTCTTTTGACTAAAAAAGAATAGTCATTATGCTTGAGATAAGAAAAAATGACATTCACAACAAGAAGAAGTAACACTCTTACCCACAAACTAAAGACACCATGATATTATAGCTGTGGAGTGTTTGGTCAGATTTTTTTCCTTCCAATAAACCGCTCTTTTTTCCTTCCTCTGTCCCATATGAAATATATATAAAACAGTGGTGGTTAACCTACCACCAATGACACCTTACCTAATCCAACAAGTATGAATTCTCTTTAGAATACAATAGCCTAATGCAGGTTATCCTCAATGCTTTCAAAAGAGTCAAAATATTTGTACCAAATATTGTTTTCAAACCATAAAAGGTTTTGCAAGAAAAAAATGATAGAATTTGGCGAGAAATCATAATCAACTACGATAAATAAAATCATGAATCATCAACCGACAGAATTTTCACGCATCACATGATTTTGGTAATTATTCATTTTTACAAGAAAAAATTTTTACGAGAGATTCTAATTGTTGGTGACAGAAAAATTATCAATCAAGCAGGGTAATGGTTTTAGGGTTTGAATCATACGGTTTGATGAGAGATCCATTGTCAAATCAAAATTATGTGAACTGTATGGGTTTGTTGTAATTATATTAAAAAAATAACAATAAAAACAAATTTGTACATAAAAATGGACCATCAATGAAATGAAATGTAAAATAATTTTAGTGACGGGTTATCATGATCATATTCATAATTATTTCATGCTTTTCTGGAAAGTCATTTGGATCTACATGGTGTGGGCGCATTTAGATTTTTTTTTTTTTTTTTAATTATTTTATTTTAACAATCAAGTCATGTATTATATGATATGAAGAAAGAAAATGTTCTCTATGGACAAACTCCTGCAAGTGTGGGATATCATCAAAAGGGAGAGATATGAATGCGGATACTATAAAATATATACAAGGGCCAGAAGTTCATGTGACATATGTAATTAGGAACAAAACATCTAATATATGAAAAGACAAAAGGTCAAGAAAATACTGTTCACTTGTACTTTTTGACCAATCAATAGAATGGTGTCTACCAAATCGATCAAATTTAAAACTAAACCATTTATGGAAATAACAATTAACACAACAGAGATATGGATGATTAGCGTGTCATTATCATAATGTGAATGTCAATTGGGCCTGATGGGTTTGATTTACAAAGGTTTTGCCTTTCCAGTTGGGTAAGATGTAATTTAATTTTCATAATTAATCAACTCTTCTCAGAAGGAAAAGGAATATTTTTCTTTTCTCTCCTTTCTTGGAGCAATCAACCTCCATCACAAGTGATTTGCAGGTCATAGCAAAGTAGCATATTTCACATCTGTGATCATCTACAGTGCAGAGCTTGACCTTGTCCACAGCCATTATCATGCTTTTGTTTCCTTTGTGACCCACTTCCATGTGTTCTAAGAATCATTTCATTAATTACTTCTAAAAAGAATCTGGATTTCAAATATCATTTTCTACTTCTTGTTTTTGGTAAGTATCATTTTCTACTTCCAAGATATATTTCAACCACAGCCATTATGATGCTTTTTCATGTCTTGTCCCCATTGACCCAAGGAAAAGAGGTAGCACACACCACCAGCATATATGATCCCCTCGCATTCTCTTTTTTTCAGACACTCTCTTCCTTATGAAATTCAAAATCATTCACCTGTTCCAGGAAGACTGCTACGGTGGTTGGTTGAAGTTCACACTAGAGGATAGAATCTCAGCATACAAAATTTAATTTAACAAAGAACACCAATATTACCACGTGACAAAAATAAGTTGAAATGGTCAGTCAATTCCAATGATAAGGACTTGGGAGACCGCACAAAATCCCTCCTCCCTACGCGGATCCAGTTTTTCATAACGCTTGTTAATCAATGTGCACGTGGTCCTGTGTAAAAGATTCTGTACTTCTCTGACAAAAAAAAAAAAACCCTATGCTACGATTCGACCTCCCTTGGGTTACCTCTAAGCCTTAAAGCTATTTTTGTATCAATTCTCATTCTCTATGGGTCTATGATGTCAAATTTAGAAGAAAAAAAAAATACAAGAATTTATTATTGGTCAAGAATGAAAAATAGTTTAATGAATTTTATCAAAAATAAATTATGAAAAGAAAACTAAGGCTCTTTTTTGTATCAATTCTCATTCTTTATTATGCATATTTAAAATAAATATGTACAAGAATTCATTATTGGTTAAGAATGAAAAATGGTTTGGTGAATTTTGTCAAAAATAAATTATGAAAAATAAGTTTGGTGTCAAAATAAAAAATTATTAGTAAATAATAGTGATCAAGTGATAAAAGATGAAAAAATATGATTTTTATTAAAAAAATGTGTATTGACTATTTTACCCTCATCTTAACCATAAAATTTTAAGTAAATTTTTTTTTGTAAGAAATTTTAAGTAAACATGTGCATAAATAAAGATAATGAAATTTTCACCATAATTCATAATTGACAAAAAGTTCATTATGGATTTTGGAAGATTTTCTATTATTTTAAATAAAAATAAAACCCATAATAGATGCCAAACAACTTAAAATAATGAAAAAACCTCATAATAGAGAATGAGAATTGATACCAAAAAGAGCCTAAGTGTGGTATGTCAAAATTAAAAATGGTTAGAAAATGATAGTGAGCAAGTGAAGAAAGAAAAAAAAAATTATAAGGCTAAAGTGTAGCTGAACGACGTATGAATAGGTTAACTGAACTGCTTTTGAATATTCACCGTTAAATTCGTTAAATTAAATCTGAATTGTCCAATAATATTTCTATTTTTTCTCTCATTCTTTATGTGTTAGTTAAGTTTAATCTAATATCACCGGTTGTCAATTCTCGTTGGCGGTAACATCTGTTTCTTCTTCCTCTGTTTCTTCTCTAATATAGTTCTTCCATAAGTTCAACACAATTGATTTTCTGGAGAGACTTAGGAGGACAAAGGCTAGTTTTTGTAAGAGATCCACTTAAATATAAATATGTAGGAATCTCTTCGAGATGGAATTAGAAACAAGAAAGAGTCATGAGATCTCAGGGAAGATGAAAATTTCTTTTTTCACTTCTTCAAGACGACAATAAAAAAATTACTGCAATCAAAGGGTCCAAACTTCATGAGAGTTGAAAGAATTTTCAAAGCCGATGGAGATGGAGAGGGAACAGAGGAAGAAGAAATTTAATCGTTACTCTAATCACCAGCGAATATCGAATGTTTTTTTTTTTTTTTTTTTTTTTTTTAATTTAATTGGTGATAGAAGGTTATTTTAATTAACATATAAATAATAAGAGAAAAAAATAAAAATTTTATTGGACGATTCAAATTTAGTCAACAGATCTGACGGTAGAAATTTAGAATAGTTCAGTTAACATATTCACACGTTCGTTCAGCTATCTCCTTCCTTTTTTATAAAATAATAATGTGTATTGATTATTTTACCCTCATCTTAACTATAAAATTTTAAGTATATCTTTGCATAAATGAAGAGAATGAAATAAAACTGATAATATTTTGAAGATTTTTGTATTATTTTAATAAAACAAAAGTGATAAAAGATACCAAACAATTTAAAATAATGAAAATTTCTCATAATTGAAAATGATAATTAATACCAAAAAGAGCAAATCCATGATTCTCTTATACTTGTCTATCACACAATAAGCATGAAATCCAATTTTAGATATTGATAAATAAATCAACTGTAAATATCACTTTCCTCTTCTTTTAGCTGAACAAATAGCACTTAGACTCCCTCTTAGTTGGTTAATGTCATTTACCTCCCCTCTTACCTAGTAAATATATCAAGCACCTCCCTTTGTTAACTTTTTCGGTTAAATTTAACTTTTATTATTAAATATTTTCCTAAAACCCCAAACTACCCTTGGCTAAAAACATATTTTTAGTGTAAATCCAAAATCACCTTCAATTGATGTTATTTTTTAGACCTAAAACACCTTTAATTAACTTTGATTCTTTAATTTAAACGTTAAATAAATAAATAAATAAGTTAAGTACTTCGATTCTATATGTTTTGTGTGAGCATGTAGCACTGGATTTGCAGCCATTTGTGTTGCAAACACATTATCATAATAAATTTTCATTCCTCTTGGAAATTGTACTTGCAAATCACGTAGAATATAAGAAAGCCATAATAACTCAGATGTTGTGACGTCAAGAGATTTGTATTTAGCTTCCGTACTTGATCTAGATACTGTAGGTTGTTTCTTGGAAGACCATGATAATGAATTATCCCCAAGAAAAGTGCAAAACCCACTAGTTGATCGGCGTGTGTCTGGGCATCCTGCCCAATCTGCATCAGTGTAGCCAACTATGAAAAAAAGTTGGGTTGGTTTCAAGAAAACACCAATAATATACTTGACATAACGTAAAATACGTCTTGCTGCTTATAGATGATTTTTTGTGGGGGATTGCATGAATTGACACACTTGATTGACTGCATAGGAGATATCTGGTCTAATGATCGTTAGATATTGTAAGGCTCCTACTAATTGTCTATATGATGTTGGATCAGGTAGGGGATAATTTGTTGTTGATGATAACTTTGTTCCAATTGCAATTGGGGTTGTGCATGGCTTTGAAATCTCCATTCCTGTAGGCTTTAATAAATCAATGGAGTATTTACTTTGAGTGAGTAAAAGACCATCTGAACTTCGATTAGCCTCAATTCCCAATAAGTAATGCAAGTGTCACAAACCTGTCATTGCAAATTCTTTGCTCAAGCTTTGAATACCTCTTGAATTGCAGCTTCACTGGCTCCTGTCAATATTATATCATCTACATATAACAGCCATACTGTCATTGTACCTTGGGTTTTGCGTGTAAACATGAAAGAATCTGTTATGCTTTGCTTGAAACCTTCTCTTTTTAGGTATGTTTTGAATCTGTGAGACCATAAATTGATTTTTGTAGATGACAAACATATGTTGGTTTAGATGTGAAAACAAACCCAAGTGGTTGTTCCATGTAAACTTCTTCTAAAAAGTTGCCATTCAAGAAGGCATTTTTCACATCAAGTTGATGTACTGGCCTTGACTTTAAAAATGCAACAGTTAATACTGTCCGAATGGTGGCTGGCTTTACAACTGGACTAAATGTCTCATGAAAGTCCACTCCTGCCTGCTGGCTGAACCCCTTGGCAACTAATCGTGCCTTGTATCTCTCAATGGAACCATCACTTTTTGTCTTGATCCTGTACACCCACTTACAGCCTACAATATTCATACCCTTGTTATAAGCACGGTTGGAAGTATCGCCTACAAAGGAGGTGTCGGTGGCTAGCGAAACCATCGACACCCCGAGATGTCGGCGATATTTCTCTGATATCTCCACCGACAATTTCAAGTGTTTTAAACTTTTGTTATTAAATAATATATTAATATAAAACCATTTATATGGTACAACTTGTAACTTGCAAGCGTACACGTGAAGCTATAGTGGGACCCGCAATGCAATTGATTTAAAACCTTTTTAACTTTTAGGTAAACATTAGAGGTAATGAATAAACTTGAGAAAGAATGATCCCACCGCCTATAGTTTCATTTTTCACTGCCCAGAGAGCAAAGAGAAACTGAGAAAGACAGTGAGTGATTGAGAGAGATAGAGAGAACTGAGAAGACGAAGACAGCGAGTGAGAAGTCGGTGATCGATTGGGAGAGCTGGAGATATTTGAAAAGTCGGAGAGACGAAGAAAGCCGGCATCTTGCATTCTGCAAGAGATAGAGAAAGAAGACGGAGAAAGAGAGAGAGAGAGAGAGAGAGAGAGAGAGAGAGAGAGAGAGAGAGAGAGAGAGAGAGAGAGAGGGATCAGAGGGAGCCAGAGGCATCCTGCATGCTACAGCCTGTTCTCTTCTTCTCTTTCGGCATCCAACAGAAGTAGCAGATGCCACCGGCGGAGAAATAGTCGATTTTTCCCGATATTTCGTTGGTCTGGCAAAAAAGATCGATTTTTGGCGAGTTTTCGCCGACTTTTAGTTTCTATACTTTCACCAATCAGTTATGTGTCGCCGTTGAGCGACATGACGATTTTTCGCCGACATAATGTACATTGGTTATAAGATACCAAGTTCCAAATCTGATTGTTTATCAAGGCTTTGTATTCTTGTTGCATTGCATCAATCCACTTTGGGTCTTTTGAGACTGATTTGTAAGTTTTAGGTTCAGTTGGGATGTTGGAGATGGTGGTAAGAAAGGTTTGAGGTATTGGGTGTCTAATAGTGAGTAAAGAGAGAGGGGTTTTTGGTTTAGCAGAATTGGTTTTCCTCCTAGTAATCATAGGATGAGATGGTTGGGGCTGTGGTTGGTCTATTATTGGAGGTAGTTGAGGTGGTAATTGATTAACATCTTGAGTTGGATTTGCCATTGATATGGCTGGTGATGATTTTGTAGGGGTAGTTTGTGATGGTTGGTTGTTTGAAATAGATGAAGAAGAATGTGAAGTGAGTGGAGGCACATTTGGTGGGGTGTGTGGGATGAAAACAGGTAGAGAAATAAATTCAACTGGTGGTTTGTTTGATAATTGGTGTGATGGGAGATTTGAAAAGAGAAATTCATTTTCTTCAAAAATAACATGTCTAGATAAATATACCTTGCCAATGTTCTTATCTAAGCATCTATAACCCTTATAATAGAGACTGTAACCAAGAAAGACACAAGCCTTGGACTTTGGAGATAATTTGTCTTCTCTGTAGGGTGTCAAATTGGGTAATAAATGCAGCAAAAAACTCTCAATAAATAATAATATGGTTTTAAGCCAAACAGTGCTTCATGATGAGATTTTCCTTGCAATACCGATGTAGGTAATCAGTTTATTAAATAGACAGCAACAGTAAAGGACGGTGCATAAATAAATGGACGGTGCATATTCTTAAGTGAATAAATGAATCCTCCATGTAAGAGGTTGCTACGAAAAGCATATCCATGACTCAAGTAATTTTCTGATAAAAAAATTATTTTGTTTTTGTCTCCCAAATATTATTGAAGAAAGACAAATTGAAAATATAGAGTTATTTCTGTGACCAAGATGCTCTTAGGGCCTGTTTGGTTACTTGAGTCTGTAGATTTCAAAATTTTAAAGATTTCAAATCTACGAATTTCAAATCTCTAGAGTCATGGTTCGTAAAATTAACTGTTTGGTTATTTTGAATTTTTGGAATGAAATTTCTAGAATTATCCTAAAAAAGTATTTATTGAATTATGATTCAAATCTTTAACGGTTTGATAGTATGGGTAAAATCTCTGGATTTCACCTCAAACCCATAAATCTACAGATTCATGTTTTTAGTGTAAAAATGTGAATCTCTAGATTTCATGAATCTAGAGATTCACACAACCAAACAGGTAAAAATCTCCCATTTGTGAATCCAAAGATTTGAAATCTCTGGATTCGCGTAACCAAATAGGCCCTTAGCTGTTTATTCTCTTTGGAAGCAGTTTGCTGATCACTCAAGTTTCCGGTAATTCTTAAGAACCCTTAGACATAGTGGGAAGAAAAACTCTACCAAATCATCAAGTATTCATTCAACACGCATGATGTTTGAGTGTCGACCTGTAATGATTCTATTTTAAATTTTGTTTTCAAACGATAAAAGTTTTGCAAGAAAAGAATGATAGAATTTGACGACAAATCATAATCATCTAGGATAATAATATCTTGACAGAATTTTCACACATCACATGATTTCGGTAATTATTCAATTTACAAGAAAAAAAATGATAAAATTTTACGAGAGATTTTAATTGTTGGTGACAGCAAAATTATCAATTAGACAGGATAATGGTTTTAGGGTTTGAATCAGAATTCGGATCATCACTCCGTCAGGATAAGAGTGCTTCCTTGACGGCTTTACCACCACAAACCCTGCAGGGCCCACAAGTAAAATATAAAAAATAAAAAAAAAATCCCTATCACCCAACCCCTGGATCCCCTAAATTTATAGTGGTAAAACCCTGATTCAGACTCTTTGAATCATAGGGTTTGATGAGAAATCCTATTCATCTCTCGAGCAAAATCATCAACCATCAATCAAAAAGATTTATTATGGGTGATTTTAATCATTACACAACCTTGCAAGAAAAGAATGACATGGATTTGACTAGCCGTTGTCAAATCAAAATTATGTGAACTGTATGAGTTTGTTCTAAATTCTAATCAAATTAAAAAAATAACAATAAAAACAAATTTGTACATAAAAATGGTCCATCGAAAAAATGTAAAATAATTTTAGTGACGGGTTATCATGATCATATTCATAATTATTTCATACTTTTCTGGAAAGTCATTTGGATCTACATGGTGTGGGCGCCTTTAGATTTTTTTTTTTCTTTCTTAATTTTAACAATCCAGTCATGTATTATATTTATATGATATGAAGAAAGAAAATGTTCTCCATGACTCCATGGACAAGCACCTGCATGTGTGGGATATCATAAAAAGGGAGATATATGAATGTGCATATTATAAAATATATACAACGGCCAGAAATTCACGTGACATGTGTAGTTAGGAAGAAAACATCTAATATACGAAAAGACAAAAGGGTCAACAAAATATTGGTCACTTGTACTTTTTGACCAATCAATAGAAAAGTGTGTACCGAATCAATCAAATTTAAAACTAACCCATTTATGGAAATAACCCAACAGAGATCTTGATGATTAGCGTGTCATTATCATAATGTGAATGTCAACTAGGCCTGTTGGGTGTGATTTATAAAGGTTTTGCCTTTCCAGTTGGGTAAGATGTAATTTAACTTTTAGTGTAAATTTAGTGATTTTTGAGGCTCCAAGTGAATAAAACTAAAACTAAATGTGTGAACTAGTTGCCGCAAAAAATTACAAGATGACAAGAAAGCCTAGCTGCACTACTGTGATCAGGGCAAACATCTGGGGCCAGTCACAGTTCACTGAGCAGGCATTTGGGCCATATTTTCATAATTAATCAACTCTTCTCAGAAGGAAAAGGAATATTTTTCTTCTCTCTCCTTTGTTGGAGCAATCAACCTCCATCACAAGTGTTTTTCAGGTCATAGCAAAGTAGCATATTTCACATCTGTGATCATCTACAGTGCAGAGCTTGACCTTGTCTACAGCCATTATCATGCTTTTGTTCCCCAGCTTCAATCCTTCTTTAGTGGAATTCTTTGGTGAAATCATGAACATGTTTCGTTTGTGACCCACTTCCATGTGTTCTAAGAATCATTTCATTAATTACTTCTAAGAAGAATCTGGGTTTCAAAGATCATTTGCTACTTCCAAGATATATTGCTGCTTTACTTTTTTCAACATATGTTGTTTTTGCTTTGTTTATTTGGGATCCTTCTTACTTATTTAGGCATATTTTAGAATGATCTAAAATAAGAGGAAATTGATTTATTTATTTTTTTCCTTTTTCGGTCAATTACAATGACCAATAAGCCCCGACCTCCTGTCCTATAGAGACAGTTCCAATGAGGTGAATTTTTCATTGTCTAGTGTGTTGCCTATGGGCACACGTCTAACGTATTGAGCGATGCCCTTCTCCTACGCAAAAATTGACCAAATGTGTAACCTTCTAGATGTCAACAGTGTATAAACCTTCTCAGCTTCACATCGGTAGATAAGGTATACACATACAACCCACAAGTGTGAATTTTGCTTTGGCTCTTGACATGGCAGAGTAGTAAGTAACAAAGATAGTGGTGCAAGATATAAAGAACCAGACGCACCAAAGCAGGAAAAGCATTACTCACCAAAGCAGGAAAGGCCCTAATGTAACTGATGTGGGATTATAAATCTATAACTCCTCAACATCTCAAAACATCTTATAAATGAAATGATGGAAACATCTATGGAAAAACCCGAGTACATAAGATTCAATGTATCTATGTGGTATGGTTTGCACAAGAAATGGCAGCTGGATATAACATGCAAGATATTCTAACATTGTCATTAATGTCAGCTGGATATAATTAATGCCTGAATCAATACCAGATACACTGTATATCAATGCAAACCCCACTCACCTTCCTGCAGAACTTCAGAATAATCAACAATGCAGGGCATGTTCGCAATTCCAGCACGTTGGTTTCCTTAGTGAAACTTTAATAAATTCTATTGAATACAATTTCCTCAACCAGTAAAAAAGGATATCCACTACTCCAAAACAAACTCGAAATAAACCTCCACAAAATGGACCTAAATCAGTTAAAACTTGTGCTTATGAACATACAAATTTCAGTTCTTATGGGAAAAACAAAAGAGGATTAAGATGTTGAGAAATCCCAGCACAGAAGAGTCTTATGCAAAATAAACAAGTTTTTGGATCCCTTAGTCTTGACTCTTGACATCATATTTTATTGTTCTCTTGCATGATTCATGCAGTGAAAAACAAATAAGGATCAGAATCACCTCAAATACCCAACTGATTAGATGCAAACACGCCAATATAGAGGTAATAGGATTGGTTATCTAACATGTTCTTGAACAAGCTTATCACATTTCATGAATAGAGGCAAGAGGATAACCTTGTTCTGACTTCCGGGGGATATGATGAATGTACAAGGAAGCAGATGAGAAGATAATACATACAAAGTAATGTAGAAGATCCATTCTAGTAGGCTACTGGTCGTCTGTCATGTCCTCAAATAGCTTTTAACATTAACAAAATACACACAGGAGGAGGTTCTGTCATCTGACATTCTCAAATAACCTTATTCTGACTTATGAAGGTTATGAAGAATGTACAAGGAAGCAGACGACAAGAAAATACATACAGAGTAACTTAGAAGATCCAATCCTGTAGCTATTGTCACCATCTTGCTCTTTTCAAACATCTTTACAAGAAGAATCATGACAATAACGTGTCCAACCTTTGTCTTCAATTCATCCAGTGAACTGATTTCCATCCATTTTGGTCTCTCCTACAGATCAATAGCAAGAATCTTACTCAAGTTTTTAGATATTAGCATTAAGCTCTGTTTGAACACGAGCAATGAACATCAATAAGCTGACCCGCAGGTAAACCCAGACCAGAGTTTACTTTTAGTGAGACATAAGAATACCAAATTTGTCAATGACATAAAAATAGTTTCCATGCATATCATTCAAAATCCTGCCAAGGCATGTACGCTTATTAGTTACATAGGACTGACAGATTCTGAGTCCGCACCACAGATGCCAATTAAACATAGATGCATATTTAATTTTTAAACTAGGGTATCTACACTCATGGTAACAAAAGGACGTTTATTTATCATCCATCATCCCAAATAGATTTCAACATGTTAACTACCAACACAATAGTTTGGAACCCTAACTAGAGGGTATCCCATCCCATAGATAAGTTATCCCCATTTTTCTTCATTCATCAGCTAAAACGTCTCTGAAAAAAAGCAAAGACATGAAAAAATTTTAAGGGAAAACGGTAACCCCCATATTAATGGATGGGTTGGCCAAGTTCAACCTAAGGGGCATTTTCAACAATTCAAACGGATCTAGTATCCTTTTCTTTCAATGCATAAATTTAGTTGACTGGAGTATCAAATGAATCCAGTGTTCGACACATAATTTAAAGGTCAAAATGCCTGCAAATTATTATATGTTAATGCTAAGCAGCATCTTTTAGATGCAGAATTTGCTGTTATCTAATTTATTAAGGAGTGTAATGTGAGCTCCACAATACCAGCAAATTTAACAGAAAGTTAAACATCAATTACCAACAGTAAAAGGAAAGGAGATGAGGGTTCCTCTAGCAGCAAAAACATGCTTAGAGTTCAGTCCAAATAAATGTCACTTACCTTCAATGCAAACATCCCAAACAGAGAAGATCCCTTGGAATGGCCATTTTTGGAGGATACACCAGGAGGCTCATTACTGATAAATAGTCCATACAAGCCCATGCCAAATATCAACATGACAGTTCCAGCAAGGTAAACATCTGCATTAAGATGAGATTGCCTCTTTAATTTGTAATATCAAGTGGAAATATCAACCATAAAAGAACATGGAATTCCTCAAACTCTTGTCCCTCTAGGTTGAGTGAGGTTGAGGGAAATGCCATAACCAAACAGCAAAGCTGAATTCTGTACCAAGCAGAAGTAGAATGGGTTGACTATGTGATAAATACCACACAAGTATAAAAATTTTCTTATCAAATTTATCTTTTGAAATAATTGTAAAGTGTGACCTTACTATTTGAAATAGTAAGGTTGCTCCAAGTGATCATGCGTTCAAGTATGGAAACAGGCACTCTGCAAAAGTAGGGTAAGGCCGTCACATTATGACCCTCAAAAGCCTTGTGCATTGGATACACCCTTTTGAACTTAATATTTCATAGAATATTTTCTCCAAAGTAGCAATATGTGATTGAACTTTTGTTAAGTTAATTACTTTCATTTTTCATTTTCCCTTGGGGATGAGGAGAACTCAGCACTTGCCTTATCAGTAACTAGACTTATATATAATGTATGAGGTTCAGTACTACAAAACCTAAAACATGAAAAGACCACACAGAGGTCTTCGAAGAAAATGCAAAACAAGCAAACACCACCACCTTGTTGTAATACAGTAGTAACAGTAAGAAGGATACAATTGTCCATTTAAGATATCTTATTGTAATAGTCCCACACCAGAAATATCTGTTTTCTTCTTGTCATATACTAATATAGAAAAATGTTTGCTATGTCACTTTGACATGAGTCAGGATTTCTCAAACCATTCAACATGGTCAAAGCCACAGATCTGAAAACTTTCTGCAAAAAATACCCTTGAGCCCCATCACCTCCCCCCTTCCCTTCTGCCTCTCTCTCTCTCTCTCTTCCTCAAACCCCATCGCCTCCTTCCCACGGTGGCCTAGGACCACTACCGGCAACTTTGCCTAGCCTTCCACCAGCACTCTGCCAGCCTTCCTCCAACTAGCAAGAGGTCCTAGGACCCTTGCCTCTCTCTTGTGAGGCTTCTAGGGTTATCCCTAATCAGCAAGGAAGCCTTGATCTCATCTGAAAATTTTCTGCAAAAAATACCCTTGAGCCCCATCACCTCCCCTCTTCCCTTCTGCCTCTCTCTCTCTCTTCCTCAAACCCCATCGCCTCCTTCCCACGGTGGCCTAGGACCACCACCAGCACCTTTGCCTAGCCTTCCACCAGCACTCTGCCAGCCTTCCTCCAACTAGCAAGAGGTCCTAGGACCCTCGCCTCTCTCTTGTGAGGCTTCTAGGGTTATCCCTAATCAGCAAGGAAGCCTTGATCTCACAACCAACCCTCCTTTCGATCCCTGGAATGACCCTGAGTATTGCCTCCTCTCTGAGATCTTCCTAAGGCCTTCACCTCCTTGTTTCTCTCCTTCTAAACCTTTCTTTTACCTACTGCCTCCCTTCCATGGCGTTTGCCCCTTGGTGGTAAGCCCTTTTCTCCTACCAAGGGTTCGTTTTTTCCTTATTAATGTTTTGATCTTGTCTTCAGATCAGTTATTTTCTTTGATTCTCTGAGATGGCCTCTGATTTTATTACCCCCGCCACTTCTGGTACAACTTCTCCCCATTCCAGACGACCCATGTCAAACTCAACAGGACTAATTATCTGCAATGTCTAGTTCTGTTTTCTTATGGTGGGTGCTCGTGGCGTTACATGTCATCTTCACAGTACATCTGTTAAGCTCTCTACTCCTAGTACAACACAAGACAAGTGGGAGACTAATGAATGCTTGGTTATAGGATTCCTTTTTAATTCCATTGGATACAGTATTGCAAAGAGTTATTTTCTACTACCAGATGCTGCCACAATTTGAAAGGCTGCCGAGGAAACCTACTTGAAGGTTGAAACAATGCTCAATATTTTGAGATTCAACGTGAAATCCATCAGCTACAGTAGAAGGAACTCACTTTGGCCCAATAATATAATATTATCCGTGGATATTCTCACTCTTGATTTTTACAAAGGCTTCACTCCAACTAGTGTAGCTGATGTTGCTGCCTATCAAAAGTGGGAAGATAAACTCCATGTTTATGATTTCTTGGCTGGACTAAATATTGAGTATGATCAAATATGGGCTTATATCCTCTCACGGGAACTTTTTCCATCCTTGATACGAGCATATGTGATGGTTGAAACTGAAGACAGCCGCCGGACAATGATGAACAATGTCAGAGCGATCTACATTGGTGGCTAGTACAGGAGGTTCTCAGACACAAACGAGTGATTATTGTGGTCGAGAACATCACACCAAGGACAAGTGTTAGAAGTTGCACGGACGACTAGCCACTTGTCGTGGAGGCAGGCGGACAGCCAATCGGAATGGAAATCCTCAAGCATCTGACCATCAAGCCAATTTGAAAGATCAGAGTGCTCTAACACATCTTTCCTCAGATGAACTTCAACATCTTTGTCAGTTAATGACCAAACTTGAAGTGTCTTCTTTTATGCCGACTTCCAGTGCTAGTGTGGTCTCTGCCATGGTCCCCCATCTAACACACATCCCACCACAAGTACCTTCAGTTGTCACAGCGTCACCACGAGTCCTTCCTCCTAGATAATTAACTTTGGGGCAACCGATCATATGACTGGTTCTTTGATTCTGTTTCCTACATATTCTCCTACATATTCCTCTGTTCCTTTAAATCACAATGTTCGTATTGCAAATAGGTCTCTTTCCGTTGTGTTTGGAAAGGGTTCCATCATTTGTTTTCCTTCTTTACAATTGCCCTTTGTTTTGCATATTCCTAAATTTTCTACCAATATTTTATTTATTAGTAGCCTTACTTATGAACTGAACTACAAAATAACCCTCTCTTTTTCCTTCTCATTGTGTGTCTTAAGACCTGGAAATAGGATGTACAATTGGTAGTGGTAAACAGCAAGGGGTGGCTCCATCTGCTAGATGGGTCTCCATCAACGTTGACTACGGTCTCCGATTATGATTCTACCCTGCATCTTGTTATATTATTATTTTATATTGTGTGTGAATGTGTCAGTCTTTAAGATTATTAAAGGATCTGATGGTTGGTTTGATGGTTTAATCAAATAATCCGAGTGTAGTTAAAGAATAACTTAAACGAGATTATATTTTGATTGATATTTTGGTCGAGGTCAGACATCGCTTGTGGGTCCCACAACGGTAGAATTAGACTGAACTGAAAACGAGGAAATGATCAGCATAATTTTTGAACCCGAAGGTATTAATATTTACACCTCAAAGTGGGCCTTGCATAAGATAATAGGGCGGGCCCACGAGCCCATAAAGAAGCCCACTATTTAATTAAATATATGGTAGTGGTAAACAGCAAGGGGTGGCTCCATCTGCTGGATGGGTCTCCATCAACGTTGACTACGGTCTCCGATTATGATTCTCCTACTCTTTTCACTTCACTACAGTGGCATTGTTGTTTAGGCCACATCCCCTTACCCACTTCATCTAAGCTTTTTCCAGATTTAATTAAGCATTGTAACTTAGATGACTTTCATTGTGATGCTTGCATTTTGGCAAAGCAGACTAGATGTTTATCCTGTTTTTAATAACTGAAATATTTCTTTTTTTGTTATTCACTCTAATATGTGGGTCCATCTCAAATTGTTTCTACTTTTGGTTATCTTTGGTTTCTCACCTTTATTAATTGTTGCACTAGAACCACATAGGTTTACTTTCACCAAAAAAGAGATTTGTTTTTTTCTTTCATAAAAATCCTACACACTAACAATGGGACTGAGCATTTGAGTGGGGAATTTCTTTCTAATCTGGTTGACTATGGGATTATCCATTAGACTAGTTCTGTTGACACTCCACCTCAAAATGGAATGGCCAAACACAAAAATAGACACTTCTTGATTTGCCCGCTCTCTTTTATTTACTATGCATGTGCCACCTTAGTTTTGGGGGGATGTCATTCTCAATGTAGCCTATCTCATGTAAGAAGTAAGAACGTCTTTCTCACTCACCTTTACTTGTTAAACACACTTCTTAAGTGTTTATTCCAATTTCCTATGTTCTTGGTCTCTTTCAATGTGATTTGACTTTGATAGGTGACTATATTTTGAATATTTTTTATGCCTTTCTCTCCTTAAATGCAAGTAAGAGAAAGGTTGAGTCCTTTTAAAATTTGAATATTTTAAAAAAAATCTAGTTCAACTAATGACTTGAGATGGTTATGATCAGAACTATAGAAATAAAAAATCATATTTTTTCAATCATACTTTGAGTTAATACAGCTAGCGTTGAGGAACAATTGACAATTTTCTAAACTACTTATTATAATGATTTCTTAAAATGGATAACATAAAACTTACCCATTTCTTTAATAAATTAAGGTGGGGAATAAATGGTTAACCGTCCAGGTTATTTGTTCATATAGAATTCACTTTTTTAAGTATATTAGGCTCTTACAGCCAAAAACATAAACCGAATTAAATTCTAAGGGAGGCTAAATCATACTTTGGTAAGAATGTAAGATCATATGTTAAAATAGGGGGGCTTTTTTCTCACTTTTTTCTTAGTTAATATGTTTTTTTTTCCTTAGAAATCTTCTAATAATTTAATGTAGTGCATAGCTCATTTAAAAATTCAAATCTAATAACAAAAATATTAAAAAAATAGGACGAAAAAAAAAATGTAACTACTAACTAGTGATCTAAGAGGGTTAATTATATTTTTTGCTGCCAGAAGGACTCTCTTTGAGGTTTTTCGGTAGATAATGCTTAACAACCCATGCGCTCCTACTCGAAAGGCAAGTTTGGTGGTGCAAATGATACAACAACAATCCCCGAATCAAAAGTACCATTTTTTTATAATATCCGATAAAATTAGTTGATTCTATCTACCGAAACTAATTTTCAAATGTTTTCTACAGATACACTCTCATACCCTGAGTAAAAAGGTTAGGGGAGATAAGTCAATTTGAAATTCTCTCCAAAGCAAACCTTTTTTCTCACAATTACTATTAGTTATTACCATTAATTATTAAAAAGGCATTACCCATATAGGTTTGATTCAAAACGGTTTCAAAGACAATCACAATCTGTATCGGGATTACCCCTTTTAGGCCCTACCAACATAATATTTTTCAAAAAGACAAAAGACTTGTGGTCTTAAAATGTATCTCCATTTATTTACAAGTTTGATTCTAAAAAAATTCTAACTTAATTGAATTAAAAATTTGATTACAAATAACTCATATTTATTTACATAAATTTTATTAATAAAAATATAGAATGTTACTCAGCGTGTAAATGACTAAACGAATAACTGAAATCCGCTTTCAGATCTCCATCGGCATCTGTTTAAGGGTATCCAAATCCATTTGATTACTAATAGGATGTGCCGATGTGGATAAGGTAATACTCTTCAGACTGATTATTATTTAATTAAATTACTTATTTGAATTTATTTTTTTTTAATAAATTTTTACTTGAGATAAGTGATCTTTTTTTTGGATTTTCTATTGAAATAAATATTAAAGTAATTAAATTCTTAAATTCCAAACTCAGTTCAGGAAAATAAATGGTAAAGATGTCAACAAATAGTCCAAAACTTATATTCAATATGTATTTAACTATTTATACCCTTTCTAATTTGTTATTCGATGAAAATTCGGGTTATTATATGTAAGCTCGAAGGGAAAAAGAAAAAGACTTATCTCAATTCTCAATTTCTAACTTCTAAGATAGTGGTCAAACTTCATTCCAAATTTCCAATCTCTCTCTCTCTCTCTCTCTCTCTTCCTCTTTTATTATGTTTTTTCCTTTGGTTTTTCTCCAGCAGCAAAGAGTTAAAATTATTCATGAAATAGAACAGGTAGAGAGAAGAATTGTAATTAAATTTAGGCATATTTGAAAGTCAAGTCAATTATAGAGAAGGTCACACATAAACTCTTTTTGTAAACTTAGAAACATCAGAGATTCAGAATTCAAAAGGGATCTGATAAAATGAAAAGTTTATCTTCAAAGTCAAGCACTTAAGCGGTTAAGCCGTAGGTAAGTATGTTTTCATTCACAATTGTTCGATAAATTGATATCTTTATTCAATACAAAAAAAAAATCATATTCAAAACCTTGTTAACAAGTAAATAGACGATAATTTAGTATTCAACAAAAAAAAAAGTATTTTTTTTGTAGTTAAAGAAAATGATGTTTTTTACAAACATAGCTATATGTCTTTAATAAAAAGTTTTGAAATATCACAGTAGAGGCAAAAGAAAGATGTCAATATTCATGATGAGAAGTTGGGGTGTAGATTTGTTAGATACTAATTCTCTATATACTAGTTTTTATTATTTATAAATAGTCAAAAAAAAATCAATATTTTTTTGAACTAAAAATGACTTAGTTGGAAAATTTGAAGTTACCTTAAAAATAATATAAAAAGTGAATTTATAGTCATAATATGATCAAAATGACTAAATGTCAAAATCAATACTTATATCAATGTTAGTATGAAGATTAGGGTAAAAATCTAGTACATGATCATTGTCAAATTAATATTAAGATTAGAGCCAAAATTAGGGACAGGATCAGGGCCAAAATCAAATAGATGCTTATTACATAGGTTATGAGGTTATAATTTATTTTTATTAATTTTCAACAAAACATGATTATGTTTCTAAAATTTGACACGTGTCAAGTATCCACCCATATGTATCACAATTAATTCCTCTCCATGTGGGTGGAGGGTCCAGAGTCTCCAAACTCAAATGAGGGCCAAAACCAGGGCCAAGATCAAGGCCAGGATCAGGGCCAAGATCAGGGCCAGGATCAAGGCCAATATCAGGGCCAAGATCAGGGCCAGGATCAGGGCCAAGATCAGGGCCAAGATCAGGGCCAAGATCAGGGCCAAGATCAGGGCCAAAATCATAGTTTTGGAATTGAATAAAAATTAGAGTTTTATAAGACACAAGGTCGTGGCTCTCTTTAGGAGGGCCACGACGGATTTTGAAGAGTTCTTCATCAACAATCAGCAATCAAATTCAAGTTCCAGTAGCCATTAATTAATTCCCTCATCTTCTTCAGGAGCTACAGCAGCAACCAAGTAAGTCCAGCAACCCCCACCCCATCGCAGGCACTCTCTCTTCCTTCCCCTCTATTCTCAGGAAGCCCCAGCCCTTGCCTCACCTTCCCCTACCCTAGCAAGGGATACCCAGCCCCTCCCCTGCCTGTCCAAACTTTCCCACCCTCCTTCTTCCCCATGGCAACCCTAGAACCCCACCCCCTGCAACTTCCACATTCCCAGCCCTTAACTCTCCTTTCTCCTCACCCTAAGTCTCGAGGGTCACACCTTCCCCCAGACCCTAGCCCTACTTTTAATTTCCCAATTAAACCCAGTTTCCTTATTTCTAGAAATTCTTTGCTTATCATCTTCTTCCTTAGAAAATTTTGCAGATTTTAAACTTCTGAAATCTGAACCTGTTTCAACTTCTGACCATACCCTACAGTCTAGACCAATAAAAATCAGTTCTGAAATTATAAAAACAGCAAGTATAGACCTTTTCCTACCCTAACCGAAACCCCTCCAAGCCCTAGTTTCTGATTCTGTTATAATTTCAATCTGAAATTCCTGAGCAGCCCTTAGATTTAGGGAAATTACCATACTACCGTTAACCCTAAATCTGGGTTTTCATCATCTACCTCTGGGTGTTGTAGTTATGTTGGCAACTTGGTGACTTGGAATAAAAAACAGGCAGTGGTTGCAAGGTCCAATGCTGAAACTGAATTTAGAGCAATGGCACAAGGAATTTGTGAGGTGTTATGGCTAAAGGGACTACTTCTAGAGTTTGGACCAGATTCTAAGACACCTATACAGCTGTATTTGGACAGTAAATCAGCAATCAGTTTAGCTCATAATCCGGTACAACATGATAGAACCAAGCATGTGGAGATTGATAGATACTTCATCAAGAAGAAGACTGAGTCTAAACTGATCCGTATCTCCTTTGTGACTTCTGACAATCAAAGGTCTGATGTGCTTACAAAGAGTTTTGAGTACCAAAGCCTTTCATAATATTACAAACAAGTTGGGCATGATTAATATCTATGCACTAACTCGATGGGGGGAGTGTTAGAATACAATAGTAAATATCTATGCACTAACTCGTTTAGGATATCTTATTGTAATAGTCCTACATCAGGAATATTTGTTTTCTTATTGTCATACTACTAATATTAATAAAGGCCTGCTATGTCACTTTGACATAAGTCAGGATTTCTCAGACCATTCAATAGACCTATGGATCTTCCAAACATTATCTGCAGTTTTCATAAAGGCCAAACAATTAGGACCTATTTGGAGTCACTTCTCTACAATGGTTCTAAGGGGATTTTCACTCTCTTGCCCCTCTACTTTTATTTGCATTTGGGGCAATGTATCCGAAGTGATTTTACCAACTCTTTTACTCTTCTCCTTTAGAGCAGTTTTCACTTGACAATCCTCCAAATTGCTAGGGCTTAATTTATTTTAGAAATCCATTCACTGAACACACATTGATGTAATCCCTAGGGCTAGGGGTAGTTGGGGAATTTCCCAGGATTCTTAGGTTTCTCCAGGATTTGCAGCAAAAGGGGAAGGATGTTTCAGGGGCTGTAGTGTATTCTAGGGCCAAGTATCTTTGCTGTAACAGAATATTAGGTCTGATAGTTGATGCAATTTGAAATTCCAGATTTCAAATTTCAAATTGAAGCTCAAACTAGTGATAGGGTGGGTTTTAGCCAGGGTAGGTTAGGGGTTTGTAGTAATGGTTCTGTAAGACAGAACTAGAGTCAAAGGTTTTAAGAAGGTCACGTTCTATTAACTTAGGGTTTCAGAGGGTTTAGAATTTCTGCAGATTCTCCCAAGGAAGAAGATGATTTGACGAAAAATTCTGGTTTAGGGAAGTAGGGTTGCTTGGGAAAATAATGGAAGGGGTGTGTGCTAATGCTTGTTGTGACTCTAGGGGAAGGGGAATGGAGTCAAGGGGGGCTGAGGAGGTGGGGCTAAGAGACGGGGATGGGCTGTTGCTCACACAAGAAAGGGGGATGGGAATGGAAGGGCAACGGTTGGCTTGAGGGAAGGGGTATGGTGCTACACTTACTTGAAGACTTGAATTAGTGCTGCTGCTGCTGTTTGAAGGAGAAGAAGAAGACTAAATCGCAGAAACAATGTCACAAACGTAGCTGCAGCTACCCATCTCAGGATCCCACGACTGCTCTCAAGTTCATTCTTTCAACTCAATTTTTCATTCATCAAATCAGAAATTATAATGCAAGAAGAGGCTATTTATAGCCTAAATATAAAAGGCTCTGACTGGGGTTGGACCTCCTTAATAGATAAGGATTCCAACTCTAGACAACCATACTCAAAAAGGAATCAAATTACTACAAGATCACAACCTTAGAATTGGACTTGTCAAGACACTTAACTTGGGAATCAAGCAAACAACTTCCAAACAAAAATAACAACAATCTCTAAAAGATAAGAAGTTAAGAACCCTTTGGATAAGGAATCTTATCTTAACCACAACTAACTTCTAAGGATTTGGACACTTCATAATTCAAGATTGATTAGCCCAAATAGAAAAACAAAAGTAAATGTATGACCCTAGGATTGAGGGAATTTCATCAAAACCCATATTTAGCCCTAAAAGGGGAACGGAAAATGACCAAAATGCCCCTGGGCTGGTTTGGCCCATCCTGGATTGGCTTCTATTTTCAAGTGGGCTTGGCCCCCTTTTTGGCTCTTCTTGGGCTGTTTGGGGCCAGGTTACATCACACACATAGAGACTCAGGGTATGCCTTTCTTCTACTTCATTCCTCTGACCCCTCGACTCCCCACAACAACCAATTTCTGCTCCAAACAAAGAATTAGAAGAAACAGCCAAAAGTTATGACGACCAATATGACATTGAGGGTCATTAACCCCACAAAATTTATGGTTTAGATTTGCAGAAATTGTAACAAGTTCTAATCTAATAATTTTTTATTACTTTCCTTTCTTCTTTTTCTTTTTTTTTTTTTTTTTTGTGGGGGGGGGGGGGTGTTGTTGTATGGTTGGAAATAAATACAACATAAAAGGAGACAGAAAACAGAATATCTGCCTGGGGAGATTAAACAAATCATCTACTAGGTGTCTAGGTTATGGTAGAGGGTTTTGACCAACCATTGAAGGAGACAGAAACAAAGAAGCAGAAGAAGAAAAAGCCAAAAGTTATGACGACCAATATGACATTGAGGGTCATTAGCCCCACAAAATTTATGGGTTAGATTTGCAGAAATTGTAACAAATTCTAATCTAATAATTTTTTATTACTTTCCTTTCTCCTTTTTTTTTTTTTTTTTTGGGGGGGGGGGGTGGTTGTTGTACGGTTGGAAATAAATACGACATAAAAGGAGAGAGAAAACAGAATATCTGCCTGGGGAGATTAAACAAATCATCTACTAGGTGTCTAGGTTATGATAGAGGATCTAAATGGCGGGAATATGATAATTGGTGGCCTAGGCGGTCTATAAGGTTTTGCCATGTAGAATGTATGCATGTGTTGCAAGGTAGTACTGGAATCCTTGGCCATATTCCCATAAATGTGCTTTAATGGACATTTCTTTACTGCAGAAGTGATGCCACAAGCAGAGGGATAGACTTAAAATTTAAGCCTGCAAGACACTCTGCAGTATGTGATGAGGAAAGCATTTAGTCAACCATCTATTGTTTTATCTAGCTGTTGAATTGGACTGCTGATGGCTAAGAAAACAGAAACACATTCATGAAAGTAAGCTTTAAGAATCTAACCAATAGCTTCAACTAAACGTAGAACCATCTGCCCTGTATGAACTCCTTTGAGACATCCTGACCAGTATACCTTGTATGCTTCAAAAATATAAACACATCCCTGCAGAGAACAGAAGCTAGTATTACTAAGCTTCATGATATCCAGATCAAACAGGGGAAAACATACAAACAAAAAATCCATGCCTAGAAGACAGAAGAATTACCAAAATACCTGCACCCTATCAAATATGTGTACAATAGTAAAAGAAATATGCAAGTCAGAAACCTATAAGGTGCAAAAATCAATCTCCCTAAGGATGAAACCTCCACATGGATCAAATTCTTAACGTTCATCCCTCTGTGGAAAGAAAAACAACAGTTCTATTCACCCAAAAAATAAAAATTCACCCCAAAAAAAACAGTTCTCACTTCTAGTTAATCAATATTTTTAAATGACCAGTGGCTCTTAGAACTTATTATTTGCAACCGAACAAGCAGAAGCGCGGAGATTAGCAGATGGGGGAAAAAAACAATACCATTAAAGATGAAATGACCATCATATAGAAAATTAAAAGCCACAGGGCTAACTTGTATTTGGAGCATAGCATATGAAAACTAAAAGACTTCTCAGCTGCAGACATTAGTTATTTTGGGAACACCTTTTCAACTTACCTGCCTCATCTTTTTCTATAGTCTATACAAGGCCTGCCTTTCTCAATAAATTTCCAAAATTAAAAAGTGTTAGAATTTCAGTACCTTTAATCAACCTAGGGACTGAAAGAACATTGAGAAAGAAGAAGAAGAATCAAGAAGACAGAAGAAGGCTATCGCAAGCAGGAAGAAGGCTTGCAATCATGTATTTTCCCCAATCACAGGTTCCTCTAATCTGCCCCTACTTAAGTGATGGCAGGATAACAATCAAAATAAAACTGAAAACCTAATCTAACACACAAAGAGTAATGGCAGAATTGCCCTTGCAGTTGCCGCTAGAAATAGAAATCCTAGCCATTACAAACTTAAACAAAAGAAAATAATTGTATTGCTTCCATTATATAGCTCTACACAGTTAGAATTTTTCCCTTGGCAACGTAAATTTATCAAAGCTTTAACATGATTAATTTGGGAAGACACCTGAAAATTAAGACTTTCAAACTTCCAATGTCAAGATGTCTTCTACTATTTTCAAATTGTTGGATTTTATATCAAGAAAGATGGAAAATTCAACAAATTAGAGCTTTTGGAATGCAAAGTAATTGGGTATTTGACACATTAGCCATCAGTATCTAAGAAGCTTCAAGATGCAACTCCATATTAAAGTACTTCTGAGTTTGCATCTTGGTAAACTCCGAACTTCTATTTGTAGTTATTGATTGGAATTTGGAACAAGTAGCCTTTTGATTCACATGCATGAAATGCTTACTGGATTATAATGCTTACTGTTAGCTAAATATAGTTTAAAACTTATAACTTGACTTGATCTCTTATTCAAATTAGAAGAATGGTTGACAAGTATGAAATGAAAACCACCTTTCTGAAATAAGTTCACAAATGAACATGGCTTCTGAAAGATCAAATGCATTTACAGTTGCATGCAACCCAGCTTCTACAAGAATAGCACCTAAGAAGAATTCATTGAAACCATAACAATAGAATATACATTTCACTTGATACTGTATTCTGTGCTACATTTACTCTTAAAAGCTCCTAGATTCTTTAGTAGTCACTTGAGATCCGAATCCACGTCCATATGAATAATGTAATAGCTCATAAAGAAGCCGCAGATCCACATGGGTCAGTGCTACTTATTGCAGGTCCAAATCCTGATTAAAAGGGACAGGGGAGTAGGTAAAAAGAGCAGAGAGAACTCTTGTTATAGCATAATTCACACTTCCAAATCATGACTTGGTGCTAACAATAAGTTGTAACATAACAAAGCGGCAAATATGTGGTCAGTCAAAGCAGGCCTTAAGTTCCTTTTGCGAGACACACCACAACATAACTGGTAATGACAACCAAAAACTCATATTTGCCTTTCTGCTTTAGTATTAGGCTTTTTATATAACAGGACACTGTTCTATTTACAACCAACCATATAAAGCTGTAAGGGGTAAAATTTTCAAGGTATATCAAACTTCAATTGCAAACTAACAGATGATAATTCAATTTCATGCTTTCACCAGACAATCACAAATGTAATATGGATGATACCAAGATTTTCATTCTTAACGAGAAGGAAATAGTGTCGTGAGGAAAATTACATTCAAAAAGCACAACAACGACCCCGCCAAAGAGCCTCCAACAGCCAGAAGTGCCAAGAAACGGAAGTCAAAGATTGCCTGCTCAATAGAAATGCAAACATGAATAACTTCTACCAGACCAGAATATGGATGTAGAAAAAGCATAAATCGATCCCAATGGTATAACTTCATCACTAAATGGACTCAGCTACATGTCTCCTTCCAAAGATGAATTAAAAGCAATAAAAGTAACAGAAAAGGGCATGGCAATAACAGGCATATTCTCCTTCAAATATGAACAATAAAGACCATGTTCATCACTTAAGCAGTGATGCAGATCTACCACCAAATTAGGCTCCCTAGGAATAGGCCTAGGGCTTGGTCATACAGGTAATGGGTTACCAATGTAATCAGCCATCTAATTGGTCCTAAAACATGGGTACATGACTTGACTGCGAAAATCTCCCATACTTAGAAAAGAAAAGAAAGAAGCTGCACTTCTATGCCATAAATTAGGTATACTGTTGATTCAAGCTTAGCCGAAGTCCGTACCCGAACTAGTCAATTGACAGCGTAAGAAGCAGTTTGATTGGCCTAACACTTGATATAAATAAAGCTAATGAGTTTGTATTCTTATATTATACACAGGAGAGGATATTGAATTAAGGAAGGAAACAACCTCCTATCCTAATTATATAAAATAATATTTTATAAAAAATGACCAAGAAAAAGAAACTGAAAGTACAATTATACATCATATAAAATACAAAAGAATCAAAACAAAATTGGCACAAATTGTCTCAGAAAAACATTATTTTATTACTAATATGTAACGACTGAGAACAGCTAGAGCTTCAACAAATATGGCGTCTCGTGAAAAACATCTCTCAACAATTCAATACATTCAATCAAACAAAGTAAGTTGAAAGGTTGAAGATTGAAGAGAGAAAACCAATTAGTTTACTTTCTCGATGGAGGATTCAGCAGAGTGGACAAAGCGAGTAACTGGACTGCCATTGGGACTGGCAAGCGCGTAATTAAAATTTGGTTTCGACGGCAGAGAGGATTCGACATAGGGTTTCTTGGTCACGGGGTTAGAAGAAGTGACGCTCTCGGTAGAAGAGTATTCAGGGGATGACGACGATGATGTGGAGCTCATAGCATCAATCTGCAAGGTGAAGCGTCTGTGATTTTGGGGAGGGCGATGAAGTGAAACGAAGGAGCCAGGTGGAAGAGCCACTGACATTGAGGTAGACAAAGCCATCATCATCATCTTCTTCTTCGAAATTGGCAATGAGAAGAAGAAGAAGGAGAAGAATATACTGAGCAGCTATGAAGCGAGACATCGAGAGCTGAAGGGTTGGAGCTTCTGATTTGCAGGTGCTGTCCCTATCGTTCTCCGTCAAAGTTTTATGTCCTGTAGCGGGTAGGGAAATAACGAACGGTCCTCCACGAACCTGATTGGCTTCCCGCGAACGTTGATTGTCAAGTTGTGGGGCCCAGATGATTTTTTCCTTATCTTCTGATCATTGATGCAGGTGTGAAAAGACGGAAATAAGACGCAAGACCTTTCAAACTTATGGGTTATCAGTTATCACTGATAACTTTGAAGTTGCCACCGCTAGCACATCCATCCACGTGATCAAAACATGAAGAGAAAGTTTCCCTTTGGGTTTTAGAAATATTAATTCATTTTAAGCACGTAGATCCTTTGTCTATATAGGGCATTGTTTGGGCCGATATATTTGGGCTCTAGAAATATTAATCCATTTTTAACATGGACATCCTCTACGTCTGGGCAAGGGCGTGAGTCTGTGTGTTCTTCTGAATGATGCCTAGTCCGTGGTACTCAAGTGGGTGCACCGATATCATGGCAGGGCATTGTTTAGGCGAACACACAAACATACGCCTTGCCCGAACGCAAAAGATGTAGATCCCCCTTTAAATGTGGGTCGACATGATTGGCGCAAGAAAGATTTTCAATTTAACACTTTGAGATGGTTTTAGTTGATAAAGATCAACATCTCGTAAATAAATGGTTAAGAATTTTAATATCTTTAGAGTTAAGATTTTTTTCCTTGTATATATGAGTTCTCTCATGAAGATTAATCAAGATGTGCATACCAAACACCTCTGCTACCAAAAAAAAGGAATTCAATTCAATCAAATTGTAATGGTAGAACCAATGGAAATTTGGTGTATGTCCTTCCATAAATATTGCTTAATTTAATACCTAATTGTTTATTGTGCATTTTTCAGATTTATGGATGCGTTTGTTAATGCTTATATTCTCAAACACATTTTTTTATACTAAAATAAAAGATATATTTTTGAGCGATAAAATGGTGTTTGATGACAACTTTGCTAAAAAGTCTTGAGGGTTTTAATTTCACCCTTTGGAAAAGGAACATTTTGTTAATGTATAAGCCAAGAATGTCAATTCATTTTCATTTAAAAGTAGAATATTTTATTTGTTTGTTCCACCAGTACAGAAAAACTGGAAAAGTGATTTTGTTTTAACAAAAAAAAAATTGTTAAAATTTGTTTGGCATACTTTAGATATTGTTTCTATTATAAAAATTCTTAACTAATTAATACTGAGAAATGATTTAACTAAACAATTTGTTTATTCCAGAAGTACAGAATAACTGAGTAAGTGATTTTGTTTAAATAAAATAAAGAAAAAGAATTATTATTAAAATTTGTCTTGCAATTTTTAAATATTGTTTCTATTGTAAAATATCTTAGGGCCTGTTTGGTTACTTGAGTCTGTAGATTTCAAAAATTTAGAGATTTCAAATCTACAGACTTCAAATCTCTAGAGTCATGGTTCGTAAAATTAACTGTTTGGTTAGTTTGAATTTTTGGAATGAAATTTCTAGATTTATCCTAAAAAAATATTTATTGAATTATGGTTCAAATCTTTAACGCTTTGATAGTATGGGTGAAATCTCTAGATTTCACCTCATACCCATAAATCTACAGATTCACGTTTTTAGTGTAAAAATGTGAATCTCTAGATTTCATGAATCTAGAGATTCACACAACCAAACAGGTAAAAATCTCTCATTTGTGAATCTAGAGATTTCAAATCTCTGGATTCGCGTAACCAAACAGGCCCTTAACTAATTATCGATGAGAAATGTTTTAACCAAACTGTTGTCATTCGTGTGATGTACATCAAGAATTGCCAAGAAAAAATAAAATAAAATAAAATAAAATACCAAATCCAATCCAATAAACTATCTGATTATGATTGGTGATTGTCATTTTCTTTTTTTTTTCGATTACTGGTTTTCAAATTTGATTATTAACCCCTTAATAAGAGAAAAAAAAATTTCTTATTTTACTCTAACAGGATAATTTCCGATTATATGATTACTGATTTCCAAATTCGATTATCATCTATTTTCAGAGAAAAATGTTAAATACTTTACTCTATTCGGATAAATTTATATCAGAATATTATCCGAATTTGAATCCGGTTGCTTAGTAAACGGATATGGATATTTTCTGGTAAGAAAATTTTCGGATACGGACACCCTTAAACGAATGAATGAGAATTCGGAGGCAGATTTCGACTATCCATTTATAGGTCTAGCCATGAGTAGAGTTTGGGAATATATGTCATCTCCCTTACAATAGTACATTATGCTATCCTCTCTCTTCTTTTCTTTTTTTTGTTGTTTAATGGATAAATAAATTTATTTATTTGGGAGAAAGGCAACAACCAAGGCAAATTGCTCCAATAGAGGGAAGATGTAAGGGGAGGAATTGGGTTAGACTATACTTGAATGAGATATGGTCTTTCAAGAGAGGGAGTTAGCATAGCTATTATTTTCCCAAAATGCATGATAGACCTTATAATAAATATACTATTAGGTGTGATAATAATGATTTTTCATCATTTCTCTAACTATCCCTAATTTAAATTATTTCCATATTCATCTGCTCCTCCTATTTGAATTACTTTTATACTATCTCATCCTTCCATTTCATCAGTATTTTAATTTGGTTTGATTAGTTATCTATTGAAACCTTTTTATACATTGTATTTTTCATATAAATATTTTCATACATTTTATTTTCATGTTTTGTACCTTTCATTTATTGTTAATAGTTTCGTACAAAAAAAAATAAATTTATTATTAATAATTACCTAACAACATGGGATGATGCTGTCTATCTATTTGAGATTTTCTCATATAAAATAATTCAACTATTTATGTGTCTTTAATACATACATGGATTGTAAACGAAACACTACCACTTTGACAACTTGTGAGAAACGGAAGACCACATAGACATAGGTTTCCATAGCATGAAAACTCATCAAAAGTATGAAGTTGTCCAATGTATGGAATTTGACCTGAAAATTAAGTTTTATGAATTCGCCAAAAGAAAAAAAAATAAAGTTGTATGAAAAGCTTAAATAAGTCAGCAAAACCAGGTTTGTCATGTTGATAGGAAGGCTTCCTAAAAGCTAATTATTTGAGACATCAAGAGATGGTAGTTGATGCATGTCAGCATTTTTTCTTATGATGATTTCTTGACAAGTTCAAAACCTACTAACATTGGCCTCAATGTTTGCAATCATCTTTTTAATTTGAAAAGAAAAATTCATTGCAAAGAAAGGCTAGTGCGATGAATTGGTTATTGAACAATTTATCAAAAGCCTCACTAACAAAACCACTTGGGCCAAGTAATCTGCAATTTTATTGGCATATCTTGGAATTATAAAATAATTATACTGCTATTAAGATTTAAAATGTAAAATACTTTGAACATTAGGCCAAATGAAAATCTCTGGTGAAGAAATTCAAAATTTTGTTGATGAGGTCTGCATTATTGTAATAAACTTTGATAATTTTTGAAACATTTCTTAAGAGCTAGCAACAAACCTGATTGAATTGTAGTTGCATTCTCATATACAACTGAATCACATTGTAATTCAAAAGAGAAAGCAACCAAAAGAAAGCCCCTATTATCTTGAACAAATATTGCAATACTTCCTAAATTAGACTCTTTAATCCATGCAACATCAAAGTTATTAATTACAAAACATTGGGAGGGAGGAGACCACTTTGATAAGGAAGGAGACTCTTTCAAAAGAAAACTGAATCTTTTCGCCCCAAAAAGAAAACTGAATCTGACAAAGGGTATTTACCTCTTAAATGAATTCACCAATGGCTGTTTCTAAACAGCTAAACTTACTATTTTTTAACCCACCAAAAAAAAAAAAAAGTCCTCTATTTTGGTCGGACCAATGAATCTGTCCCGATTTAGAACGAAACGCGCAACTTCGATTTCGTATCCGATACGAATCTTAACGCTGACTGACTAACGGATCGAGTGCTCGAAGCCTCGAAAAAACTCCCCCAACTCGACCTCTATCCTCCGACATTCATATAAGATGGCGTTGCCTCTGATCTCTCCTCAGACCTCATCGTCATCCCTTTCCTCTTCTGCTTCTTCTCTGTTCCATGGTTCTTCGAATGGGTTTTCCTTAAAGCACTTCAACTCGAAGCAACAGAATCGCTATTTAAGTTATAGGCAAACGAACTCGAGTTCAGGTTGCAGAGCTTCATGGCAAGAGGTCAGCGAATTTCTGTGGTTCTTTTCTCCTCAGAAATCGATTTTCCTTTTTATTTCCTTGTGAAACATCATTTTCACTGTTTGGGTTCTTTACTTGTTCAAGCTCGCTGGAGTTCTAGTATTCTCTGCGATTCCTTTCACTGCCGTGAAAGCTATCGCCAACAGTTCTCTCGGAGCTGCCCTTCAGAAGCGGATGCTGGAGACGAAGGAAGTTGCTGTTAAGAACTCTTCCAAGTTCAAGGCTTTGGCGGAGAAAGCCAGGAAAGATAGGTAAACTGAGTAAATTTCAGTCTCCGAGGTTTCAAATTTCTGTTGGTTACGTATTGTTTTCCTTGGTCAGTTAATGGAATTATATAAATTGGAGAAAACTCGCAGCATGGAATAACTTACGAGCACAAATTCCTCAGACCACAATAAGTTTGCGCCATTTGTGAAAAATTTTCCACTTCCATCAGAGCCTTTTCAAGAAGACTCAGTCGTTTTTACGGGCTCTATCATTTCAGAGTAAACCTTGATGAAATTTCGTTAGTTGACATCACTTCTATGAAAGTAATGGGAAATTGCTTCTCTATGGGTTTTTTGTTTTGATATATCAAATGGTTTTCCCATGTTGTGTCTCTTGAAATGTAGAAGGCAATTTGACCCTTTTCCCCTTTCGACCTAGTAAACAATCTTGATTCTGGAAATCCCATAAGAGGTTTGGGACCAAATCAGCTAATCTTTCACCCTGGAATGCTGCATGGAGGACTTAGGATTGATGAACTTCATCTCTGCTGTAGAGTGGAACTGACCAAACCAAATAAGTATGCAAAACCCTCTCCCTAGAGAACTGGTTGGCTCTGAAATACTTTTCTAATGTTACAATTTCATGTAGTTGTCTTGTTTTATGGTAAAATTCTTAGGTTTCTGCAGTTTTTGGTATGGAGAAGAGCGACCCCGCTGGCTGGGTCCAATCAAATATGATTATCCGGCACATCTCACTGGAGAACTACCTGGTGACTATGGTTTTGATATTGCTGGCTTGAGCAAGGATCCAATTTCTTTTCAGAAATACTTCAAGTAAGATATCAGAAATCTGCTGTATCTTATGCTAATCCCCACAATCATTAGTGTTAAGTGGGCTATCCTTTTCAAAAGTAGCATACATCATACGTCTGACTCGTGTGCTTTTTTTAAGTTTCACCTTTCCAAATTGGTAATTGCATTCCCACAAATTGAAAGTAACTTCTACTATATGCAGCTTTGAAATATTGCATGCTCGATGGGCAATGCTTGCTGCCCTTGGTGCCTTGATTCCAGAGTTGTTGGACCGATCAGGTGCTGTTCACTTTGTTGAACCTGTATGGTGGCGAGTTGGTTATGCGAAACTTAAGGCAAGTGGCTCAGTCTTTCACAACATCAATTCCTACACTTTGATATAATTTTTCAAGAGGTTAATTATCTATTCACATGTTGTGTGGTCAAGGGAAGTTGCCTAAGGAGAGCCCCTGCCACAATACCCCAATACCTCTTCAGAATCTGGTCTCACTTTTTTAAAATTTTGGAAAAACTTGCAATAAGGGAGACTGTTGGGCCTGCCACTAGCTTTTGGAAAGCTGGAACCAAGTACCAACTACCAACCATAGAATCAGACATTGGAGGGTGAGGGGATTTTTTTTTCCAAAGGGAGAGGAGAGAGAATAACACATGCTGGGCCCTGGCTATTCACGTAGCCTTTTCCCTTCAAATGATTGTTAACTTTTTTATTTTTATATAAACATTTAAGGTCTTGTTACTCTTGAAATAAATCCATGAATATGCCTGACAACGGAACTCAGAGCAATTGCATGACCTTTGGTGGGAAATCTCTATATAGATTGTATTCAGAATAAGTTATAATACGAGTTTAGAGAGAGAGAGGATACAATATACTTCTCTCTCTCTCTCTCTCTCTCTCTCTCTCTCTCTCTCTCTCTCTCTCTCTCTCTCTCTCTGGCTGTATAAAACAATTTAAAGTTTGAGATGTTTCTAACTTCTAAGAAAATTTTCAGGAGTGGATTCAAGTATTTTCTGTCACCCTACAGTTACAGACATGATCGGTAGACCTTTCTGTGGATTGATCCATATGTCTTCTCAGACCAACCAAAATATACATTGATGGGATGGTTTGGATTACCCACTAAGATTGTTCTAGCCAATTTTACCACTTGTTCAAAGAACTCACGCCAGGTACTTAATTATGTAACTATAAAATAATTTGTCCAGAATCCAGATTGATTAACTATATGGTTCACAAGTTCTCCATGTCAAATTGCATCTAGCTAGAATGTGGTAATTTTATGTTGGGAAAGATACACAATACTGGTACAAGGAACCTGAGATAAATTGGTGAAGCATATTTCAGATCACTTTGTTTGACACTAGTGGGTTGTGGGGTTACTTGCAGTTTCTAAAGAAATTTTTATCTGAGGATGATTCTTCTATTCATTGCATGCACCATTTGAAGCACCAACCTTGCATAACTATCATAAACTTTGTAGAAATTTAAACTTTATTTTTGCATTTCTTTATAACTAAAAAGAAATTGGAGAGTGTTGATGTTAAAACTAGTTATTTCCTTTTCGTGAATTTTCACCAGGGAGATACTCTTGACTACCTTGGAATCCCAGGGCTCCACATAGCAGGTAGCCAAGGAGTAATTGTGATAGCTGTATGCCAAGCTCTTCTGATGGTAAGAAATATTCTGTGCTAACTTATTCTGTTAAGTCTTGTGTTTATGCTGAGGAATTGTATCGTGACATTTGAACATCAATATGTTCTATCTGCTGTTCCTGCCTGGAAGCTTGGTAAAACTTAGAAAGCCATCACTTATACAAATTGCTTCTTGCTTCTCTCTCTCTCTCTCTCTCTCTCTCTCTCTCTCTCTCTCTCTCTACTTAAATAGCAGTGCAACAAATCCAATCTGGTTGATTGTCACCCTAAAATATCTCTGTGATACATCATTTGAATGGTTAATAGTGTTGTCAGTGTGAATTCATGAATGAAAAGGGTTGTCAGGGAGGACCACCTCTGATTGGGATATTCTTTTGAGTTTTTTTCATGCTGCCCACTTAAGTTGGGCCTAAACATTTGTCTGCCCACTTATGTAGCCAAAATTACATGCTGTCCACACTAGTAAATTTGAGAAATTACGCATTACCCACTGTTACTTTTTGACCATTTGACTAAGTTTTCAAAATTTGAAATGGGTTAAGATCCAAATGTTCTTACCTTATGAAATTATGTTATTGCCCCTAATATTCAGTTCCCTCCCAATGTCTCTCTCCTCTCTCTCGCGAGTCACTTTACACAACAGCTCCACCTCTACAAAGTCGTCTTCCTCCTCTGACTTTGGCTAACGGACTCTGTCACCACCCACTGCTGCAAAAGGCCGGTGGATTTGACAACATCAAGACGAGCTTACAAGATCGATGAGAAAAGAATCAAGCTCTTCTGATGGTTCAGATCTAGCAAGCGGCTGCCATGTCTGCAGCATCCAGGCTGAGAACCAGAGAAAAGAATCAAGAACCCGAGAAAAGAACCAAGAACCCACTGCTGAATCTGGATTTTTTCAGAGAAGAATCTGCAGTGATCTCGGATTCCTGTTCTTCCTCAGGGATTGTCTAGTCTCTGCTTGTAACATCAAGCACCTTGAAGAGCTTGGCTTCGTTCTGCCTGATCATGTTCTTGTCTTGTTTGATGTTCATTTGTGGTACAAAAGCAAGTTGGAACACCAGAGTGTCACTCGGTGGGTGAAAGCTTTGCCCTTCAGCCTCCTGCCACTTATCAATTGAAGCCTTCTCCAGCAGATTCTTCCTTAACAAACCCTTGTTCACCTGTTTTGAGTACTTTTCTGCTACGTAACGACATGTCGCTCTTGATTTTGTGAACCAAACAGAATCATCAATTTCCTAAGCTTAGTTTTGTTAGCATTTTTTGGGTCAGACGAAATTCACAGAAAGAATTAGAAAAAAGGGAGGAAAAAGAAGCCAAACCAAAGAGAGAGATGTCTTCATCCTGGAAAGCAGGAACTTGGCCAAACAGCTGCTACATAGACCCAAAAAAAAAAAAAGACTAACTAGGGTTCCAAGGGAATAACGTAAATCCTGGTACAGTCAAGGCTTGTTTTAAGCAGTTAGGCACAGATAACTCCACGAGAGAATTGAGAGCTAGACAGAAATACTAGATCCAACGGAAACCAAACCGCTGCTTCAAACAGAGTCTGGATCAGCTACCCGTCGGGGGAGCACTCTGTGATCCCCGACGGCTTTACCACCCTAAATACAGGGGGCCCCGGGGTTGGGTGATGGGTTTTTTATAATTATTTTTTACCTGTGGGTCCCACAGGATTTGTGGTGGTAAGCCGTCGGGGAGCACAGAGTGCTCCCCTGACGGGGTGATGATCCGGATTCCTTCAAACACGGTGATGAGTATTTCCAGGCCAGAGAGTTTTTTTTTTTGTAAATTTGAAAAGTTAAGGGAGGTTTGGTAAAATAAAAAACTTATGTTTTCCTTCATCTTATGGGCAAAATGGTCATTTCAATTTCAAAGTTAATAGAAAAGTAACAGTAGATAACTTGTAATTTCTCAAATTGACTAGTGTGGGCAGCATGTAATTTTGACCACATAAGTTGGCAGACAAGAGTTTAGGCCCAACCTAAGTGCGCAACATGAAAATAACTCGATTCTTTTCTTTCAGAGAGAGAGAATAAAAGCTTGGGTTTTGAATGCAGAAGTTGACCTTGAACCAGGGAAAACAGGAGGAGGTTGATGGAGATCAGGATGGACAAAATGAATATTAATGGAACTTTTATTGCTTCACCCCCCCTGGAAGAACATGGAAAAGGATAAGAGGAATAGACTATCAAAAGGGGATAGAATAGTAGGCTATCTCAGCCTTGGGCCTCTCCCTTGCAACTATCTCAGGTGCTGAAACGAGTCTTTTTCACACTAAAAAATTACAGGCAAGCAATAGAATACCACTAGTACAACTGAGGGACCCTATTAGAAGGCCTTCAACAGAGAAGTGGTCTCTAGAGGAATTACCAAGGTTAATGGACTTACTGACATAACAAAATTTGTGAATTACGTTGACTTCCCTAACCCAATGCTCCATCTGTATTTTGAAAAGTATGCATATTTTGCAGCCACACAGCTGGATGGTTGTAATAGTATATCATGTACAATATGTAGGTGCTATCAGCACTAACTTTCCTTTAATTAAAGTTTTTTCCTTCACCCAAAAAAAAACTGAGGGACCCTATTTATAGTTTGGCTTATGCTTCAACAAAGTAGAAATCAAATGATAATAGGTACTAAATCTAACTAAAAGGAGACGAAGGACTAAAATAGAAACTTCTAAATAAAAGCTAACCTACTTTGTGAATCTAAATTAAAAACTAGTTACTTGATAAACTGGAAATTGAAACTAAATTAATAGCATCTTCTAATAGAATCTTCCACCATTATCCTGTAGCTAATGTTCAATCCAGCTGTTCATATCAGCACCCAATCACTGTTCACACGAACTGTAACTCAGGTACTGTTCATGTGAGGGGTAAGTTGGCAACCTTTTCTTTCTTAAAAGGATTAGTTAAAGTATCTGCCTTGGTTCATCTCTTCTTCGTACTGGGGTTTCCTTATGAGATGCTGCATTGAACAAACAAAAACTTGCTGAAACATCAGATGGAGCTGCCTCTCACAGCAGTTGCATCACATCTCAGAGACTTGCTGTGCTGTTTTGGGGTTTGTTGCTGCAGCAACATATGGACCTTTGATCTGATCAGTTAGTCCTTCTTAGCTTAACTGATTGAGCTGGTTCAGCATACCCTCTGAATGGTTCATGAGAATTTGATTGCCACAAAGTGATACAATATGAGACAAGAAAGTTAATACATTCAGATAGTTTTTCTCTGTGAATGTTGTACACATATTTTAGAGGTCCAACTGGTTCTCTGCTCTTTGGGATGTCAAAACAATGTCCTTGATATACAAAATTTGGATTTGTGAGGTGAGCAATGCAAGGATGTATTGCTTTCTCATAACTGAAGTATCTTTATCTACTAAATTTAAAAAGACATAAACGTCTTTGACATTAACTACCAACAATTACTGAAGTATTTTTTCGAATCTTTCATTCTCCTGTATCCAGTTTCTGTCTAATTCGTTGGTTTTGCCTCTCCAGCTCTACACCTCTAAATCTTAACATCTTTAACCTCATATTTTGATAGCAGTGGAGATAAATGCACTTCAAAAGGCAGATCCCTTTGTCTAGACAGTGTTCATTTTTGTACCAACAGGAAACTAGCAAATTATTTTGACTGTTATTTATTCTAGCAAACGGTTGCCCCTCAGCTGAGTTTTTCATTATGCTTGAGTTATCACTTGGAACCTAATCCCAACATTTCATAATATTTGATTATATGCTTCTCCACCTTACACTTCTTGTACAAGAACTATGGCAGTATAAATTATCCAAATTCCAAATCATGACGAGAATTCTACTCAATTCCATGCACCATAAAAAGCATCTTGTCTTGAAAAAGCTGTTTGTTACTTCCTTGTTGCTTATTGTGATTAACTTGGTGAGGTCTTACCAAACCCTCGTTTGGTCCTGCCTTCTGCAAGATCCATTCCAAGCTTGACATGGCAGGTTTGTGTGCTCCAGAGCTTGAGGGGGAGTGCCAAAAGTCTATGCTGCTGTAAGATAGAAATTTTCTTTGTTAACATGATAGGTGGGAATGTGGGATTGTCCCTATCATGGTCAATTGTTACTAGTGATTTTGTTATTTAACAGTAATTCATAGTAGTCTAACTTTACTGTTTCGGCTTAGGTTAGGATGGGATCCTACTTTCCCAATGAAATTCTGACACTGATGTTTATTATAAGTAAAGGCAGTTGAAGACTGAAGACTTATTGGCTCTGTTTTTCTTACACAGCGAAGTTCTCTTCTTCCATCATTAATTCTCTTTTTTGTCTCCACCGTTATTGCTGGTTTACTAAAGCTCAACACACTTACAGATCCAATACAATCTGAGGATTTTTTTTCTTTCAGTTTCTTCTTTTCTTAATTGTTACACTTTCTTTAGTCTATCCTCTAATTGATTTTTATTTCTATCTGTGTGAGAGCACTATCCTTGGTGTTTTTAATCATCATTTGAAGAATTTAGTGACAAAAACTCCGAACAGGAAAATTATATGATTAGCTTGGTGCATATGTGAATACTCAAGTTATATCTGAACCAACGAAATGGGTGTCTCTCACACGGTGGTGCACTTACAGTGGAAGACTAGTGAAACACTTTGTATGGAAAATAGCATTTATTTATAAAAACTTACTTCTATAATGGAAACGTAGGCTCTTTCTGACGTTTCATGGTCTTTGAATTTATGAACAGGTGGGGCCTGAATATGCAAGATATTGCGGTATTGAGGCTTTGGAACCTCTGGGAATCTTCTTGCCAGGGGACATAAATTATCCTGGGGGTGCTCTTTTTGACCCCCTGGGCCTCTCGAAAGACCCAGTTGCCTTCGAGGAGCTGAAGGTGAAGGAGATAAAAAATGGACGCTTGGCCATGGTTGCTTGGTTAGGCTTCTACATACAAGCAGCTCTAACCGGTAAAGGTCCTGTTGAAAACCTTCTTGAGCACATCTCAGATCCTCTCCACAATAATCTAATATCCCTTCTCAAGTCCATGTAAGAGTATCATTTCATGTATTGATGTACACGGGACGGACAAATTGTAAAATCCTTCAGCGATTATTAAGAAACCCGAAGATTGAAGCAAAGCCATTATCTCTTTTTTTTTTTTTTTTGTCGACACACGTGAAACAGTGTAAATATGATAAATTTTGTATAGAGCTTGCTGATTTTAAATTTCAAATGTATGCCGGCTTCCAAGATGATTCAGTCTCTCTCTCCCCCTCAAGATGATTCAGTCTCTCTCTCTTTCTCCCCCCTAAGTCAAGTTAACTGCTTACCTTAGTTTCCATCTCCATTAGTGATGGCAATGGTCTGTGTCTACGCTTGCTTGGATTGTTTATGCACAAAGGAGAAGACTAATTCAACCCCACTAGATTTCAGGGTCTATTTGGTTATATGAGTGTTGGGTTGTTAAAAAAAATCATATAGATAAACTCAGTGTAGCGGAAATGAAGATGCTAAGATGGATGAGTGGCAAAACTAGAATGGATAAGATAAGAAATGATCATATTAGAGTTGGTTTGGGAGTTGCTCCCATAAGTGATAAGTTTCGAAAAAGTAGCTTGAGGTAGCATGGTCACGTTCAACGAAGTTCTATAAATGTCCCTCTACAGAGAAATGATATAATCCATATTGAAGGAACTAGAAGGGCTAGGGGTAGACCTAAGATAACTTTAAAGAGAAGTGGTGAGAAATGATATGTATAGCTTAGGCCTTGTATCTAGCATGGCCTCAAACATAACTGATTGGAAGGCAAGAATCCATGTAGCCGATCCCATTTAGTTGGGACAAGGCTTATTGTTGTTGTTGTCTCAAACATTAACCCCTTTGAAATGGTATTAACTTTTTTGTACCCTTTTATTTTTGGCACATTAGAGGGGTGAATGGTTTCGTGTCCAGGATAAAATTTTTAATATAATATCTTGTAATAAGTTTCGTTTTTAGGATTCTTGACCTCAATCTTGTTGCCAGAGTCGATTGTACTATTAGGATTTGTTCAGTGTTCCACCTTCCGGGTTTGGGCACTATGAGCTTTCCTAAGTTTCATTTGCTCCGATAGTGGAAGAAAAAAACACTCCAAAGCAAACAATAAAAGAAAAACACAAAAGCAAAAGCAACAAAATGGAAAGGAAAATTTTCAGCGCCACCTCAAGTCATTTCCTAATAATAATTCTACCCTTTAAAGTTATTATTATTTTTTTGAAACGTGTTAACTTACTTATATTAGTAATTAATTTTGATTTCCTAAGAGTAGGGATATAACTGATATTTTTTTCCCTGTAGGGGTTCCAATAAATTAGGTAACTCAAGGGGATGTTTATCATCCATTTCTCTCTGTATGAATGACACATGTCCATTAGTCATATCCAAAGGTTTAAGTAAGATTTAGAAGGTAGAATTTAATTTATTTTAATTTAATTTGAACATTTAGATGTGACTGGTGGACATTTGTCATTCATCCATAAAGAAATTGATGGTCCCTGATAAAATTTCAATTCATGGGTGGCATTAATTTTAGGGGGACTCAAGAATGTTGCTGAAAATTTCCCAAATCATACTATCATACTACTAACATAAAAGCACAAACTAATGGGAGATGACTACATCTTTTTCCCCTAAAATACCCACATATTTTTCACTAAAAAGATATAATTAATTATATATAAAACTGTAATTTATTATTCATAAATATAATATTAATTAATAGAGTAACATGATAGTTTTTATTAATTAATATTTACTATGATCTGAAAGGTCTTACTTGGAAATTGCAAACGTTCAAGAGCCATTAAAACTGAGGATTTTTGTATATCTATTTTGATATTTTAATTTGTGAAACAGACTTGAACTCTATCACCTAAGCTGTTGATATTCCTTTAATTAAATTTATTAGAGCAAATTGTACCGACATTCCAAAATGGAGACTTTAAAGCACTGACATCCCACTTTATATTTGAAAAACATACACTCCAAAATTGATTTTAACTTAGCACAATCGTCTTCATTGAATGCCTTCATTGGCGAACCACATATTTTTGAGATTTTTAAATAAAAAAAATTATTATATCATCATTCACTAACAAATTTAATCATCAAACAACATGACTAATATCATGTTCATTTCTCACAAGAAAATGGACAATTTATTTTTTTGTATATGGATGATATGTGTCCCAATATCACATCAAAAGGTTGATGTCTATTTATAAGTTACATCAATTTTTTTTAATTTAATTACAAATATTTGATGTAACTTATAAATATATTTCAATCATTTGTTGTAATGTTGAAACACATATCATACATTTATAAAGAAATGAACGTGTTAAAAATGAACTTGAAAATTTTCCTTAAAAAACAATAATTGAATTAATAATTTTTAAAAATATAAAAAATAAAATAACAATTAAAGAGTACATGGGGTCAATGGTAATTAATAAGGCGTTTGCAGTTTTGTGAAATCATGTGGATGCCACCGAAAAATTTCTTATTTATTTATTGATAATAGTTATTGTTTCAACTAGATACCCCTTTGTACTTTAATTGCAGCCATTTGTACTTCACTGCATTAGAAATGCAAGATTCTTTTAGTAGGCATTAGAATTTAGAAATGCAGGTGAAGTTTTCTTTTTTTTTTTTGGATAAATGAAAATGCAGGTGAAGTTGGCGAAAGTATGGTAAAGAATAAATATTTATATAATGTTTTGTTGTTCTGGAAAGCAATTATTAAATAAAACTTTAGAATGCTATATCTTGTCTATCATGTTTGAAGTCCATGCATAAAAGGGAAATTAAACTTAAAAATTATAAACAAAAGCAATCGATTTGGATCATGGAGTTCGAGATTACTGCTGAAACGGATGGAGAACAAAGAAAGAGTTCGTTGTAAAGCCATAATTTCGACTTAGATCGTGAAGCCATCTCTTTGACTCTTTCCACCCACACCTACTGGTGAGCGGGACCCACCATCCACCTCTACAAGATCACAACTGGCAAGGCACGCAAAGTGTTCGGATGTCCTACACACGTGGTATCCAGGCTAGAAAATTGAACGGCTAGAATGGTGTCTGATTAGAAACGTTTCGTAGATAAGCGGTTATTGGGAAACAGCTGGCATTAGATGACGACGTGGAAGCTGAGCATCATGCCACTTGAGTGAGTATAAGGGAAGAGCGTTGGTTTTTGTGAGTTTCTTTGAGAGACTCATTGATGGAGAGGAAATTTCTTTGCTGGTTTTGGTTTTTGAGCAAAACAGGAAGAAGAGAAGAGTTGGAAGAAATAAGGCAGCAACGATGGAATGAACATGAGAAGCTCGTTTTTTGGAATGAACACACCGAAGCTTAGTTGTTTTCCTTGACGGAAATTTCTCTACCTATATGCTTGTTCTTATTTGTGGATTTTTGTACTCTTGATTCTGTTTTCTGCCGTGTCCTTGATGAATTACTTCGGTGGATTTGATTTTCGTTTTTGAAAATTTCAAGTTGGACTCTGTTATTCTTAAGATGTTTCGATCTACCGTGCTACAAAATTTTGGAGTTTCTTTTCATCACTTTTGTTCTCTGGAACTTTGAAGGCTTCAGAATCGGTGCTTCCTTAAAGCTTCGAATATTTTACTGCTTTTTTTCCTTCCTCGAAGTTATCTTTAGAAGTTATTCTCCCAGTCTGAAGTCTGATTTAAACTCTGAAATTGCCATTGTTCTGTTTGATTAAGTCTAATTTCTTCGTGGAATTCTTGCCATTTTGATTTTAAAATTTGAAGAACTTTTGACGAAGAATCGATTGCTAATTTTTTTACGCTTGACTGACTTTGTAGGATCGTGATCGACAATGCCGTTTGGTTTGCATCGATTAGCAGGGTTTCTAGCTTTGAGTTATTGCATTCATTCATTCTTAACGATTAGAGAAATGATTCTTTACTTGTAAATTGGGAGATTTCTCAGATCGATCTTGATTTCATACAGACGAGATACCCTGAAAATCAAAACTAAGCTCGAAAAGAACGAGATCCAGCACAAGACAAGGGGATGCTACTGAAATCAAGATCTGGCGCATTGTGGAATCACGGCTCGAGTTGCTTGCCGAGGACGGTTGGTTTCCTCTTCAGAGAAGATTAGATTTCTAGCTCATTTTATTTGTAATGAATCTGTGATCATAGTCGTCATTTTGGTTTCTCGTTCATAGGTATGAACGACTTGAAGGAGCTTGCAGTATAAACGCTACCATATATCTGATGATCGAGCTCTTTAAGACGTTTCTGGAGGTAAATGATTCACTTTCTTCCACCCGATAACTCGTTTCAACCGATGATTGTTCAAGATTACAATTTCTCTGAGGTTTTCTGTTAACCGATGATTGTTGTGTTTGACAGATCACCAGAGACTGGCCGGATCTTTTGTTTTCATTTTTATTTTCTTTTCAATTTTTAATGGTCTGTAATAAGTCCCCAACCCCCTTTTGCTTTTATATCGATCATCGGAGGAGTATGGCTACATCATCATCGCTCAGCTTTGCGGATCAGGTGCGTTGCTAAACTTTCCCTCTTTCATTTTTACTGATATTTGTTGTTCCCTTGAGGTCTATCGTTTTTTTTCTCTTTCTACGGATGAATGTTCCCCATCCCCAGCCACATACGTCGACTAGATTTTCATATTTCTATCTATCTAATTTAGGAGATTAAAAATTCTGAAACTTGTGTGTTTTATTTTAGACTAGTACAAAACCCAAAATCCTACACCCTAATTCAAACTTTAGTCTAGTCATGAAGTCAAACTCTACAAGTAGTATATGTCTTAAGTTTACCTGAAAAAGATCTAAATTATAAATTCTAACCCGAAACTTTACAACTTAAATCTCAATGCTTATAATCCCAGTAGTCAAAATCCCAAATCAAAAGGGTTGAAAAACATATTGCCATTAACTTTGAACATAAATTCGGGACATCAATTACATAACCCCAAACCCTAACCCAAAATGCAAAACCGAAAAATTTAATGGTGTAAATCATAAAGCCAAAGCCTCAAACTTTAAAGTATATATCTTAATTAAAATGCTTACGTAAAAATTTCAAACTTTCTCACACTCATCTATAAATATCTTAAACCCTAGACTTTTGAAATTTAAAACCCTAAATGCTAGGAACCACATCCAAATTGCCCAACATTGCAAAAAACTCCTTTAAGTCTTCAAACCCTAAATTGTAAGACTAGGCCCAAGCCCTAAAACCCCAAAGCCTTAATTTCCAAACTCCAAAATCATGGGAGCGTTAAATCCCAAACATTAGGCTAATCCTTAAAAAATAAAAAAATTCTTAAAATTTGAAACTAGATATATTCATTTGGAACGTTAGTTAGAGAGTATGTGTAGAATTAATTCGTGGGGTATTCAAAAGTAATACCTTAGTTTAGTTTTGCGATTATCCTAGGAACTTGAGCAGAAAAGTGACACAAATGGGTAAAAATACAACCATAATAAAGTAATAAGTAACATGCAAGAACAGAAATCCGAGGTTTTGCCAGCCAGTTACAATCATTTATGTGAATATGATCAATGAAACACATAGGTATACCATATATTCATTTGTTCTAGTCATCACAGCACTAGTGCTTGTTACTAGAACAACAAATCTTTAATCACTTTTACTCATTCAATGCAACTGGTGCATTGGTGGAATTAAAACTAGTTCTAGCATTGATTACGTATCCCCTACTGGAAATGAATGATAAATTCAACATTCTTATTCAATTCATATCAAACTAATTAGTTGCATTCAGTCTCTCTCATTCCACTCTTTCATGTTCATCTTTTATAATTTACTCATTGAATTTTGGTTTCAGTCATATATACATATTCATTTCCTTTATGAGGTTCAAGAGTAGATATATGACATGTTAAAGCAATGAATCTTATGGGTAAAACTCATTTGATTTGACACATTAGTATTATTTAACAGTAATCTTCATTTGGGATACCTTTCATTATATGATGTAATGATGCCAAGAAAGCATTTGGAATTCAGTGTGGCTAATATGAATTTTTAATTAGGCAATTTGGATTTTACCAATTCACCGACAATATTTTAGATGTAGTGAAAATCATATTTCATAAATAATTTGGATTTGCTTATTAGGTAGTTTGGTTTTGGGTTTTGTGTTTCTAGAGTTTGAGTTTGGAAGTTAGGTCTTAGGCTTTAGGGTTAAGAGTTTGTGGTTTAAAGTTAGTTAGGGTTTAGTGTTATAGATTATTATGTGGTGTGACAAGCTAATCTAAGTATTTATGATATATTATTTTCATCAACTTCAGAAATATTGTCGGTGTATTGGTTAACTTTAAGAATCGCCAACCATAGTGGCATATTGAATCTGTACTCTTGAGTCTGCCTAATACATTCAAGTGATGGTATCTCAAATGAAGATCACTAACAATCCAATTACTAGTCATGTTGAATATTTAAGTAGAATTCTTGTTATTACCATCCTTTTCCAGTAGGGGATGTTGTAGGGGATGTTTTCTATGATCATGGGCACGTGAAATAATAGTATTCCAAAATAATAAGGAAATACCATAGGGGTTCATTGGTCATATATATTTAGTCCTCTTGATGCTCTAGTGAATGGTATCAATGTAGAATATATGATTGTAAATGATTGGCAAAACTCGTGCTTATTGTGCATATAATTATTCATAATGGAATTAAAAAACTAGTCTACTAGAACTAACACGTTTAACTTTTAAAGAGAAATTCCTAACTAAAATATTATAGCTAATTCTAAAAAAAATAATAAATAATAATAATAATAATAATAATAATATTATTAATAATAATATTATAGCTAAACTCAAACCGTTCAAACTCCTATTGAAAAGCAAAGTCCTTAAATTGACAAGTTGAACTCTTAACCAGCCAAAGCCTAAGTTCAAATATAAACATCTATTCTTAACATCTAAAATTTCATACCTAAAAAAGAAAGCTAAAATTGCATATTAAGAATCTTAATAAGACTCAGTCCCGAATTCCTATATATTCTCTGATGTAATTCAAACCTACATTTGTAATTCCTAGCCTTACATAACAATTAATAAGATAAAAAAATAATAGATGGACAATCTCTAACGAACATTACCCAAACCCTAAAATCCCCATATAAAGCATATAATCTGAAAACAATATTTTTATGCCCACCACTTCAATTTATCTTTCTGGTTTTGGATTTTTTTTAATTTTATTTTTGTTTTGTTTTTTGTTTTTTGTGTTTTTTTTTCATTTTCATTTTCATTTTTTATATTGATTGATATTTATAAATGTATTCTCCAATTTGGTTATTGATTCATATTTTTTAGCCATTGAATTTTTTTTCTTCTTCTAATTATCTTTCCAAGACTTTTAATTCATTTCGTTTATAGTTTATAAAATTGGGGAAAATTTTGCAGGATGATAGTGTGAATTAATCCTTAAGTAACCCTTATTTTTCTCCTTCTATTATTCCTTTTTTATCTCGTCATAAATCCCTATGATCTATATATTTTTTAGAGATAATCTCTTTGGAAAAAATGCTAAATTTTCGTGAATCTTGCCAATCTATGGCTTTTTGGACATCAACTCTTCATAGAAAATGGAACATAAGCAGTAGTAGAGAACAAAGAAAACCATTGATGAGGAGAAAAGATTAATGGTTCTTCTTTTAGAAAGAATGGAGAAAAGCAATGATGAGAGAAGGTCGTAGTTTGGGATTGGAAGTTTTAATTGGAAATATTCTCACAACCTTTTCTTCGCTCCATAATTTGCATCGTTTGCTTGCCCCCCCCCCCCCAGCTTTTTGGCTGAGACAAGCAAGCAACGGTGGTCCCTAATAGATTAAGGCAGCTTTACTTTGCTGCTGAGTATCCAATAATGTTAGCCAATCAATTCAGTGGGGGGACGCGCACATTCGTCATTCATTTTTTCAGTTGGGTGGCACCAAGAGAAAGAAAGGACCGCGGGGAGGGGGGGACCATGCATGGTAGTTCTCGACCATGTCTCCGGGGAGTGACTCATTAATGCTGCTGGGTCGGACTAGCTAATAAATCGATCTGTTTTTTGAGCGAGAATCACAGCATACCTTACCATCACCATGTATAGACTCCAAGTTCTATCATCAATATGATAATGGGATTGGAAACCAGAAGCACGATTGGGGTCTTCATGGTCCAATATAAGACTTACATCAGTAACAGTAATGTAAGCACGAGTCTTTTTGGTAGTACCAGTGAACCAAATGGCTGTGGCAATGGAATCTAAGACGGAGGACTCGTAGTATCTCTCTAGATCTGGCAAAAGCGAAAGACCCCCTAACATAATGCGAATGGGGGACCGCTGAGACTTTGTCCTCGCATGGCAACCCCTAGTAGTTGCGACCTGGAATTTTCCTAGCTTATGGTTAGAGCAATGGGAGGCGGGCCTATTAGAGAGAACAGTAAGGTGTTGAGACAGCTTGGCGGGTGGCAAGAGTTGCAAGAAGTGCTTGGTAGGCCGACAACCCAATGAACTAGGTGGGGCACTCGACGTGTTGGGAGGCACATTGAGCAAGTATGAGAAATTGGCCCCGCTTCGCTTTCCATAGAGCAAGGATGCAATTAAATACTAATTTTACCTTTCTTTATTATAATATTTTTTACATCAATTATATCCTAATCGCTTTATTCTATTCGCTCTCCTCTCTCCACGAGATATCAACTCAACTTGGTGTTGCTGGGGCTAAGGAAAAGTAAAGTCAACTCCATCAACGGAAGATGACTAATGGTCGGAATTTTAGTCTGCAGAGGAGACAACTTCAGCTCTTGCTCTTTATCCTTTTAAGTTTGAACACCTAGCACCTCTTCTCAAATTTCACTATTTTTTATTTATGCTTAGGGTTTTTACCTTATGTTTCTAATTTTGTAATTATATTTCCAATTTTATTTGTTAATAATTTTAGAAATAATTATTTCTTCTAATTTTAGTTTATAAAGTAACTTTTCAATTTTGATATTTTGTAATTTATATTATATTCTTCATATTTCTTTTTTATTTAATTTATTTTCCAGCTTTGGTTTTTTCATTCATTTTCCCAAAATTTTGCTTTTATTCCAATTTCGTTATTTTAATTTTATTTTTCCAATTTTGGATTTTTACCAATGTTTTAGACAAAATTTCAAACGTAATTTTTGAAATTTTTTTTTAATCTAATTCTCCAAATTCATTATTTTTAGTTTATGGTTTTGGTTTTTTAATTATTTTTCAAATGTTGATTGTTAAATGAATCTTAAAATTCTATAGATTTAAGTATTCATTTCTTCAACAGGTACCTTTTTCTTTTTTTTCCCCCAACTTTAGTGCTAGTAATTTAGGTATCTAGCTTCAGGATGTTTAAGAATAATGAAGTGATTTATCTATAAAAAGGGAATGATTTGATTTGTCCAAAAATTAGATTTTATGGAAACCAAATTTTTTGTTGGAGAATTGTGATTCAAAAAAGTGACATGCTAAAGAAAGATGGAACTAAACTTTATATAAGTCATACGTTTTTGTAGCTCACTTGCTTCCAAGTTAAAACCCAACTATAATATCTTGAAATTCAAAACCTAAATTGAGTAACATCTGACCGAAACCCCAAATATCAAACATTAAACCAGCAAAAAAGGTTAGGGCCCATGCCAAAGTAAGTATGCATAGAATTCCTAAAGTCTAACTAGATTCAAACTCTATAACCAAATTTTTTAAAAATCACATGGAAACTCAAAAGTTAGAAGACCAAAAATGAACCATAGATATGTAGATATTCAAACCAAATGTTCTTACAAACCAAATAGAAAAATTATACCTTAAAACCTTAAAGCTATGGTTCATTAACAAAAAAATACCATGGGCTTTTTAAACCATGAAACCCTTCTTCAAAATATAAAAAGCCTTTAAGTCAGAATTTCATAAATTTTAACCTAACCAAAGACCTTAAATTGAAAGCATAAGATCTTGAATGTTCAAATCCTAAATCTAGTTTTAACCCCAAAAACGCCCCAATGCTAGAAAGCCCAAAAAGTCAAATAATAAATGCAACTTCTCACACTAAATATAGAAAATTGTTAAGCCAAGACACTACTAATAATTGCAACCAGCCCAAAATTCAAAATCCATACCAAGAAAAATTAATTAGCTGGGCCTTAGAGCTAATCCTGAATCCTAAACAATTAAATGCTAATCTAGGAATCATGATTGATCTTAGATGCATTTTGGTAATATTCTTGAAATACTTGACAGCAAGATTTCAAACCCTAAACCCAACTCAAAACCCCAATCAACTACCCAAACACCCTTTAATTCTACCGAAAGCTATATAGACCATAAACCCCAAACCTAAACACCTTAAAACTGAGCCCCAAAAATATGCCTAATGTAAAATAAAAAATGTAATAAAAAGTTCAAATTCCTAAGCCATAAATCCTAACACTGAGTTCACCCCAAAGAAAAAAATCCCAACACCAATACAATACCTAAAACACTAGGCCCCAAACGCATGCCACAATCTATATCTTAGTTACCTTCTGAATGCTTTGAGTAAAAAATACAAAACCAATCTAAAACTTATAATGATAAGAACCTACCCAAAACCATCTCTATCTTAAGTTAACAACCTTAAACAGAAATTCTTAAAATAAAATCCTGAATAATAAACATAATTTTTCTGCCCAAATGTTAAGATCAATATTTCAGTCTTAAAATCTAAATTTGAAACTTGAAAAAGAACTTCTTTAGTATTAAATTTATCCCGTAATCTTGTTACATGCGCTTAACATCAAAAATTTTTATCCTAGTTTCAAACATTGACTTTTTAAATTATGAAGAACTTGACCTGAACCTCAAAATCTCCAAAGACTCTAAGGGACGGTCTGGAAATCTTCAAATATCTGATATTTCAATTTAAGTTTCAAATCATGGAGTTATATTTTAAAATTAGATGTGCTTGTGAAAATAAATCTGTGGACCATCCTAAAAACTATTTGATCGATGTGATTTTTGTGAAAGTGCAAATGTATAGCTTTTTAAATCTCTAGATTTCACCCATTACCTATAACTCTGGAAAAGGGTAAAAATCAAACGGGTAAAATTCCTGAATCCAGAGATTTGAAATCTGATCTTAACAGGCCTAAATCTCGACCAGACTTATTCCCACCATATAAGTCAACTCAACTCCCCCGCCACCAAGACAAATTAAAACATCACCACCAACCCAACCTCTCAAATTCTAAATCAAAGACTTTAAATCTTAATGCCTCTAGAAAAACCAAAACACACACCAAGAATGCACCTCAAACTTGACACAAAATCAACAAATCCTTGGTCTAAATACAATAAATTAGATTCCAAATGTTAATACGTGAAGTATTAGTACATATACCTTGTCCTTGATCCTAAAATCAAGGCTACAAAACCCAAACTCCAAACAGAAACAAAAAACTGCCTTGAGGCCAAACTTTGCCACGAAGAACCCTCCCTAAAGAGTAAATCTCTAAATTTTAAACCCAGATATACCTCATCAGCCAAAACTCAACATTGAAATTCTTAAATTTTATCCCCTAGCTTGAAAGTTGAACCTAAATCCCAAATCTCTAACCCGAAGCTATAAACTTGAGTACAATTTTTTAGATCCACTTTACAACTCAAATTTAAATATCATGAACATAAACCTAATCCTTAAACTCAATATCTAATCATATAATTAATCTTTGAAACCACTCTAAAATTCATATCTTGTCACATTCACCCCAATGTCATTCTATAAATTCAATCCTCAATATGACCATGAGAACAAATCCAAAATTTGGGGTCCAAAAGCCCCAACACCCAAACTCAAGCTTCTAATTGTAAAACTTATACATTAAACCATAAACAAGAAATCCAAAAAACCTACTCCTGACCCAAAATTATGTACGTCTGGTAATAAATATTACATACTGTGTAGCCAAAATATTAGTACTTCCAAATAACTAAATTGTAATGCAAAGCCATAAAAACCCGATCCTCAAACCATAGACAACAAACACTAAATTAAAAAATCATACTTTAAATAATAAATTTTATTGAACTTAAGGCCAATCTTAAATCTTCAAATACTAATTGCCAATCCTAGAATTGTATAAGGTATTTTAGGTAATATCACCAACTACTCTACACAATTCTCTACAATATAAGGTAATATCCAAAACCTGAATCATAATACTTGTAACCAGTAATTGAAACCAATACAAAAAACATAACCTAAATGTTAAACTAAAATCCAAATGTTAATCTAAAATCCAATTGCTAAGCTATAAATTCCAGCACGAATGTAAAACCTAGAATTGTAAGTCCCAAACAAATTGCCATAATCTGCATTTTAGTTACTATCCTAAGCACCAAGAATATAAATACAAAATCTATCGAGATGATAATCTTTATCATGGCAACTTACCTTATACCGAAAATTTTAAAATGATATGCTGAACAATAACTCACTATCTTTTTGTCAATATATTAATAACTCACTATCTTTTTGTCAATATCTAAGTCTATGAACTATTAGACCTTTAACAGTGACTAAACTTTAATTCTCCATTTCTGAACTTATTATCCTAGAACCTTCAATAGATATTAGAAATTTTACCGTGAAACCGCAAAACCAGCATCCCATACTTTAAAGAACAACCAAATAAACTAGGCCACAGACCTTAAAAATGCCATAATCTCAAACCCAACACAATCGAAAAAATCAAATCTAAATATAATAAACCAAATTCTATATTCTAATATTAAAGATCTCAAAACTAAACTCTAGGATCCCAAAGCTTAAGCAAAAGCAAAAAACTTTGCCCTAACATCTACTTTGCTATAAAAAACCCTACAAAATTTTAAATTTCAATAAATCTTCTCAACCAAAATCTCAAACCTTGAAATGTACGTGTAAAACTCAAAAACTAACCTCATAAACATGAATTTTAACCCCTAATCTTCGTAGTTGAAATTTAAATCCAAAACCTTGAAACCAAAGTGCAAAATACTAGACCTTAAATCTACAATCAAACCCTCAATCATGAATCTTAACCCCTAGACTAGTCAAATTTACCCATCCAAAAATTCAAAGAAAATCATTCAACTATCCACTTGGTACCAATCGCTGGATTCAAATCTTGATTTTTAGTCCATCATATGCCCTTAAATACTACTTTAGGGAAACCTGAACAAAAAAAATCCCAACATTTTTGCATGAATCTTCATGCCATGAAGTAATAATCATAAGTCTTGAAACCTGAATTTAAACTCAAAATTGAAATTCTAAACCTTAAACTTCATCCATTATTCTAGATTAGTGCACCCTAGGCCGGAACTCCCATTGCCTATGTAGCGTCAATAAAAACCCTATCACTAACTTCCAAATGTTAAACCCAAACCCTAATACCTAAATTCAAAGACACTAAAATCCTTAACCCTATTACCCTAATGCCACTACGCTGACACACTAGTACACAATATCTGAAGTTTAAACAGAACCCTCTTCTCTACTTTAGAATCTAGAACCATTATATGTTCCATACTCTAAACCCCAAACCTTAATAATTATATATCCGAAATCCAATGCCATGATAGTGATAAATCGAAATACAAACTGAAAAGAAAAATCTCAAACCCAATCCAATCCGATCCCTACAATCAAAATTTCAAATCAAAAGCTTATTTTTCCCAACTATAAATGCATACAAATCGCAAACCTATCAAAAATGAAATTCCAAAACCTTTTCCTTAAAAGCTAAATTCAAGTGTGAATTTGAAGCCAAGCCCAACTCGCCCAACCCAATTATGAATCCCTAAATCCCTTAATTTAAACTCCAAACCAAATCTTTATCTCAAACCCTAAATTTGAACCACAAGAACTTATGACCTACTAAATCCTTGCAAAAATCCTAACACCTAAACTCACGCCTCCAAGCCACAAACATTAAACCCATAAACCAACCAAAAGAGAACATATTGGACCCTAAAATTGAATGGCAAAAATCCTAACTCCAAAATGTTTAAAAATCAACAAAAGACCTCAAACATAAGTCTAGAGTGTAGTCCTCAATAATAAAATTAAAATTGAAAAACAAACCCCAAATCTCTAGTAAACGTAAGACCCTTGACACCAAACCTTGGTTCATGAACGTTAAAAAACTTGAGCCTTAAATTACAAACCCCCTAAAAGTCAATAAAAAAATCCTAAATCAAGACATTACAAACCCCCTAAAAGTCAATAAAAAATCAATTGAAATCCTAATTAAGACCCTAAATTACCAAACCTCAAACATTCAAATATGAGAGGCCTAGACCTAAAATTGGAACAAGAATCTCCAACAACCCCCTTCTAGTCAAAGCTCAAAGCCTAAACTAAGACGATAAACCAAACATTCTAAAATCCGTTGCCGCAAAATATGGTATTGTATAGTGAAGCAAAAACTTTCAATCAAGAACCTTAATACCGTACCCTATAATCTTATACTTCACACTAATAAAATAGACCTAAATGCCTTAAATCATAAACTCAAATGCAACACTTTTACTAATACACTTATAAGTCGTCGTATCTTAAACTCGTTCCTACAACCAAAACACAATAAATAATAGTGTCATAAACTTGATCCCAAGTCCTATAGTCAATCATGAATCCGAAGCTCCAAAAACCAAAACCAAATCCAAAATCAAAATCTTGCAACCTGAGCCCTCAGACAAGCCATAATCTATATGCTAATACCAAACCCTAAAACCACAAGCCAAATTCTATATACTACTACCAAACCCTAAAACCAAAACCTACGAAAACATTAAAAAAAGCACTATAAATCATAGTATCATAAAGTCGATTCCAAATCTACAACCCAAGCACTAAAGGATATCGATAAATTTCAAACCCAATCCAATCCAAACTCGGCAATAAAAATTTCAAATCAAAGCCCTAAGTTTTCCTAACTATAAATGCTTAAATTGTAATCCTAAACCAATTAAAAATGAATTTCCAAAACCTTTTCCTTAAAAGCTAAATCCAAATATGAATTTGAAGCCAAGCCCAACTCACCTAACACAATTTTGAATCCTTAAATCCCCTAATTGAAATCCATACCTATTCTTTAACTCAAACTCTAAACTTGAACCACAAGAACCTTTGTCCTACCAAATCCTTGCTAAAGTCCTACGCCTAAACTCATGCCTCCAAGCCACAAACGTTAAACCCATAAAACCAACCAAAAGAAAACTTATTAAACCCTAAAATCAAATGGCAAAAATCCTAACTTCAAAATGTTTAAAAATCAACCAAAGACCTCAAACCCAAGTCTAGAGTGTAGAGTCCTCAATAATAAAATTAAAATTGAAAAACAAACCCCAAATTTCTTGACACCAAACCTTGGTACATGAACACTAAAAAACTTAAGCCTTTAATGACAAACCCCTTAAAAGTCAACAAAAAAATCAATTGAAATCCTAAATCAAAACCCTAAATTACCAAACCTCAAACATCCAAATTTAAGAGGCCCAGACCTAAAATTGGAACACGGAACTCCAACCCCCCAATCAAAGCCTAAAACTAGAACGATAAGCCAAACATTCTAAAATCCTAGGCCACAAAATATAGTACTACATAGTGAAGCAAAAACTTTCAATCAAGAACCTAAATCCTTAATTCAAATATTCAATTAACCACTCAAAACAATATACCTGACTAAAACCAAAAACCATAAATCCCAAACCCCAAATCGTTTATTGAAAAATAAACCCTAGGAAACCCTAAAGTCCTAGACTGCCAGGCCTTAAATCCTAAAACATTAATGATACCAAACCATTAGGTTCATACCAACCTTAAAATATACTAAATGCTAAATAACGATTCTTAAAAATCTAGGGCACTAAAGCTTGGATCCCTTATCCGTATTCCCTAAACTGTAAATTTTGGAACAGATGACCCCAAGATTCTAAAACTAGTTCCAAAGAATTTTAGTTTCACCTAATACACAATACTAACTCTAAACCATACACCATAAATCTCAACCCCAACACTACATCCTTTAACACCGTAGACCAACAAAAAATATACTTCAAACTCATTTACCCTTTAACTCTAAACTTAAACTTAAACCCAAACATTATTAGTGAACCCCAAAGTACCTTCACACTAATAAAATAGACCTAAATGCCTTAAATCATAAACTCAAATCAATCTAAGCCCTAAATGATTGGTTTGCATTCCCTAACTTCAATGCAAACCAAAACCCAATCATGCATCCAAAGCTCCAAAAACCAAACCCAAAAATCAAAATCCTACAACCAAACTTTTAACTCTAAATTTAATGTTATTCACGGGTATCCCTTACCCTAAACATAAACCTCAAAATTAGAACATCTAAACTAGAAGAATTTTTTCCCTTCATCTTAAAAGTATACACTGAACCCCAAATCTCAAAAACTAATTCAAGTGCTATAAACTACAATCCAAACCGTAATTCATAGAGAAACTACTTTAACCCAAGCACCAAGCCTAAATCTTGTATCCAGATAGGCTTAGCTCCCAGCTCAATCCCCCAACGCAACCACTAGAAATTAAGTACTGACCCCAAAACATGAATAAAAGAATATCAAACCCTAACTACAAAATCGATTCCAAAGCCTTTCATGTAAAATCTCTAAATCTATTGTAAGTCGTAGAAGATAGACCCTAAACCCTAAACATGACCATAAAATACTAAACCCCAAATTCCTAGAAGCTACTTATTTTAAATTTAGAAACATTCAAACCTAAAATGTTTAAGCCCACAAAGACCCTAAAATTGAAGTGAGAGCCCCAATGTTGAACCGTGGCATAGACTCTCAAATCCGAACCCCTAAATCCCATATTGTGTATCATAAATTGTTGAGCTAAAACCCCAATTTTAAATTTCTCAACCTCTATTAACCCCAACCTCAAATCCTAAATCCTGAAATACTAAATGTATGGTCCCATAATTTCTAGTAACCTGAATTTGTTCTCCTTGTATCTTATACCCTAAACATTGAAATATTGAACCCCAAGATTCTAAAAATCCTAATCTTTGTTGACCTCTACCCTTGACCAAAAACAATCAATAAATCTAGATAATCCTAACCCAAAATCCCAAACCTTAAATTTCAAACACTAAAATCAGTACCTAAATTATGAACGGTATCCCTAACATTATATTCTAGAAAAAATTACATTGTAGAAAAATGCCATACCAAATTACATTCTAGAAAAAATATAGAATCAAAAGAAGGTTGGGGTGGTGGTTTTTGGTAGTGGTGAGATATGAAAAGAAGATGGGTAAAGGAAGAATCCCTTCACCCACCTAAGGATTGGCTATGGAAGGGCTTGGTCATAACACCTTAAATAAGGGCATTATGGTCATACATATAATGAATTTTGAAAGTGGGCCACCAATAATATTTGGCAGTTAAGTAGAGGGTGCCTAGAGTTTTAACCCCACTAAAGTGGCCACCTGTAGAAATCTCTAAAATTTATTGAATGCCAAGACCCAATAGCCTTATTCCTCGCAGCACCCAACCCTAAGTTTAAATCTTAATCTTTAAAGAGCCCAATGCCCAAGTAGAAAACTAAACCCCAAATTACAAACATTAAACCACCAAAAAAGATTTGGGTCAAAGTCAAAGTAATTATGTATATTGAATTTTAAAGTCAAGTAAATCTAAACTCAAATCTAAACTCAGATCCAAACTCAAAAGTTGAAACCAAATGAAAAATAGGAAACCTAAATGAACCCTAGATCTTCAAAACCTAAAACTTAAAACTTAAAACCTATTGTTAATAATCTTAAACCTAAACCAAACGTTCAACCTTAAACCACAATGCCATGATTCATTAACATTAATACCACAGTCTTTTTAAACCACAAACCTTCAATCCCGAAATACAGGAGAATAGTTAATTATTTCCACCTTATTGCTAATCTTATATCCTAAACATTAATTGCTAATCCCATATTTGTAATTGATCTTGGATCCATTTTGCTAATATCCTTTGCCTTAGTCTTTCAAATACTAAACAACTAGATTTCAAATCCTAATTCCGAGCAAGATTTCAAATCCTAATTTTGAGCAAGATTCCAAATCCTAATTCTAAACTCAACCCAAAACCCCAATCAACAACCAAAACACCCTTGAATTCTCTATAATATAACATAATATACAAAACCTACAAAAGACTATAGACCATAAACCCCAAATCCAAACACCTTAAAGCGAAACCAAGCAAGACAGAGTGAACAAACAAGTGTAAACAAACCCCAACAAAAAACATAACCTAATGTAAAGTTGGAAGTGTAACCTCAAATTCAATTCTTAAGCTATGAATCCCAACAAATGCAAAACATAAAAAACTTGGCCCCAAACACTTTCCATAATGTGTATCTTAGATACCAATCCTTAATGCTTTGAATATGAAATACAAAACCTACCCAAAACTTCTGCAAAAAAAGCCTGCCCAGACACTAAATGCTATGAACTCTGTCATGAGTTACCAATCCTAAACCAAAATTTTAAAAACAAAATCTTGAATAATAAATCTATAATTTTTTTTGCCTAAATATTAAAAACTAATATTGCAAACATCAAATCTAGCTTTGAAATTCAAAACTGAAACTGCTAGTCTTAAAATTTATTCTATAATCTTATTATGTAAGCTCTAAACCAAAATCCTAAACCCTAGTTTCAAATATTAAAATTTTAAAGCATGAAGAACCACCCCTTCCCCACCTCCCCTGCTTGTTCGTTCCCCAATCCAGAAGTAAGAAGCCTAGACACTAATTCCCTAGTATATAAACCTCAAATCAAAACCTATTTCTCAACTCCATAACTTAGAACCCTCAATACAAACTATAGGCTCTACCTTAACCCCATACTCAAGCATCTTAAACTATAAACTAAAAATTGAGTTAAATCCTAATACCTACATAAAACCCAAAAACAGACCCCAAGAATGTCGTAACCTCAAACTTGATCAGAAAAAATTATAAGTTTAAACCTTCAAACCTAAATATAAAATTTTACATTCCAATCTACAATCCAAATCCCAAGATCATGTAGGTAATAATAAACTTGATATCTCTGACCCAATCTCTAATCGCATAATGAATCACTAAGACCAAACTAAAGTTGAAGTGCAATCACTCTCCACTTACCGTAATATTATTCTGTAACTTCAAATCTTAAATACAAACCATGAGAACCAATCCTAAATCTTAGATCCATAAGCTCCATCAGCCAAATCCAAGTTTCCAATTGTAATACTTAAGGACCAAACCATAAACAAGAACACCAAAAAACCAAAATTACTTATCCCATACTAAATATCACAAGTTGTTTGGCCAAAACACTAATAATTCTAAACAACTAATCATAATCCAAAGCTATAAAATCAGCAATTAAAAACCCTATCCTCAAACCATAGATAGAAAAACTAAATGCAAAAATTATTCTCATTAAAAGGAAAGTTTTACTAACCTTAACTCCTTAAGGCTAATAAATCTTAAAATACTAATGATAAATCTTGGATCCATTCTACTAACACATTCAACCTTAGACCTTGAAATACTTAACAGAAAATTCCAAATCCTAATCCTTTAACACTAAACAAATGCTCTAGACACCTTAAGGTCTCTATAGTATGACATAAAACCCAGCATACCATAAACCATATACTAACCCAAACACCTTAAGACTAAATCCTAATTCCCAAAATCAGCAACTATAACAAGACCCAAAACATAAGCTAAATTTTAAACTCAGTACGTAACACTAAATTCCAATTCCTAAGTTATAAATCCCAACAAGAATATAATACCTAAAATCTTTAGCCCAAAACATAACACAATAATATCTATCTTAGTTATGATCCTAAACATGATGGATATAAATAAAAAAACCTACCCAAACCCAATGCTATAATCTCTATGATGGTAACCTAAACCGGAATTCTTAAAACGAAATCTTAGAAAATAATTCTCCAACTTTTCTGATGAAGTCTTCACAGCGTAGACTGAAATTTATTTTGTTCAAACATTAAATTGAAAGCATGAACTTGAACCTCCAAGATCTAAATCCTTGGACTATAAGATCTTTAACGGTAAACTTACCACCCCCCGCTCAAACCAACCCCCCCCTCCCCTTAAAAATAAAATAAAAGGGAAAGAAAGGATAAAGCCTAAACACTAAGTTCCAATATCTAAAGCCTAAATCAAACCCTTTGCTCAACTTCATAGTTTAGAACCCTCAACAAAAACCATAAAATGCTACCTTAAAACCCCAAAATTAGCTTTCAAACCTTAAAGCACAACCTATAAATCCCTATCTCTAAAGAAATCGGAACACAAACCTTGAAATGTCGTAATTCTAAATATAAGAAACCAGATTCTAAATCATAACACCTAAGATACAAAAATGAAACTCTAAATCATAAAACTAAGATCCCAAAACTGTGGCACCAAACAAAGGCCTAAAACTAACATCAATTGCTACAAAAAACTATACAAAATAAATCCTAAATCCCTTGAAATCTACACATTAAAAAATATATCTGTATTGAAAAACAATTAAATAAAATAAAATAAAATAAAATAAAAAAAAACACAACTCAAAAATATGAATTTTTTCCCAGTCTGCTGAATCTAAATCCAAAATTTTCAACCTTGAAACCTAAAACCTAAAAGAAAAATCCTAAACCTTAATCCTACAATCAAATCCTAAATCAAGAATCCTAACCCCAATAGTTAATCACATAGTCCATACTAAAGTTCAAACCCAATGACTCTCCACCATCCACCCCAAACTACACATTAAAACCGAAAAAAACTTCTTTCCAAACAAACACTAACTCTAAAATTTTTTTTAAACAAACCCAAAAATATATTTCTAAAAACCAAACAAAACATCAATAGTGAAACCCTAATCTAGAAAAGCCTTAGACTGCCAAAACCCTGGACACCAACCCCAAACCACAAACTTCTGACCCAAAACTATAAAAGCCCTAAATCGAATTAGCGTAAAATGAAATCCAAAATCTAAGACACAAAGTTCCTAACCACAAAGCCCTCTCTAGATACTATATTTTTAGGTTTTACCAACCCTAAAACCAAACGTCAGTTAAAACCTAAACAATAAATTCCAATTTTATGCATAAATCTTGATGCCATATATTAAAATCAAACCTTGAAACCTGAATTCAAATCCAAAACTAAAACTCCTAACCCTAAACTTCACCTTTATTCTAAGTTAGTGCACCCAGAATAAGGGTGTAAACGAAAACTCAACAGTAAATCCAAATGTTAAACCCAAACTTTAAAGACACTAAACGCCTAAACCCTAATACCCTAATACCCTACCGCCATAACCCGACACACTAGTTCCCAACATATAATGTTCAAATCAAAACCCTCAACAAAAATTATAAATTCCATACTCTAAACACCAAACCAGGTACCCCGAACTTTAAACAATTATAAATCCCAATGGCATGCAATAAAACAAAATACATAACCGAAAAGCAATAAGCTCAAACCCAATCCTAAGCCCACAACACAAAATCCAAAAACCTTTAGTGCCAAAACTAGCCATTATTAATCAGGATCTGAACCATAAAGTGTATTCAATATCGAATGCAATAACTCAAACCTTGATGAAAGTTTGGAAAACCGAACCCCAAAATCCCAAAGCCCAAGCCCAAAAGAGACTACTATCTTAATTTTGAATTCTACAATCTAAAATTTAAAACAAAACCCTAAAAGAAAAAAACAATCTAAAATATTGAAATCGCAGACCTTTCAGAACTGAAATTCCAAAACCTGAACATAGTCCCTTTTTCTTAAAAGATAAATCCGACAATGAACTTGAAGTCCAAAGTGAACCAAGCCCAACGCCTAGATCAGCACCTAACCCAACTAGGAATCCTTGAACCCCTAAATCTAAACCTTAAACCAAATCTTAAACTCAAACCCTAAACTTGAACCATAAGAATCTACCCAAATTCCTGCAAAAGACTTGGCACCTAAACTCAAGCATCCAACCTCGAAATCTAAACACTCATTGATACACATTAAGAGTTATTTACATTTGAGGCAATTATTATTGGCTGGATATTGTTCTCCTTGTATCCTATACCCTAAACATTGAAGTATTGAACCCCAAGATTCTAAAAATCCTAATCTTGACCTCTACCCTTGATAAAAAAGAGAGTAAACCAATAAATCTAGGTAATCCTAAAAAACCTAAACCTTAAATCTCAAATACTAAAATCGGTACCTAAACAATGAATAGTACCCGTAACATTATATTCTAGAAAAAATATAGAATCAAAATAAGGTGGGTAGTTTCTAGTAAGGTAAAGGAGGAATTCCTTCGCCCACCTAAGTATTGACTATAGAAGGGTAACTTGGTCATAAGACCTTGAATAAGGGCATTATGGTCATATAGTTTTAAAATTTGAATGACAATATATCTTGAAACCCAAATTGTTAACTATGAGGTAACTTTTAATTTGGAAGTGGACCACCAATAATATTTGATACTTAAGTGGGGTGTCTAAAGTTTTACCCCTACTAAAGTGGACCTCACTTGTAAAAAACTTGAAAATTTATCGAACGCCAATATCCAACAGCACTAAACCTTTAACTCTAAAGTCTTTAGAAATCATCCTGAAACCATAAACCTAAACCTAACGCGTAGTGTGTCCAAAAAAATAGTCGAAATCTAGGAAAACCTGGCCCCTAAATACTATTACCCTTGCTTAAAGCCCAGAATAATAATAACATTAATTGAAATACTTAATCCAAGACCATAGATTCATGGACCCACAGCCTAGATACCAAAATCATGAAGCATTCCTATAGTCAAAGCGTAAATCATAACCTTTAACTCTAAAATCCTATCCAACAACCGTTAATCCAAAACATCCATTCAGAACCTTCCTAAACCATAAACACAGAAACTAAATGCCAAATCTTAAACCCTTGACCAAAGAAATAAGTTTTATACATACAGCTGAATCCCATATCTTGAAAATTTTGAACCCTAAAAAAAATTTCAACCCAACATCTAGAGGCACTCAAAAAACAAAAAGTCTTGAATAATAATACCAAATCTTGGTCCCCAAAATACTAAAAAATCCAATGCACTAAACCTTGAGTCCTATATTTTTGTTTCGAAACCATTAAACCTTGAAAAACTCAATCCATGTTCTAAAAACCCAATTTTAAACAATATCCAATGTTGAACGCTGAACAACAGCTCCAAACGCCATATCCTTATTCGATATCCTAAACCCAAATTATGTACCTTAAATGCCAAACCCTACCAGCTATAGTTTAACAAAATAGCTCCAAACAACTTATTGTTATTCGGTATCCTAAACCCAAATTTTGTACCTTAAATGCTAAATCCTACCCTCTATAGTTTAACATGATGCACAAAAATAGCTTCAAACTAGATGCCCTCCACCGCAAATTCCAATTCCTTGACACTAAATCCTAATGTTATAATTGAACAACTAAAACTCTAGGCCCCTAAAACATACCCCTAACCTTAAACAAATCCTAAATTGTATACATTCTATTTGTACCCTAAAATGTATTCCCTACCATTAATGTAAAACCTAAAACCTATGCCCCAAACTCAAAGCCGAAAGCCCCCTAGTTTGCAACTCTAAAATGCGTAAATTAAACAATAAACCCACTTGTTATGCCTGCATTCTAATGCTTTATAGACCAACATCGCAAACATTGAAGCCCAAACTCACAAACTCAAAACTATATTAAAAGGAATCACATAATCCAAACAAACTGTAAGCCTAACCTTCACCCAACTTTGGATCACTCACTCCCAAATTAGAACCTAGAGCCTAATTCCTCTATTGTATTCCTTGCAACACCCAACCCTAAGTTTAAATCTTAATCTTCAAAGAGCCCAAAGCCCAAATTCGAGTAACCCTCCAAAACTAAATCCCAAATAACAAACATTAAACCGCCAAAATAGATTTGGCGTCAAAGTAATTATATATTTGAATTGTAAAGTCAAGTAGATCTAAACTCTAAATCCAAAATATTTTATAACTCAACATGAAACTCAAAAGTTGAAAACCAAATGAAAAATAGGAACCCTAAATGAACCCTAGATCTCCAAAACCTAAAACCTAGTGTTAATCTTAAACCTAAACCAAAAGTTTAAACTTTAACCACAATGCCATGGTTCATTAACAATAATACCATGGGCTTTTTAAACCACAAACCTTCAACCCCGAAATACTGGAAAGTAAATAATTATTAGTATCTTAAAGCTAATCATGTTTCCTAAACATTAATCACTAATCTTGGATGCATTTTGCTAATATCCTCAGCCTTAGTTCTTCAAACACTTTACAGCTAGATTCCAAATCCTAATTCTGAACAAGATTCCAAATCCTAATTCTAAAGTCAACCCAAAACCATAATCAACTACCTAAACACCCTTAAATTCTCTGTAGTGTAGCAAACCTACAAAAGACTATAGGCCATACACTCCAAATCCACACCTTAAAACTAAACCAAGCAAGATACTCTGAACCAATAAGCGTAAACAAACCCCAACCAAAAACATAACCTAATTTAAAGCTGAAAGTGTAACATCAAATTCAATTCCTAAGCTATAAATCTCAACCAATACAAAACCTAAAAAACTAGACCCCAAACACATGCCATAATCTGTATCTTAGATACCAATCCTTAATGCTTTGAATAGGAAATACAAAACCTACTCAAACATCCACAAAAAAACCTACCCAAACCCTAAATGCTATAAGCTCCGTTAGAGTTACCAACCTAAACTAAAATTTTAAAAATAAAATCTTGAATAATAAATCCATAACTTTTTTGCCTAAATATTAACCCTAAACCAGTAAGCGTAAACAAACCTCAACCAAAAATATTACCTAATGTATATCTGAAAGTGTGACAGAAAATTCAATTCCTAAGCTATAAATCCCAACAAATACAAAACCTAAAAAACTAGCCCCCAAACACATGGCACAATCTATATCTTCGATACCAATCCTTAATGCTTTGAATATGAAATACAAAACCTACCCAAAACTTTCCAAAAAACCTGCCCAAACCCTAAATGCCATGAGCTTCGTCGTAGTTACCAACCCTAAACCGAAATTCTAAAAACAAAATCCTAAATAATAAATTCATAACTTTTTTGCCTAAATATTAAAGACTAATCTCACAAACCTCAAAATCTAACCTTGAAATTCAAAACTGAAATTGCAAGTCTTAAAATTTATTCCATGATCTTGTTATATAAGCTCTAAACCAAAATCCTAAAGCCTAGCTTCAATTAAAATTTCAAAGCATGAAGAACCACCCCTTCCCCACCTCCCCCTACCTGTTCGTTCCCACAAAAAAATAAGCCTAGACACTAATTCCTTGATATATAAACCTCAAATCAAAACCTTTTTCTCAACTCCATAACTTAAAACCCTCAATACAAACTATAGACTCTACCTTAACCCATACCAAGCACCTCAAACTATAAACTTAATCCCCTGATGTCATTCTCTAATCGCATAATGAATCACTAAAACCAAACTAAAATTTAAGTTCATTCACTCTCCACTTACAGTATATTATTTCATAAATTCAAATCCTAATACAAACCATGAGAAACAATCCTAAATCTTAGATCCAAAAGCCCCATCACCCAAATCCAAGCTTCCACTTGTAAAACTTAAGCACCAAACCATGAACAAGAAAATCATAAAACCTATTCCTAAACCAAAATTACTTATCCCATACTAAATATCACAAGTTGTTTAGACCAAAACACTAACAATTCTAAACAACTAATCATAATCCAAGGCTATAAAATTAGCAATTGAAAACCCTATCCTCAAACCAAAGACAGAAAAACTAAATGCAAAAACCATACTCATAAAAAGGAAAGTCTTACTAAACTTAAGGCTAATAAATCTTAAAATACTAATGATAAATCTTGGATCCATTCTGCTAACACCTTCAACCTTAGACCTTGAAATGCTTAACAGCTAAATTCCAAATCCTAATCCTGAACCTAGTTCTTAACCCTAAACAAATACTCTAGACACCTTAAAGTCTCTATAGTACTATGACATAACACCCTACATACTATAAACCATATACTAACCTAAACACCTTGAGACTAAATCCTAATTCCCAAAATCAGCAAGTGTAACAAGACCCAAAACATAGCCTAAATTTTAAACTCAGTATGTAACACTAAATTCCAATTCCTAAGCTATAAATCCCAACAAGAATATAAGTCCTAAAAACATTCGCCCGAAACATAATTCTATAATCTTTATCTTAGTTACAATCCTAAACTCCATGGATATAAATCAGAAAACCTACCCAAACCCTATGTCATTATCTCAATGATGGTAACCTAAACCAAAATTCTTAAAACAAAATCCTGGAAAATAATTCCCCAATTTTTCTGTTGAAATCTTCATAGCGTAGATAAAAAATCGCAAACTTAATCTTGAAGACTAGGAATTTCAATTTATCTTGTTCAAACATTAAATTGAAAGCTTGAAGTGTAAAGCTTGAACTTGAACTCCAAGATGTAAATCCTTAGACTATAAGATCTTTAATGGTAGACTTACCACCCCCCCCGAACCAACAACCCCCACAATCCCCCCCCCAAAAAAAAAAAAAAAAAAGGAAGGGGGAGAAAGAAAGATTAAGCCTAAACACTAAGTCCCAATATCTAAAGCCTAAATCAAACCCTTTGCTCAACTTCATATTCTAGATCCCTCAACACAAACCATAAATTCTAAAAGCCCCAAAACCAGCTTTCAAACCTTAAGGCACAACCTATAAATCCCTACCTCTAAAGAAACCAGAGCACAAACCTTGAAAATGCCGTAATCTCAAACCCAACACAACCAAAAAATTGTAAGTCGAAATATAAGAAACCAGATTCTAAATCCTAACACCTAAGATCCCAAAACGAAACTCTAAATTGTAAAAGTAAGATTCCAAAACTTTGGTACAAAAAAATAGCCTAAAACTTTGTCCTAACATCAATTGCTACCGAAAAGTGTACAAAATAAATCCCTAAGTTTTAAACTTGAATAAATCTCCTCAGCCATAATCCCAAACCTTGAAACTACACATAAAACTAATAAAGAAACTCATAAATATGAATTTTTCCCCAGCTGAATCAAAATCCAAAACTTTCAACCTCAAAACCTAAAACCTAAAAACAAAATCCTAAACCTTAATTCTACAACCAAATCCTAAATCAAGAATCCTAACCCCAATACTTAATCGCATAGCCCATACTAAAATTCAAATTAGATGACTCTTCACCATCCACGGGGTATTGGTCCCTAAATTCAAATCATGAACACCAATCCTAAATCCCAGATCCAATAGTCTAACACCCAAACTACACATTAAAACCGAAAAAACTTCGTCCCAAACAAACACTAACTCTAAAACTTTTAAAAACAAACCCAAAAATATATTCCTAAAAATGACATAGAACTTAAAAAATGAAACCCTAATCTAGAAAAGCCTTAAGACTACCAAAACCCTCGACCCCAAGCCCCAAACCATAAACTTCTGACCCCAAACTATAAGAGCCCTAAATCCAATTAGCATAAAATGAAACCCAAAATCAAAGACCCAAAGCTCCTAACCGCAAAGCCCAAGATACTATATCTTAAAAACCAAATCTTGAAATATTCAACCTAAAATTTTGAACACAACTTTAAATCCATAGTCAATGCCAAACCTAGTGCCATGTCCATGAACCCTAATAAAATCAGAACTCCTAAATCTCATATTACATATCCTAAAGATGAAGCTTTCAAAATCCAAGTACCTAAACATAAATTGAAAAAGATATCCTAAAGTTCATAATTCAAAACCCCATCATCAAACTATAAACACTAAATCCCAAATGTTAAAGTACTAAAAGCTAATCCTTAGTCCCATAATCATGAATAATGTTGAATCCTAAACCCATTGTCATTATACTCTAGACAACTACTCCAATACTTTGATTTTAAACCCATTATCAACCCTTTAATGCTACTCGAAACAACATATACCAGGTGCCAATCTTAGATCCTCAATAGTTTAACCTATGAACCAAAAGTTTCTCCAAATAACATGCCAAACCAGAGCCCCAAATAGAAACATAATCTAAAACTATAAACTAAACGTAAAACTTAAAATTAAAAATAAGTACCTAAACTGTATATACCCTATGGCCCAACACCAATAAAAAAACCTATAAGCTAGGCCCTAAACCCAATGTTATAATCTCTAGCCTAGTTACCAATCCTAAAACAAACGTTAGACAAGCTAAACAATAAATTCCAATTTTATGCATAAATCTTGATGCCATAAATTAAAATCAAACCCTGAAACCTGAATTCAAATTCAAAATTGAAACTCCTAACCCTAAACTTCACCTTCATTCTAGGTCAGTGCACCCAGAATAAGGGTGTAAATGAAAACCCAACAGTAAATCCAAATGCTAAACCCAAACCTCAAAGCCTAAATTCAAAGACACTAAAGTCCTAAACCCTAATACCCTACCGCTACTAGCCTGGCACACTAGTTCCCAACATTTAATGTTCAAATCAGAACCCTCTTCTCAACTACACAATCTAGAACCCTCAACAAAAATTATAAATTCCATACTCTAAACACCAAATCAGGTACCCCAAACTTTAAGCAATTATAAATCCCAATGGCATGCAATAAAACAAAATACAAAACCGAAAAGCAATAAGCCCAAACACAAAATCCAAAAACCTTAGAACCATAAAGTGTACTCAACATCGGCTGCAAAACTCAAAACTTGATCTAAGTTTGGAAAACTGAACCCCAAAATCCCAAAGCCCAAGCCCAAAAGAGACTACTATCTTAATTTCGAATTCTACAATCTAAAATTTAAAGCAAAACCCTAAAAGAAAAAATCTAAAAAATTGAAATCGCAAACCTTTCAAAACTGAAATTCCAAAACCTGTACTCAATCCCTGTTTCTTAAAAGATAAATCCGACAATGAATTTAAAGTCCAAAGTGAAACCTTAAACCAAATCTTAAACCAAACCCTAAACTTGCCATCAGCACCTAACCCAAATCCCTTGGAATCCCTAAACCCCTAAACTCTAAACCTCCAAACCAAAACTTAAATTGAAACCCTAAGAGTTATTACATTTGAGTTAGTTATTGTGAGGGGGAATTTATTTTGAGACTTAAGACCATAAAGACGCCGGCGCATCTACCTCACAGTAAATGACCAAAAACCCCCAGGGGAAAAAAAAAGAGAAAAGAACAAATACCATTATTTCTCACACCACACCTAACCCATAGGTAGGTGAAGGGATTTCCCGTTCCCCCTGCCGGAAACCACCCTGTACCCACCAGCCCCCTTGCTGGAAGCCACCACCAACCAATATAAAAAACCACACCCTTTGGTAGCAAACCCCTTTCACCTCTATCACTGGCATCCACTAACGACATAAACCACCCGTCACTACAACGGCAAACCCCAAAACCGTCTACTAATTCAAGACTACAAGGAATAAGAGAGTGAATGCAAAAGTTTGTTTAATCATCCCAACTAGTACAGGAAAAGAACCCTAAATCCAAAATATAAAAAGCCTTAAGTCAAAATTTTGTATTTGAAGGTAAGACCGTAAACTGAAAGCATAAAATCTTAAATCTATAATATAAAGTCTGGGAAATCTTGAATGTCCAAATCCTAAATCTAGTTTAAAACCCTAAAATGTCCCAATGCTAAAGTCCAAACTTAAAACCATAAAGTCAAATAATAAATGCCCTTCTCACACTAAATACCCAAATTGTTAGGCCAAGACACTAAAAATTCCAATCAAGAAAAATCGCAACCAACCCTAAATTCAAAATTCTTGCCAAGAAAAATTAATTAGCTGAGCCTTAAAGCTAATCTTAAATCCTAAACTATTAAATGCTAATCTTGTAATTATTCTACTAATATCCTCAATTTTAGACGGTGAAATACTTCTTTATTTTTTTTTAGTAGAAAAACCTTGAAATACTAAACAGCTAGATTTCAAAATCCTAATCCTGAACCCAATCGAAAATCCCAATCCACTACCCAAACACCCTTAAATTCTCTTTAGTTTAACATATCATCCACAATTTACTTAAAACTATAGGCCATAAACCCCAATACCCTGAACAAACACCTTAAAACTAAACCCTAATACCTTGTGGAGAAATCCCAACCAAAAAAATATCCCTACTATAAAACTAAACATGTAACAAAAAAAAAAAAAAAAGTCAAATTCTTAAGCTATAAATCCCAACACCAAGTTTACACACAAAAAAAAAATAAAAAAAAAAAATCTCAACACCAATACAAAACCTAAAAACTAAGCCCCTAATGCCTGCCACACCCTATATCTTAGTTATCTTCTACATGCTTTGAATATAAAATACAAAACTAACCTAAGACTTACAAAGATAAAAACCTACCCAAACCCAATGCCATCCCTATCTTGGTTACCAACCTTAAGTTGAATAAATCCTGAATAATAAACCTATTTTTCTGCCTAACCGTTAAAGACTAATATTTCATAGCCTCAAAATTTAAATTTCAGACTCAAAAATGAACCTCCTAGTATTAAACTTTATGCTGGAATCTTGTTACGCGCATTCTAAACCAAAATCTTAAACTCTTGTTTCAAAGTTCAAACATTGACCTTTTAAAGCATGAAGAACTTGACCTAAACCTCAAAATCTCCAAAGACCCTAAAACCTTTGACCATGACCTAATTCCCATTATATAATGTTCAAATCAAAATCCTCCTCTTAACCCCATCTAGAACCCTGAAGACAAATTATAAACTCTACCTTAATGTCAAACCCAACATCTCAAACCCTAAATCTAAAATTATAAATCCTAATGCGCTATTCAGGGGAAAGTGAAACCAACGAGAGGCGGGGGACCGGAGGCCCCCATCCCGGCAATAAGCCCCTTTGCAAAAAAATTATAAATCCTAATGCCTCTAGAAAAACCAAAACATAGAGACGAAGAATGCCGTAATCTCGAACTTGACACAAAATCAACAAATTCCAAGTCTAAATAAAATAAACTAGATTTGAAATCTTAATATTTGAAGTATTATTACATACCTTTTCCTAAATCCTCTAAATCCTAAAACCAAGGCCCCAAAAGCCAAACGCCAAATACAAACAAAAAACTGTCTTAAGGCCAAACTTTGCCCCCAAGAACCCTAATAAATTCCTAGTGTTTAAACCCAAATATATCTCATCAGCCAAAACTTGACGTTGAAATTCTTAAATTTTATCCAGCGTCTTGGAAGTTGAACCTAAATCCCAAATCTCTAACCCAAAACTGTAAATTTGAGTACAATTTTATAGATCCCCACAAATTGCAATATCATGCTGGTAAATCTGATCCTTGAACCCAATCTTTAATTGCATAATGAATCTTTGAAATCACACTTCCAGTATCACTCTCACCCAACTATAATTCCATAAATTCAAATCCTAAATATAGACCATGAGAACCAATCCTAAAACTTACACATTAAATTATAAATCAGAAATCCAAAAAACCTATTGTTGAACCAAAATTTTGTATATCTTGTGTAGTTAGAACACTAGTAAAAAACTAAGCATGATAATTCAAAGCCATAAAATTAGCAGTTGAAGACCCAATCCGGAAACCATAGACAACAAGCACTAAATCCAAAAATCATACCTAAAAAGATAAATTTTATTGACCTTAATTCCAATCCTAGAATCATGATAAGGTAATACCACGAACTACTCCAAACACCCCTCAATTCTCTATGATAATACCCAAAACCTAAGCTGGCCTAGATGAACCTCAGATCCAAAAATACCCAAAACCTGAATCTTAATACCTTGTAACCAAGACCAAAAAGATAGCCTAAATGTTAAACTAAAATCCAATTACTAAGCTATAAATTCCAACACGAATATAAAACCTAAAATTATAAGCCCCAAACAAAGTTTCATAATCTCTATTTTAGTTACTATTCAAAGCACCAAGAATATAAATACGAAATCTACCCAGATCCGAGGCAATAATCCCTACTTTATATTGAAATTCTTAAAATGAAAATCCAGAACAATATAGCTCGCTATCTTTTCTATCAATATCTTAATACTGCAGATCGAAATTGCAAACCTCAAAAACTAAACTTGAAAGAAAAAAATTGAAACTCCAAGCCTTAAAATTTATCTTGTTCAAATACTAAACTGATAGCATAGATGATTAAGCCTTGCACTTGAACCTCCAGGATCTAAGTCTATGAACTATAAGATCTTTAACATAGACTAAACTCTAATTTAAAATTTCTAAAGCTTAAATCAGTCCCTCTTCTAAACTTCATATCCTAGAACTTCAACAGAGACTAGAAATTTTACCTTGAAACCCCAAAACCAGCATCTCAAACCTTAAAGAACAAATTTTAATTCCTAATACCTCTAACAAAGTTGGGACACAGAGCTTAAAAATGCCATAATCTCAAACCCAACACAATAAAAAAAATTAAGTCTAAATATAATGAACCAAATTCTTAAGTCTAATTAATACTGAAGATCTCAAAACCTAAGCAAAAGTGGAAAACTTTGCCCTAACATTTACTTTTTTTTCCGCTAAAAGGATCATTATATTAAGCGAAGATGAAATATTAAAAATACATCAATTAATATCTTATGAGGAACCAACCTCCCTTACCCGCTACAACTGTTGCCTCCAATACACCCTTCCTCACTGGTTCCTATTCAGATTAGAAAACTACTAACTAACTCATAAAACGAAATCTAGGACAGCTAGAGGCATCCATATCAAGTTCATTAAGGATTGAAGCTGACCAAGGAATGTTAATATCAAAAGTTCCTGTCCTAGTTGTTGAATTTGCCAAAAAATCTGCCATTGTATTAATTTCACGATAGCAATGTGAAATCTTCCAATCTATAGTTAAACAAATATTCTTGTAACTCTCTTCACATATGAAAGATATGCAAAGGTATTTTCTTCTGCTGTATTAAAGTCACCACAACTTTTGAATCACTTTTACCTAAAGCTTTGTAATTTGCAAATGCCTTGCCCAGCGTAATCTGAATGAAAGTTTCCAATTCAGCCTCAAAGTTTGTTTTAACATCTAAAAAAATACTGAAATTGAAAACCACCGCAGAAACTTCATTTTGAAATACTCCTCCACAGCCAAAAACTTTATTTCGAAATTGCCTTAACATCTATTCGCTACCAAAAACACTACAAAATTTTAAATTTCAATAAATCTTATTAACCAAAATCTCGAACCTTGAATCGTACATGTAAAATTCAAAAACTAAATACACTAATATGAATTTTAACCCCTAATCTTACTAGTTAAAATCTAAATCCAAAACCTGTAACCATAACCTTGAAACCTAAATGCAAAATCCTAGACCTTAAATCTATGTCAAGTCCTGAATCATGAATCTTAATCCCAAGATTGGTGCATTGCCCATACAAAATTCAAACAAATCACTCAACTATCCACCTGATTACATTCATTGAATTCAAATCCAAGATATTGATTTTTAGTCCATCCTAAGCCCTTTAATACTTACTACTTGTAACACCATACAAGACGCGAATCTTAAATCTTCTATAGTTTAATCTAAGAGCCAAAAATTTCCTCTCTAAAACCATAATCTTAGCATCAAACTTAAAATTAAAATTAATACCTAAACTCTATATCCTTTGGCCTAACCAAACTTTTATACCTATAACAGTATAACCTAAGTCTTAAACCCAATGCCTTAGTCTCTCGTTTGGTTATCAACCCTAGAACCAAACTTTAGGGAAACCTGAACAGAAAATCCCAACATTTTTGCATAAATCTTCATGCGATGAAGTAAAAATCACAAGCCTTGAAACTTGAATTCAAACTCAAAACTGAAATTCCTAACCTTAAACTTCATTCATTATTCTAGATCAGTGCACTCTAGATCAGAACTCCCTTTGCCTGTATAGTGTCAATAAAAACCCATACCTTAATGCCTAAATACGAAGACACTAAAATCCTTAACCCTATTACCCTAATGCCACTAAGCCGACACACTAGTACGCAGTATCCGATGTTCAAACAGAACCCTCTTCTCAGCTTTAGAATCTAGAGCCATTATAGTTTCCATACTCTAAACCAAACCTTAATAATTATAAATCCCAAGTCCCAATATCATGATAGTGATAAATCGAAGTACAAACCGAAAAACTAACTCTCAAATCCAATCCAATCCAATCCATACAATCAAAATTTCAAACAAAAGCATAATTTTTCCCAACTCTAAACGCATAAATTGAAATCGCAAACCTATCAAAAATGAAATTCCAAATCCTTTTCCTTAAATGCTAAATCCAAGTATGATTTGAAGCCAAGCCCAACTCACCCAATCCAATTATGAATCCCTAAATCTCCTAATTTAAATCCCAATATAAATCTTAAACTCAAATCCTAAACTTGAACCCCAAGAACCTATGAACAAACCCAAATCAAGACCCTAAATTACCAAACCTCCCATAGTCAAAGCCTAAAGCTAGAAACATAAACCATAATTCTAAAATCCTAGGCTGCAAAATAGAGTACTGCATAGTGCATCAAAAACTTTCAATCGAAAACCTAAATCCTTAATTCAAAATCTCGTTATCCAATTCACCACTTAAAACAATATAACTGACTAAAGCAAAAAACCATAAATCTGAACCCCTAATCGTTTATTGAAAAATAAAACCCTAGAAAACCCTAGACAGCCAGACCATAAATCCTTAAACATTAAAGATACTAAACCATTAGGTTCATACCAACCTTAAAATATACTAAATGCTAAACTACGGTTCCTAAAAATCTAGAGTGCACTAAACCTTACATCCCTTATCTGAATTCTTAAACTATAATTTCTAGAACACATGACCCCATGATTCTAAACCATATACCATAAATCTCAACCCTAAATTCCCCAACTCTACACCCTTAACACCATAAGCCAACAAAAATATGCTTCAAATTCATTTACCCTTAACCCTAAACTTAAACTTAAACCTAAACACTATCTATGAACCCCAAACCTAAACCCCTAAACCCTAAATACCATACCCTATAGCCTGATAAATCTTATACCCTTGCACCAATAAAATAGACCTCAATACCTTAAATCATAAACTCAAATCCAACACTATAACTAAAGCACTATAAATCATAGTATCATAAACTCGATCCCAAATCCTACAACCTAAGCACTAAATGAATGGTTTACATTCCCTAACATCAATGCAACCCAATCATGCATTCGAAGCTCCAAAAACCAAACCCAAAATCTTACAACTAAATCACTATAAATCATAGTATCATAAACTTGATTCCAAATCCTACAATCAATCATGCATCTGAAGCTCCAAATATCAAATCCAAAATCAAAATCCTACAACTTGAGCCCTAAGACAAGCCAAAATATACCTAAAAGGCCAATGGTGGATTAGTAGAGCGGTTAAAAGCCCAACTTTCCACGGGGAGGTCTTGGGTTCGCACCCATCCGGCGGCATCTATATTAGTAATATTCCCCCACCCTATATATAAACTCTTCGGATTCAAAAAAAAAATAAAAAAAAAAATATATATATATATATATATATATATATATATATATATATATATATATATATATATATATATATATATATATATATATATACCTAAAAGAAAAAGACCCCCTAACGTAGTTCGAATGGGGGTTGACCACCGTGCCCACTCTGGCCTCACATGGTAGGCCCTTGTGGTTGCGAGCTGGAGCTGCCATAGCTTATGGCTAGAGCAATGGGAGGGGCCCCCAGTAGAGAGAACAATAAGGAAAACGAATGTTGAGTCCGCTTGGCTGGTGGTAGGAGTTGAGGGCAAGTGCTTGGTAGGCGAACAACCCAGTGAACCGGGCGGGGCACTCAACATGCCGGGGGACACACTGAGGAAGTACGAGAAATTGGCTCGGCTTCGCTTTCAACAAAGCAAGGACTAATAGATACTCTCTTGTAATCATTAAAAGTGTTAGAAGATCTCTGCTTGGTCACAAGTTAATATCTCTTGGAAGCGTTAGAAGATCTTTGCCAGTGTTGCCGAAGCCAAGGAAAGAGAAGGCTAAAGAACAACAATGGAGAGAGAGGAGAGAGAATAGAATAGAAGGGTAAAATTGACATTTTGAATATTTATTTATTGATGACATTATCATTTAACATTTAATGCTTAACAGTATGGGTGCATTTGTAATTTACTTTTTTTTTTCAAGAGTGTTTGTAATTGATTGCAAAACCAGGTGATCTATATGTCATTTTCCAATATCTGATTTTTTTTTTTTTAAATTTCAATTTCAGTAGTTTAAGTTTATTTTTCCAATTGTGATCTTTAATTCCATTTGATCAAATTTTGTTTTAAAGTTAGTCTTCAATTTTTCTATTTTCATGTAATTCTCAAATTTCACTATTTTTAATTTATGCTTAGGGTTTTACCTTATGTTTCTAATTTTGTAATTACATTTCCAATTGTAACTTTATTTCAATTTTTCTATTTTCATGTAATTCTCAAATTTCACTATTTTTAATTTATGCTTAGGGTTTTACCTTATGTTTCTAATTTTAGTTTATTAAGTAACTTTTCAATTTTGATATTTTGTAGTTTATATTATATTCTTCCTATTTCTTTTTTATTTAATTTATTTTCCAGATTTGGTTTTTTCATTCATTTTCCAAAAATTTTGCTTTTATTCGAATTTTGATATTTTAATTTTATTTTTCCAATTGGATTCTTTCCATTGTTTTAGACAAAATTTCAAACTTAATTTTTGAATTTCTTTATTTTTAATCTAATTCGCCAAATTCATTATTTTTAGTTTATGCTTTTGGCTTTCAAATTATTTTTCAAATATTGATTGTTAAATGAATTTTAAAATTCTAGAGGTTTAAGTATTCATTTTTTCAACAAGTATCCTTTTTTTTTTCCCCCAACTTTAATACTAGTAATTTACTTCTCCAGTTTCAGGATGTTTAAGAATAGTGAAGTGTTCTATCCATAATTTTTTTTATAAAAAGGAATGATTTGATTTGTCAAAAAATGAGATTTTTGGAAACCAAATGGGTTTTTGTTGGAGAACTATGATTCTAAAAAGTCACATACTAAAGAACGACGTAAGACAACGCAGAGTTGTTCTAGTGTTGAATCCAACACCTCTCAGTGAAGAGGTGAGGCATATTAATATCCCCACTAGATTAAAACTCTATAATCAAAATCTTTTAAAAATCACATGGAAACTCAAAAGTTGAAGACAAAAAATGAACCATAGATCTCCAGATATTAAAACCTAATGTTCTTACAAACCAAATAAATTTTTTTTACCTTAAACCTTAAAGCCATGGTTCATCAACAAAAAAAATACCATGGTCTTTTTAAACCATGAACCCTTTCTTCAAAATATAAAAAACCCTAAATCAAAATTTCGTAAATTTTAACCTAACCAAAGACCTTAAACTGAAAGCATAAGATCTTACATCTATAATACAAAATCTGGAAAAATTAAGATCTTGAATGTCCAAATCCTAAATGTAGTTTTAACCCCTAAAATGTCCCAATGCTAGAAACCCCAAAAAGTCAAATAATAAATGCAGACTTCTCACACTAAATATAGAAAATTGTTAAGCTAGGACACTATTCATAATTGCAACCAGCCCTAAATTCAAAATCATACCAAGAAAAATTAATTAGCTGAGCCTTAAAGCTAATCCTGAATCCTAAACAATTAAATGCTAATCTAGGAATCATGATTGATTTTGGATTCATTTTGCTAATATCCTCAATCTTAGTCCTTGAAATACTTAAGGGCAAGATTTCAAACCCTAAACCCAATGGAAAACCCCAATCAACTACCCAAACAAACTTAAATTCTCTACTGAAAGCTATATAGAACATAAACCCCAAACCTAAACAATTAAATGAGAAATCATGATTGATCTTGGATTCATTTTGCCAATATTCTCAATCTTAGTCCTTGAAATACTTAACAACAAGATTTAAAACCCTAAACCCAACCCAAAACCTCAATCAACTACCCAAACACCCATAAATTCTCTACTGAAAACTATATACACCATAAGCCCCAAACCTAACCTTAAAACTGAACCCCCCCCCCCCAAAAAAAAAAAAAAAAAAAGCTAATGTAAAATAAAATTCCTAAGCGATAAATCCCAACATTGAGTTTACCCCAAATAAGAAATCCCAACATCAATACAAAATCTAAAAACTTAAGCCCCAAACGCATGCCACAATCTGTATCTTAGTTACCTTCTAAATGCTTTGAGTAAAAAATACAAAACCAACCTAAAACTTACAATGATAAGAACCTACCCGAACCCAATGCCATTTCTATCTTAAGTTAACAAACATAAGCTGAAATTTTTAAAATAAAATCCTGAATAATAAACCTAATTTTTCTACTCAAATGTCAAGGACTAATATTTCATAATCTCAAAATCTAAATTTGAAACTTGGAAAAGAATTTCTTAGTATTAAAATTTATCCCATAATCTTGTTACATGAGTTCTACACCAAAATTTTATACCCAAGTTTCAAACATTGACCTTTTAAGTATGAAGAACCTGAAATTCCCATCATATAAAGTTAAAATCAAAATCCTTGTCTCAACCCCATCTATAACTTTGAAGACAAATTATAAACTCTACCTTAACCCCAAAGCCGGCATCTCAAACTCTAAATCAAAGACTTTAAATCCTACTGCCTCCAGAAAAACTAAAACATAGACACCAAGAATGCACCTAATTAAAACTTGACACAAAATCAACAAATCCTTAGTCTAAATACAATAAATTAGATTCCAAATGTTAATACTTGAATTATTAGTACATATACCTTGTCCTAAATCCTAAAATCAAAGCTCCAAAACCCAAACACCAAACAGAAACAAAAAACTGTCTCAAGGCCAAACTTTGCCACCATGAACCCTCCCTAAAGAGTAAATCTCTAAATATTAAACCCAAATATACCTCATCAGCCAAAACTTAACATTGAAATTCTTAAATTTTATTCTGTGTCTTGAAAGTTTAACCTAAATCCCAAATCCTGACCTGGAACCATAAACTTGAGTACAATTTTATAGATCCACTTTACAACTCAAATTGCAATATCATGATGGTAAACCTAATCCTTAAACCCAATAGCTAATCACATAATTAATCTTTGAAACCAAACTGAAATTCAAATCCTGTCACACTCACCCCAATGTCATTCCATAAATTCAATCCTCAACTTCAGTCTCCTGTATCCAGTTTCTGTCTAATTCGTTGGTTTTGCCTCTCCAGCTCCACACCTCTAAATCCTAGCATCTTTAACCTCATATTTTGATAGCAGTGGAGATAAATGCACTTCAAAAGGCAGATCCCCTTGTCTAGATGGTGGTCATTCTTTATACCAACAGGGAACTAGCAAATTATTTTGACTGTTATTCATTCTAGAAAACGGTTGCCCCTCAGCTGAGTCTTTCATTATGCTTGAGTTATCACTTGGAACCTAATCCCAACATTCCATAATATTTGATTATATGCTTCTCCACCTTACACTTCTTGTACAAGAACTATGGCAGTATAAATTATCCAAATTCCAAATCATGACGGGAATTCTACTCTATTCCATGCACCATAAAAAACATCTTGTCTTGAAAAAGCTGTTTGTTACTTCCTTGTTGCTTATTGTGATTAACTTGGTGAGGTCTTACCAAACCTTCGTTTGGTCCTACCTTCTGCAAGATCCATTCCAAGCTTGGTATGGTAGGTTTGTGTGCTCCAGAGATTGAGGGGGAGTGCTAAAAGTCTATGTTGCTGTACCATGAGATAGAAAATTTCTTTGTTATTTAACTTTATTGTTTCGGCTGAGGATGAAGAACACATAATAAAGGGAGATGAAAATGAAGAGAAACAAGCTCAGCCCACAAAGTCAGGAGAGTCATAGTTAAATGGAGCTTCCTAGAAGCAAGCATAATGCCAAATAGATATATGATTAGTTTAAACTAAATTTGGTTAATTGGAGTCAACTTACATAAATGCCAATCATGGAGAATATTGTTTGAGGGGCATTTGGCCTGGGCATTGCTTCCATAAGTAATAAACGTTGAGAAAGTCGTTTAAGGTGTCATGACCACATTCAATGGAGACCTCTAAATGCCCCCGTACAGAGAAGTGATATAATCCAAATTAAAAGAATTAGAAGAGCTAAAGGCAGACCTAAGATAACCTTAAAAGACGTGGTGACAAATGATATGTATAACTTAGGCCTTGTATCTAGCATGACCTCAAACAAAACTGATTTAGAAAGCCAGAATCTATGTAGCTGATCTCATTTAATTGGTACAAGGTTTATTGTTGTTGTTGTTGGAGTCAACTTACATCCAAAATTTTTTGTCCTTCCATATAATAAGCCAATCATGCAATAATAAAAAAATGTCACAATGCATATTAGACTTCCTCTACTGTAAGATATGAAATTAGAAGGGACGTAAACCTTGCTCACCTGAATCTTGGATTAAATCATCCTCTACAGTGGCTTGTTCTGAAAGTAAATAACAAAAAGAAAGAATAAAAAAAACCCATCAAATCACTCTTGATGAAAAAGTGATTTTGTAGGTATTAAGTTGGATTAATTCACTCTTAAAGATTGGATTAATTCGTCGTTATCTTCTATTGATTTTCTCCAGTGTCTTAATCTTATCATTTGAAGTGTCATCATCATATCTTTTTTATTTCTAAAACATATCAATATTGGGAGAGAACAAACTTCTTTGATTGCTTTTAAAGTATTAAGTTGTTAAAAATAATAGCACGGTAAAGGCGCGAGGAGGGGCGACACGGGTCCCCGGGCACCGCGCCCGACGGACGACGGCTCAACGGGGACCAATGTAGATCCCAAGCTCGGAGGGGCATCCCCGTGGTAGGAAAGCGTCCCGCCTTACCTCCAATTACCTGGCCTCCTCCTTACCCCTAATTTGTGTATCTCAATTACTCATGAGTCATGACAAATTCATCTATATTCTGCCCAGCCTTAATGAAAACAAAAAGAAAAACAAAACAAAAAAACAAAAAAATTTACATCTTGAATCTTTTGTCTTTCCATATAATAAGCTAGTCATGCAATAATAAAAAAGTGTCTGGTTAGATATAGAAGGTAATTTAGAAGACCATGGATCCCACTCCAAATGGAAGTCGAACCAATACTTGGAAAGTAATGGCATGGAATGGACAACAAAATTGAGGGATACCTCCCTCGAACGCACCAAACCGAAGGATATCCCACTTCCCTCTAGTAACAATGGATCCGATGTGATGTCTTGGATCCCATCCACCGAAGGTATTTCGATACACTCGCATATGAGACATTGATAAAGAACGAACCAGCTGTAGATATATGGGAATATTCGATGAAAAATTTTGGAATACTTCTGGAAACTTCACTCCAAACCGATTTGCGTCTTTTGGCTAGTTGTAAAGAATAGGTTGATGACAATGCTAGAAAGCGCTACGCACTTCAAGATAATGATAAATGCAACTTTGCATGACAGGTGGAAGATGATTACATGTATTTAGGGATTGTTGCTTGCAAGAAGCATTTGAAACATATGGTTAAACCACGAAATCAAATATGGTTTTAGGTGCGAAAAGCAAGAATAGATCTATGCCAATATTTGTGGGTTGCGCCAAATGGAGCAACGAGATTGTGGTACCCTACAATTCTTTGGAGATGGCGAAATCGAGATATCCATGAGGTAGATTTTCCAGACAGGGAATGGTATGCTCATTATCGAAAAATATCGAGCCAATAAGGAAGCTTGGACAACATGCCGAAGCCGTCTGATCCAAGTAAAGAATTGGAAGTTAGGGTGGACATGCCCAGAAGAGGATGGTAAGTGCAACACGGATGCTCTGAAAGTGAAGGAATGCTACGCTCAATTAGGGGGTGATTCGGGACAAGAAGGCCTGGAGGAGGATTTGCTATCAAGATTCCTCATGCCATGTAGTAGAGGCGGAACCGCGCAACAAAGAAGGGGTAAAGGTAGGTTGGATATGGGAGCATGGCCACTCCAAATAGAACGGACGGAAGGCCAAAGGCGGAACCGAGTTAACGAGCAAGGATCGATGGGAAGATTAGTTGAAACGAAGCCTATATGCTCTCGAGGCCATGTTAGATTTAGTCAGTGAGGCGCAAAAAACAAGGCGCGATTGGTTGTCTAAGAGGTGGCTAATTGGAAGAGATGATTTGGTCTTTCAATGATCCCAGAAATGACAGACATCCTTAGAGAGGATTGTCTCAAGAGTTGTGCTCTAGTTTGATTTGTATTGTTTTTTTGGGTCTTTTGACCCCGTTTTGTAACAAAAAAATAAAAAAATAAAAAAATAAAAAAGTGTCACAATGCATACTAGACTACTTCCACTACTATAAGATATGGAATTAGAAGGGACGAAACCGCTCTACAGAGAGGCATTTCCACAATGCATATTAGACACTCCACACTATAAGATATGGAATTAGAAGGGACGAAACCTTGCTCTACTAGAGAGGCTATTTCCACAATGCATATTAGACTACTTCCACTACTATAAGATATGGAATTAGAAAGGACGTAAACCTTGCTCTACTAGAGAGGCTATTTCCACAATGCATATTAGACTACTTCCACTACTATAAGATATGGAATTAGAAAGGACGTAAACCTTGCTCTACTAGAGAGGCTATTTCCAAGTTGTGAAGCTACAAGAAACAAGTTGCAATAGTGAAACTTAATCTAGTCAAAGCATCAAGAACCTTTGCTTCAAGCTTCTAAAAAAGTTCAGTGAACAAATGGATCAGGATGCCCATCACTCCAACAAGTCAGATGGTTTTTGCTTATCGCTAATCCATTTAACAGTTATAAGAATTATATTTCCCAGGCTAAACTTGTGAGAGTAAGCATGTTCCACGCGTTATTTGGAAAAGTACAAACATGAAAAATTGTTCACCATTGCTCTATTTTCCATTGAAACAAACAGTGCCGGCGATGGGATAAAACTTAAAAGTAACTTTCACAAATGGCAAAGTAATTTTGAAAGAACATTCCTTAACATTTTTTGAATTTTGAAAAGACGAAAGATAAACGCTGTAATCATCATTGCAGGATTTTTTTCATTTGAAAAGAACTGCTGTGATCGAAGAGGGTTGTCATCACTTGGACGGACTCACTTGTGTGGTGGGTCAAGAATCTTTCAACAACCATCCACCTCATCATGTAATACACACGTGGTATCCAGGCTAGACAATTGAACGGCTAGAATGGTGTCTGATTAGAAACGTTTCGTAGATAAGCGGTTACTGGGAAACAGCTGGCATTAGATGACGACGTGGAAGCTGAGCATCATGCCACTTGAGTGAGTATAAGGGAAGAGCGTTGGTTTTTGTGAGTTTCTTTGAGAGACTCATTGATGGAGAGGAGATTTCTTTGCTGGTTTTGGTTTTTGAGCAAAACAGGAAGAAGAGAAGAGTTGGAAGAAATAAGGCAACAACGATGGAATGAACATGAGAAGCTTAGTTGTTTTCCTTGACGGAAATTTCTCTGCCTATGCTTGTTCTTATTTGTGGATTTTTGTACTGTTGATTCTGTTTTCTGCCGTGTCCTTGATGAATTACTTCGGTGGATTTGATTTTCGTTTTTGAAAATTTCAAGTTGGACTCTGTTATTCTTAAGATGTTTCGATCTACCGTGCTACAAAATTTTGGAGTTTCTTTTCATCACTTTTGTTCTCTGGAACTTTGAAGGCTTCAGAATCGGTGCTTCCTTAAAGCTTCGAATATTTTACTGCTTTTTTTCCTTCCTCGAAGTTATCTTTAGAAGTTATTCTCCCAGTCTGAAGTCTGATTTAAACTCTGAAATTGCCATTGTTCTGTTTGATTAAGTCTAATTTCTTCGTGGAATTCTTGCCATTTTGATTTTAAAATTTGAAGAACTTTTGACGAAGAATCGATTGCTAATTTTTTTACGCTTGACTGACTTTGTAGGGTCGTGATCGACAATGCCGTTTGGTTTGCATCGATTAGCAGGGTTTCTAGCTTTGAGTTATTGCATTCATTCATTCTTAACGATTAGAGAAATGATTCTTTACTTGTAAATTGGGAGATTTCTCAGATCGATCTTGATTTCATACAGACGAGATACCCTGAAAATCAAAACTAAGCTCGAAAAGAACGAGATCCAGCACAAGACAAGGGGATGCTACTGAAATCAAGATCTGGCGCATTGTGGAATCACGGCTCGAGTTGCTTGCCGAGGACGGTTGGTTTCCTCTTCAGAGAAGATTAGATTTCTAGCTCATTTTATTTGTAATGAATCTGTGATCATAGTCGTCATTTTGGTTTCTCGTTCATAGGTATGAACGACTTGAAGGAGCTTGCAGTATAAACGCTATCATATATCTGATGATCGAGCTCTTTAAGACGTTTCTGGAGGTAAATGATTCACTTTCTTCCACCCGATAACTCGTTTCAACCGATGATTGTTAAAGATTACAATTTCTCTGAGGGTTTCTGTTAACCGATGATTGTTGTGTTTGACAGATCACCAGAGACTGGCCGGATCTTTTGTTTTCATTTTTATTTTCAATTTCAATTTTTAATGGTCTGTAATAAGTCCCCAACCCCCTTTTGCTTTTATATCGATCATCGGAGGAGTATGGCTACATCATCATCGCTCAGCTTTGCGGATCAGGTGTGTTGCTAAACTTTCCCTCTTTCATTTTTACTGATATTTGTTGTTCCCTTTCTACGTTTATCGTTTTTTTTCTCTTTCTACGGATGTTCCCCATCCCCAGCCACATACGTCGACTAGATTTTCATATTTCTATCTATCTCATTTAGGAGATTAAAAATTCTGAAACTTGTGTGTTTTATTTTAGACTAGGGCAAAATCCAATCCAAAACCCAAAATCCTACACCCTAATTCAAACTTTAGTCTAGTCATGAAGTCAAACTCTACAAGTAGTATATGTCTTAAATCCATAAGATTACCTGAAAAAGATCTAAATTATAAATTTTAACCCGAAACTTTACAACTTAAATCTCAATGCTTAAAATCCCATAGTCGCTAAAATCCCAAATCAAAAGGGTTGAAAAACATATTGCCATCTAACTTTGAACATAAATTCAGGACATCAATTACATAACCCCAAACCCTAACCCAAAATGCAAAACCGAAAATTTTAATGGTGTAAATCATAAAGCCAAAGCCTCAAACTTTAAAGTATATATCTTAATTAAAATGCTTACGTAAAAATATAATTTTGTAATTTCAAACTTTCCACACTCATCTATAAATATCTTAAACCCTAGACTTTTGAAATTTAAAACCCTAAATGCTAGGAACCACATCCAAATTGCCCAACATTGCAAAAAACTCCTTTTAAGTCTTCAAACCCTAAATAGTAAGACTAGGCCCAAGCCCTAAAACCCCAAAACCTTAATTTCCAAACTCCAAAATCAAGGGAGCATTAAATCCCAAACATTAGGCTAATCCTTAAAAAATAAAAAAATTCTTAAAATCTGAAACTAGATATATTCATTTGGAACGTTAGTTAGAGAGTATGTGTAGAATTAATTCGTGGGGTATTCAAAAGTAATACCTTAGTTTACTTTTGCGATTATCCTAGGAACTTGAGCAGAAAAGTGACACAAATGGGTAAAAATACAACCATAATAAAGTAATAAGTAACATGCAAGAACAGAAATTTGATGCTTTGCCAGCCAATTACAATCATTTATGTGAATATGATCAATGAATGACCTAGGTATACCATATATTCATTTGTTCTAGTCATCACAGCACTAGTGCTTGTTACTAGAACAACAAATCTTTAATCACTTTTACTCATTCAATGCAACTGGTGCATTGGTGGAATTAAAACTAGTTCTAGCATTGATTACGTATCCCCTACTGGAAATGAATGATGAATTCAACATTCTTATTCAATTCATATCAAACTAATATAGTTGCATTCAGTTTCTCTCATTCCATTCTTTCATGTTCCATCTTTTATAATTTACTCATTGATTTTGGTTTCAGTCATATATACATATTCATTTCCTTTATGAGGTTCAAGAGTAGATATATGACATGTTAAAGCAATGAATCTTATGGGTAAAACTCATTTGATTTGACACATATTAGTATTATTTAACAGTAATCTTCATTTGGGATACCTTTCATTATATGATGTAATGATGCCAAAAAAACATTTGGAATTTAGTGTGGCTAATATGAATTTTTAATTAGGCAATTTGGATTTTACCAATTCACCGACAATATTTTAGATGTAATGAAAATCATATTTCATAAATAATTTGGATTTGCTTATTAGGTAGTTTGGTTTTGGGTTTTGTGTTTCTAGAGTTTGAGTTTGGAAATTAGGGTCTTAGGCTTTAGGGTTAAGAGTTTGTGGTTTAAAGTCAGTTAGGGTTTAGTGTTATAGATTATTATGTGGTGTGACAAGCTAATATAAGTATTTATGATATATTATTTTCATCAACTTCAGAAATATTGTCGGTGTATTGGTTAACTTAAGTAATTGCCTAATACATTTAAGTGATGGTATCTCAAATGAAGATCACCAACAATTCAATTACTAGTCATGTTGAATATTTAAGTAGAATTCTTGTTATTACCATCCTTTTCCAGTAGGGGATGTTTTCTATGAATGAATGCATGTGAAATAATAGTGTTCCAAAATTCCATTGTTTTCTATGGAATACCATAGGGGTTCATTGGTCAGATATATTTAGTCCTCTTGATGCTCTAGTGAATAGTAACAATGTAGAATATATGATTGTAAATGATTGGCAAAACTCGTGCTTATTGTGCATATAATTATTCATAATTGAATTAAAAAACTAATCTACTAGAACTAACACATTTAACTTTTAAAGAGAAATTCCTAAATAAAATATTATAGCTAATTCTATAAAAAAAATAATAAATAATAATAATAATAATAATAATATTATTATTATTATTATTATTATAGCTAAACTCAAACCGTTCAAACTCCTATTAAAAAGCAAAGTCCTTAAATTGACAAGTTGAACTCTTAACCAGCCAAAGCCTAAGTTCAAACATAAACATCTATTGTTAACATCTAAAATTTCATACCTAAAAAAAAAAGTTGAAACTGCATATTAAGAATCTTAATAAGAATCAGTCCCCAATCCTTATATATTCTTTGATGTTGATCCTCAAACCTACATTTGTAATTCCTAGCCTTACATAACAATTAATAAGATAAAAATAAAATAATAGATGGACAATCTCTAACGAACATTATCCAAACCCTAAAATCCCCATATAAAGCATATAATCTGAAAACAATATTTTTATGTCCACCACTTCAATTTATCTTTCTGGTTTTGGATTTTTTTTAATTTTATTTTTGTTATGTTTTTTTTTGTTTTTTTTTTCATTTCCATTTTTTATATTTATTGATATTTATAAATGTATTCTCCAATTTGGTTATTGATTCATATTTTTTAGCCATTGAATTTTTTTTCTTTTTCTAATTATATTTCCAAGACTTTTAATTCATTTCATTTCGTTTATAGTTTATAAAATTGGGGAAAATTTTGCAGGATGATAGTGTGAATTAATCCTTAAGTAACCCTTATTTTTCTCCTTCTATTATTCCTTTTTTATCTCGTCATAAATCCCTATGATCTATATTTTTTTTAGAGATATTCTCCTCGGAAAAAATGCTAAATTTTCATGAATCTTGCCAATCTATGGCTTTTTGGACATCAACTCTTCATAGAAAATGGAACATAAGCAGTAGGAGAGAACAAAGAAAACCATTGATGAGGAGAAAAGATTAATGGTTCTTCTTTTAGAAAGAATGGAGAAAAGCAATGATGAGAGAAGGTCGTAGTTTGGGACTGGAAGTTTTAATTGGAAATATTTTCGCAACCTTTTCTTCGCTCCATAATTTGCATCGTTTGCTTGCCCCCCCCCCCCCAGCTTTTTGGCTGAGACAAGCAAGCAACGGTGGTCCCTAATAGATTAAGGTAGCTTTACTTTGCTGCTGAGTATTCAATAATGTTAGCCATTCAATTCAGTGGGGGGACGCGCACATTCGTCATTTGTTTTTTCAGCTGGGTGGCACCAAGAGAAAGAAAGGACCGCAGGGGGGGGGGGGACCATGCATGGTAGTTCTGGACCATGTCTCCGGGGAGTGACTCATTAATGCTGCCGGGTCGGACTAGCTAATAGTTCTATCATCAATATGATAATGGGATTGGAAACCAGAAGCACGACTGGGGTCTTCATGGTCCAATATAAGACTTACATCAGTAATAGTAATGTAAGCACGAGTCTTTTTGGTAGTACCAGTGAACCAAATGGCTATGGCATTGGAATCTGAGACGGAGGACTCGTAGTATCTCTCTAGATCTGGCAAAAGCGAAAGACCCCCTAACATAATGCGAATGGGGGATTGCTGAGACTTTGTCCTCGCATGGCAACCCCTAGTAGTTGCGACTTGGAATTTCCCTAGCTTATGGTTAGAGCAATGGGAGGCGGGCCTATTAGAGAGAACAATAAGGTGTTGAGACAGCTTGGCGGGTGGCAAGAGTTGCAAGAAGTGCTTGGTAGGCCGGCAACCCAATGAACTAGGTGGGGCACTCGACGTGTTGGGAGGCACATTGAGCAAGTATGAGAAATTGGCCCCGCTTTGCTTTCAACAGAGCAAGGACGCAATTAAATACTAATTTTACCTTTCTTTATTATAATATTTTTTACATCAATTTTACCCTAATCGCTTTATTCTATTAGCTCTCCTCTCTCCACGAGATATCAACTCAACTTGGAAGTAAAGTCAACTCCATCAACAGAAGATGACTAATGGTCGGAATTTTAGTCTGCAGAGGAGACAACTTCAGCTCTTGCTCTTTATCCTTTTAAGTTTGAACACCTAGCACCTCTTCTCAAATTTCACTATTTTTTATTTATGCTTAGGGTTTTTACCTTATGTTTCTAATTTTGTAATTATATTTCCAATTTTATTTGTTAATAATTATAGAAATAATTATTTCTTCTAATTTTAGTTTATAAAGTAACTTTTCAATTTTGATATTTTGTAATTTATATTATATTCTTCCTATTTCTTTTTTATTTAATTTATTTTCCAGCTTTGGTTTTTTCATTCATTTTCCCAAAATTTTGCTTTTATTCCAATTTCGTTATTTTAATTTTATTTTTCCAATTTTGGATTCTTACCAATGTTTTAGACAAAATTTCAAACGTAATTTTTGAAAATTTTTTAATCTAATTCTCCAATTTCATTATTTTTAGTTTATGGTTTTGGTTTTTTAATTATTTTTCAAATATTGATTTTTAAATGAATCTTAAAATTCTATAGATTTAAGTATTCATTTCTTCAACAGGTACTTTTTTTTTTTCCCAACTTTAGTGCTAGTAATTTACGTATCTAGCTTCAGGATGTTTAAGAATAATGAAGTGATTTATCTATAAAAAGGGAATGATTTGATTTGTCCAAAAATTAGATTTTATGGAAACCAAATTTTTTGTTGGAGAATTGTGATTCAAAAAAGTGACATACTAAAGAAAGATGTAACTAAACTTTATATAAGTCATACGTTTTTGTACCTCACTTGCTTCCAAGTTAAAACCCAACTATAATATCTTGAAATTCAAACCCAAATTGAATAACATCTGACCGAAACCCCAAATATCAAACATTAAACCAGCAAAAAAGGTTAGGGCCCATGTCAAAGTAATGCATAGAATCCCTAAAGTCTAACTAGATTCAAACTCTATAACCAAAATTTTTTAAAAATCACATGGAAACTCAAGTTAGAAGTCCAAAAATGAACCATAAATATGTAGATATTCAAACCAAATGTTCTTACAAACCAAATAGAAAAATTCTACCTTAAACCTTAAACCCATGGTTCATTAACAAAAAAAACACCATGGGCTTGTTAAACCATGAAACCCTTCTTCAAAATATAAAAAGCCTTAAGTCAGAATTTCATAAATTTTAACCTAACCAAAGACCTTAAATTGAAAGCATAAGATCTTGAATGTCCAAATCCTAAATCTAGTTTTAACCCCAATAACGTCCCAATGCTAGAAAGCCCAAAAAGTCAAATAATAAATGCAACTTCTCACACTAAATATAGAAAATTGTTAAGCCAAGACACTACTAATACTTGCAACCAGCTCTAAATTCAAAATCCATACCAAGAAAAATTAATTAGCTGGGCCTTAGAGCTTAATGCTAATCTAGGAATCATGATTGATCTTAGATTCATTTTGGTAATATTCTTGAAATACTTGACAGCAAGATTTCAAACCCTAAACCCAACTCAAAACCCCAATAAAAAATGAGTTCAATTCCCCATAAAACTCCCTTTAATTCTACCGAAAGCTATATAGACCATAAACCCCAAACCTAAACACCTTAAAACTGAGCCCCAAAAATATGCCTAATGTAAAATAAAAAATGTAATAAAAAGTTCAAATTCCTAAGCCATAAATCCTAACACTGAGTTCACCCCCAAAGAAAAAATCCCAACACCAATACAATACCTAAAACACTAGGCCCCAAACGCATGCCACAATCTATATTTTAGTTACCTTCTAAATGCTTTGAGTAAAAAATACAAAACCAATCTAAAACTTATAATGATAAGAACCTACCCAAAACCATCTCTATCTTAAGTTAACAACCTTAAACAGAAATTCTTAAAATAAAATCGTGAATAATAAACATAATTTTTCTGCCCAAATGTTAAAGATTAATATTTCATAGTCTTAAAATCTAAATTTGAAACTTGAAAAAGAACTTCTTAGTATTAAATTTATCCCGTAATCTTGTTACATGCGCTCTACATCAAAATTTTATATCCTAGTTTCAAACATTGACTTTTTAAATTAGGAAGAACTTGACCTGAACCTCAAAATCTCCAAAGACTCTAAAATCTTCGACCATGACTTAATTCCCATCATATAAAGTTCAAATCAAAATCCTTGTCTCAACCCCATATATAACTCTGAAGACAAATTAAAAAATCTATCTTAACACCAAACCCAACCTCTCAAATTCTAAATCAAAGACTTTAAATCCTAATGCCTCTAGAAAAACCAAAACACAAAACACACACCAAGAATGCACCTCAAACTTGACACAAAATCAACAAATCCTTGGTCTAAATATAATAAATTAGATTCCAAATGTTAATACGTGAAGTATTAGTACATATACCTTGTCCTTGATCCTAAAATCAAGGCTACAAAACCCAAACTCCAAACAGAAACAAAAAACTGCCTTGAGGCCAAACTTTGCCACCAAGAACCCTCCCTAAAGAGTAAATCTCTAAATTTTAAACCCAGATATACCTCATCAGCCAAAACTCAACATTGAAATTCTTAAATTTTATCCCGTAGCTTGAAAGTTGAACCTAAATCCCAAATCTCTAACCCGAAGCTATAAACTTGAGTACAATTTTTTAGATCCACTTTACAACTCAAATTGAAATATCATGAACATAAACCTAATCCTTAAACTCAATATCTAATCACATAATTAATCTTTGAAACCACACTGAAATTCAAATCTTGTCACATTCACCCCAATGTCATTCCATAAATTCAATCCTCAATATGACCATGAGAACAAATCCTAAATTTGAGGTCCAAAAGCCCCAACACCCAAACTCAAGCTTCTAATTGTAAAACTTATACATTAAAACCATAAACAAGAAATCCAAAAAACCTACTCCTTACCCAAAATTATGTACATCTGGTAATAAATATTACATACTGTGTAGCCAAAATACTAGTACTTCCAAATAACTAAATTGTAATGTAAAGCCATAAAAACCCGATCCTCAAACCATAGACAACAAACACTAAATTAAAAAAATCATACTTTAAATAATAAATTTTATTGAACTTAAGGCCAATCTTAAATCTTCAAATACTAATTGCCAATCCTAGAATTGTATAAGGGCCTATTGTTACGAGTAATATCACTAGAGATTTCATCTAGACCAACTAGGAGCAAATTTAAAAAAGGGGGGAAATGAAACTATGGATTCATCCTAAAAACTTTTGTCACGGGTGGATGAGCAATGTAGTTGAAACCCCGAACCCAACCTCCAGATGAACCGGATCGGTTCATGTCAGCCTAAGGTATTTTAGCTAATATCACCAACTACTCTACACAATTCTCTACAATATAAGGTAATATCAAAAACCTGAATCATAATACTTGTAACCAGTAATTGAAACCAATACAAAAAACATAGCCTAAATGTTAACCTAAAATCCAATTGCTAAGCTATAAAATCGAACACTAATGTAAAACCTATAATTGTAAGTCCCAAACAAATTGCCATAATCGGTATTTTAGTTACCATACTAAGCACCAAGAATATAAATACAAAACCTATTGAGACCCGATGGGATAATCTTTATCATGGCAACTTACATTATACCGAAAATTTTAAAATGAAATCCTGAACAATAACTCACTATCTTTTTGTCAATATATTAATACTGTAGATTGAAATCACAAACCTCAAAAAGTGGAAATTTTTAGCCTTAAAATTTATCTTGTTCAAACATTAAACTGATAGATAACATAATAAGATAGCCTTGCACATGTATATCTAAGTCTATGAACTATTAGACCTTTAACGGTGACTAAACATTAATTCTCCATTTCTGAACTTATTATCCTTGAACCTTCAATAGATACTAGAAATTTTACCTTGAAACCGCAAAACCAGCATCCCAAACTTTAAAGAACAACCAAATAAACTAGGCCACAGACCTTAAAAATGCCATAATCTCAAACCCAACACAATTGAAAAAATCAATCTAAATATAATAAACCAAATTCTATATTCTAATATTAAAGATCTCAAAAGTAAACTCTAGGACCCCAAAGCTTAAGCAAAAGCAAAAAACTTTGCCCTAACATCTACTTTGCTATAAAAAACCCTACAAAATTTTAAATTTCAATAAATCTTCTCAACCAAAATCTCAAACCTTGAAATGTACATGTAAAACTCAAAAACTAAACTCATAAACATGAATTTTAACCCCTAATCTTCGTAGTTGAAATTTAAATCCAAAACCTTGAAACCAAAGTGCAAAATACTAGACCTTAAATCTACAATCAAATCCTCAATCATGAATCTTAACCCCTAGACTAGTAAGAAAATCATTCAACTATCCACTTGGTACCATTCGCTGAATTCAAATCCAAGTTCTTGATTTTTAGTCAGTCCATCATATGCCCTTAAATACTACTTTAGGGAAACCTGAACAAAAAAATCCCAACATTTTTGCATGAATCTTCATGCCATGAAGTAATAATCACAAGCCTTGAAACCTGAATTTAAACTCAAAATTGAAATTCTAAACCTTAAACTTCATCCATTATTCTAGATTAGTGCACCCTAGGCCGGAACTCCCATTGCCTATGTAGGGTCAATAAAAACCCTATCACTAACTTCCAAATGTTAAACCCAAACCCTAATACCTAAATTCAAAGACACTAAAATCCTTAACCCTATTACCCTAATGCCACTATGCTGACAGAACCCTCTTCTCTGTTTTAGAATCTAGAACCATTATATGTTCCATACTCTAAACCCCAAACCTTAATAATTATATATCCGAAATCCAATGCCATGATAGTGATAAATCAAAATACAAACTAAAAAGCAAAATTTCAAATCAAAAGCTTAGTTTTCCTAACTATAAATGCATACAAATCTCAAACCTATCAAAAATGAAATTCCAAAACCTTTTCCTTAAAAGCTAAATTCAAGCATGAATTTGAAGTCAAGCCCAACTCGCCCAACCCAATTATGAATCCCTAAATCCCCTAATTTAAACTCCAAACCAAATCTTTATCTCAAACCCTAAATTTGAACCACAAGAACCTATGACCTACTAAATCCTTGCAAAAATCCTAACACCTAAACTCATGCCTCCAAGCCACAAACATTAAACCCATAAACCAACCAAAAGAGAACATATTGGACCCTAAAATTGAATGGCAAAAATCCTAACTCCAAAATGTTTAAAAATCAACAAAAGACCTCAAACATAAGTCTAGAGTGTAGTCCTCAATAATAAAATTAAAATTGAAAACCAAACCCCAAATCTCTAGTAAACGTAAGACCCTTGACACCAAACCTTGGTGCATGAACATTAAAAAACTTGAGCCTTAAATTACAAACCCCCTAAAAGTCAATAGAAAATCCTAAATCAAGACATTACAAACCCCCTAAAAGTCAATAAAAAATCAATTGAAATCCTAATTAAGACCCTAAATCACCAAACCTCAAACATTCAAATATGAGAGGCCTAGACCTAAAATTGAAACAGGAATCTCCAACAACCCCCTTCTAGTCAAAGCCTAAACTAAGACGATAAACCAAACATTCTAAAATCCGATGCCGCAAAAATGGTATGGTATTGTATAGTGAAGCAAAAACTTTCAATCAAGAACCTTAATACCGTACCCTATAATCTTATACCTCACACTAATAAAATAGACCTATATGCCTTAAATCATAAACTCAAATGCAACACTTTTACTAAAACACTTATAAGTCATAGTATCTTAAACTCGTTCCTACAACCAAAACACAATAAATAATAGTGTCATAAACTTGATCCCAAGTCCTATAGTCAATCATGAATCCGAAGCTCCAAAAACCAAATCCAAAATCAAAATCTTGCAACTTGAGCCCTCAGACAAGCCATAATCTATATGCTAATACCAATCCCTAAAACCACAAGCCAAAATCTATATATTACTACCAAACCCTAAAACCAAAACCTACGAAAACATTAAAAAAAGCACTATAAATTATAGTATCATAAAGTCGATTCCAAATCTACAACCCAAGCACTAAAGGATATCGATAAATTGAAATACAGATCGAAAAGCGAAATTTCAAACCCAATCCAATCTGAACCCGGCAATAAAAATTTCAAATCAAAGCCCTAAGTTTTCCTAACTATAAATGCTTAAATTATAATCGTAAACCAATTAAAAATGAATTTCCAAAACCTTTTCCTTAAAAGCAAAATCCAAATATGAATTTTAAGCCAAGCCCAACTCACCTAACACAATTTTGAATCCTTAAATCCCCTAATTGAAATCCCATACCTATTCTTTAACTCAAACTCTAAACTTGAACCACAAGAACCTCTGTCCTACCAAATCCTTGCTAAAGTCCTACACCTAAACTCATGCCTCCAAACCACAAACGTTAAACCCATAAAACCAACCAAAAGAAAACTTATTAAACCCTAAAATCAAATGGCAAAAACCCTAACTCCAAAATGTATAAAATTCAACCAAAGACCTCAAACCCAGTCTAGAGTGTAGAGTCCTCAATAATAAAATCAAAATTGAAAAACAAACCCCAAATTTCTTGACACCAAATCATGTACATGAACATTAAAAAACTTAAGCCTTTAATGACAAACCCCTTAAAAGTCAACAAAAAATCAATTGAAATCCTAAATCAAGACCCTAAATTACCAAACCTCAAACATCCAAATTTAAGATGCCCAGACCTAAAATTGGAACACGAAACTCCAACCCCCCAATCAAAGCCTAAAGCTAGAATGATAAACCAAACATTCTAAAATCCTAGGCCACAAAATATAGTACTACATAGTGAAGCAAAAACTTTCAATCAAGAACCTAAATCCTTAATTCAAATATCCAATTAACTACTCAAAACAATATACCTGACTAAAACCAAAAACCATAAATCCCAAACCCCAAATCGTTTATTGAAAAATAAAACCCTAGGAAACCCTAAAGTCCTAAAATGCCAAGCTTAAATCCTAAAACATTAATCATCCCGAACCATTAGGTTCATACCAACCTTAAAATATACTAAATGCTAAACAATGATTCTTAAAAATCTAGGGCACTAAAGCTTGGATCCCTTATCCGTATTCCCTAAACTGTAAATTTTGGAACACATGACCCCAAGATTCTAAAACTAGTTCCAAAGAATTTTAGTTTTACCTAATACACAATACTAACTCTAAACCATACACCATAAATCTCAACCCCAACACTACATCCTTTAACACCATAGACCAACAAAAAATATACTTCAAACTCATTTACCCTTTAACTTTAAACTTAAACTTAAACCCAAACATTATTAGTGAACCCCAAAGTACCTTCACACTAATAAAATAGACCTAAATGCTTTAAATCATAAACTCAAATCATTCTAAGCCCTAAATGAATGTTTGCATTGCCTAACTTCAATGCAAACCAAAAACCCAATCATGCATCCGAAGCTCCAAAAACCACACCCAAAAATCAAAATCCTACAACCAAACTTTTAACTCTAAATTTAATGTTATTCACTGATATCCCTTACCCTAAACATAAAACCTCAAAATTAGAACATCTAAACTAGAAGAACTTTAAAGTATACACTAAACCCCAAATCTCAAAAACAATTCAAGTGCTATAAACTACAATCCAAACCGTAATTCATAGAGAAACTACTTTAACCCAAGCACCAAGCCTAAATCTTGTATCCAAATAGGCTTAGCTCCCAGCTCAATTCCCCAATGCAACCACTAGAAATTAAGTACCGACCCCCAAACATGAATAAAAGAATATCAAACCCTAACTACAAAATCGATTTCCAAAACCTTCCATGTAAAATCTCTAAATCTATTGTAAGTTGTAGAAGATAGACCCTAGACCCTAGACCCTAAACATGACCACCCAAATTCCTAAAAGCTATGTATTTTAAATTTAGAAACATTCAAACCTAAAATGCCTAAAAGCCCACAAAGACCCTAAAATTAAAGTGAGAGCCCCAATGTTGAACCATAACATAGACTCTCAAATCTGAACCCCTAAATCCCATATTGTGTATCATAAATTGTTGAGCTAAAACCCCAATATTAAATGTCTAAACCTCTATTAACCCCAACCTCAAATCCTAAATCTTGAAATACTAAATGTATGGTGCCATAATTACCGGTAACCTGAATTTCTTCTCCTTGTATCTTATACCCTAAACATTGAAATATTGAACCCCAAGATTCTAAAAATTCTAAAAATCATCGCAGCCAACCCTAAATTCAAAATCCATACCAAGAAAAATTAATTAGCTCGGCCTTAAAGCTGATTCTAAATCCTAAACTATTTAATATTTTTATCATGATTGATCTTAGATTCATTTTACTAATATCTTCAGTTTTACAACTAGAAATACTTAACAGCTAGATTTGAAATCTTAATTCTGAACCCAATTGAAAACCCCAATCAATTACCCAAACACCTTTAAATTTTCTTTAGTTTAAGGGCCTGTTTGGTTACATGAATTCAGAGATTTCAAATCTCTAGATTCACAAATGGGAGATTTAGACCTGTTTGGTTATGTGATTCCCTAGATACATGAAATCTAGAGATTCATTCTTTTAGACTAAAAATGTGAATGTGTAGATTTATGGGTATGTGGTGAAATCTAGAGATTTCACTCCTACTATAAAAGGGTTAAATATTTGAACCATAACTCCGTAAATGTTTTTTTAGGATAAATCTATAGATTCCATTCCAAAGATTCGGGCTAACTAAACAATTAATTTTATGAACCATGACTCCATAGATTTGAAATTTATAGATTTAAATCTCTAGATTTTTAGAAATCTTCAAACTCAAGTAACGAAACAGGCCCTAACATAATATCCACAATCTTCTTAAAACTATAAACCATAAACCCCAATACCTTGAACAAACACCTTAAAACTAAACCCCTAATACCCTGTAAGAAAAATCCCCCAATAAAAAAAAATGCCTAATGTAAAACTAAACATGTACCCAAAAAAAAAAAAAAATCCTAAGCTATATATCCCAACACCGGGACAAAACATGAAAACTAGACCCCTAACGCATGCCACAATCTATATCTTAGTTTCCTTCTAAACGCTTTGAATATAAATACAAAACCAACTTAAAACTTAAAACTTACAAAGAAAAAAAACTTACCCAAACCCAATGCCATCTCTATCTTAGCTAGCAACCTTAAGTTGAAATTCTTAAAATAAAATTTTGAATAATAAACCTAATTTTTTTGCCTAAACATTAAAGACTAATATTTCATGACCTCAAAATCTAAATTTGAAACTCGAAAATGAACCTCCTACTAATAAAATTTATCCCCTAATCTTGTTACGTGCTCTCTAAACCAAAATCTTAAACCCTATTTTCAAACATTGACCATTTAAAGCATGAAGAACCTGACATGAACCTCAAAATCTCCAACTACTCTAAAACCTTTGGCCATGACTCAACTCCCACTATATAAAGTTCAAATCAAAAATCCTCTTCTGAACCCCATCTAGAACCCTGAAGACAAATTATAAACTCTACCTTAATGTCAAACCTGGCATCTCAAACTATAAATCTAAAATTATAAATTCTATTGCCTCCCGAAAAACCAAAACGTAGACACCAAGAATTCATACCCTCGAACTTGACACAAAATCAACAAATCCTATGTCTAAATACAATAAACTAGATTCCAAATCTTAATACTTAGAAGCATTATGACATACCTTGTCCTGAATCCTCTAAATCCTAAAACCAAGTCCCCAAAATCCAAACACCAAACACAAACAAAAAGCTGTCTTAAAACATAGGTTGTGGGGGTGAAACTCTAGGGACCCACTTATGTGCCAAATATTATTGGTGGCCCACTTCAAAATTACAAGTTAATCATAGTACTTAGCAGTTTGGGTTGATTCTGTCATTCAAAATTTGAAAAGTTAGATTACTAATGCCCTTATTTAAGGTGATATGACCAAACAATCTTCCCTATACCCAACCCTCACCCATCTTCTTCCCAACCCTCACACATCCGTTCAAAGCCTTTCTAAACCATAAACACGAAACCTAAACATCAAATCTTCAACCCTTGACCAAAGAAATAAATCCTATACATGAAAATTTTGAATCCAAACCCAAAATCGCAACCCAACATCTAGAGACACTCAACAAACAAAAAATCCTAAATAATAATGCCAAAACTTGGTCTCGAAAATACTAAAACATCCCAGGCATTAAACCCTTGAGTTCTATATCCTTGTTTAGTAACCATTGAACCTTGAAAAACTCAACCCCTATGTTCTAAAAATCTAATTTAACAATGCCCAACATTGAACTCAACAGCTCCAATGCTTTATTCTTATTTGGTATCCTAAACCCAAATTTTGTACCTTAAATGCCAAACCTTACCCTTTATAGTTTAACATGATGTACAAAAATAACTCCAAATAAGATGCCCTCCACCTTAAATTTCAATTCCTTGACACTAAATCCTAATGTCATAATTGAACAACCAAATCTTACCCTTAACCTTGAACAAACCCTAAATTTTAATACATTCTATCAAGCTTTATACCCTAAATTGTATTTCCTATCATCAATGTAAAAGCTAAAACATATGCTCCAAACTCAAAGCTGAAAGCCCCCTAGTTCCTAACCCGTTTGTTATGCATGTATCCTAATGCTTTATAGACCAACATCACAAACCTTGAAACCTGAACTCAAAAACTCAAAACTATATTCAAAGGAATCATGCAATCCAAACAAAGTGTAAGCCAAACCTTCACCCAACTCTGAATCACTCACTCCCAAATTAAAACTAAAGCCTAATTCCTCTATCGTATTCCATGCAGCACCCAACCCTAAGGTTTAATCTTATTCTTCAAACAACTTAAAGCCCAAATTCAAGTAACTCTACAAAACTAAACCCCAAATAACAAACGTTAAACCGCCAAAAAAAAGATTTGGGCCCAAGTCAAAGTAATTATATATATTGAATTTTAAAGTCAAACATATCTATACTTTAAATCCAGAATCTTGAGTTGAAAACCAAATGAAAAATTGGAACCCTAAATGAACCCTAGATCTCCAAAACCAAAAACCTAGCGCTAATCTTAAACCTAAACCAAAAGTTCATCCTTAAACCACAATGCCATGGTTCATTCATAATAATACCATGGGCTTTTCGAAACACAAACCACTGCGAAATACTATAAAAGAATTAGTTTTTTGTACCTTAGAGTTAATCTTAAATCCTAAACATTAATTGCTAATCTTGGAATCGTAATTCATCTTAAATCTATTATGCTAATATCCTCCACCTTAGACCTTCAAACACTTTACAACTAGATTCCTAATCCTAATTTTGAGTGAGATTTCAAATCCTAATTTTGAGCAAGATTCAAAATCCCAATTATGAACTCAACCCAAAATCCCAATCAACTACCAAAACACCCTTAAATTCTCTATAGTGTAACATAATCTTCAAAACTCACAAAAGACTATAGACCATAAACCCCAAATCCAAACACCTTAAAACTAAACCAAGCAAGATACCTTAAACCAACAAGTGTAAACACACCCCAACAAAAAACATAACCTAATGTAAAACTAAAAGTGTAACATCAAATTCAATTCCTAAGCTATGAATCCCAACCAATACAAAACCTAAAAAACTAGGCCCCAAACACATGCCATAATTTGTATCATAGATACTGATCTTTGAATATGAAATAAAAAACTATCCAAAACTTCCACGAAAAAACTGACCCAAACCCTAAATGCCATGAGCTCCGTCGGAGTTACCAATCCTAAACGAAAATTCAAAAAAGCTTGAAATGTACATGTAAAACTCAAAAACTAAACTCATAAACATGAATTTAACCCCTAATCTTAATAGTTGAAATTAAAATCCAAAACCCTTAGCCAAAACCTTGAAACCTAAGTGCAAAATACTAGACCTTAAATCTACAATCAAATCCTCATCATGAATCTTAACCCCAAGACTAGTCGTGTTAACACATAAAAAAATTCAAACAAAATCACTTGACTATCCACCTCGTACCGTTCATTGAATTCAAATTCAAGATCTTAATTTTAGGATGGTAGTCCATCCTAAGCCCTTTAATACTTGTAACACCATACACGACGCCAATCTTAGATCCTCCATAGTTTAATCTAAGAGCCAAAAGTTTCTTCTCTACATAGTACACCCTAAACCAATAGCCAAAAAATATGGAGGAAAATTATAGGTTCCATACTCTAAACCCCCAAACATTAATAATTATAAATCTTAAATTCCCAATTCCATGATAGCGATAAACCAAAATGCAAACCAAAAAGCGAAATTTCAAACCCAATCCAATCCGAACCCTGCAATCAAAACTTCAAATCAAAACCCTAAGTTTTCCTAACTATAAATTCATGAATTGAAATCGCAAACCAATCAAAAATGAATTTCCAAAACCTTTTCCTTAAAAGCTAAATCCAAGTATAAGTTTGAAGCCAAGCCCAACTCACCGAACTCAATTATGAATCCCTAAATCACCTAATTTAAACACCATACCTAATCTTTAACTCAAACCCTAAACTTGAACCACAAGAACCCATGTCCTACTAAATCCTTGCAAAAGTCATAACGCCTCCAAACCACAAACATTAAACCCATAAAACCAATCAAAAGAGAACATAATGAACCCCAAAATCGAATGGCAAAAACCCTAACTCCAAAATGTTTAAAAACCAACCAAAGACCTCAAACCCAAGTTTAGAGCGTAGTCCTCAATAATAAAATTAAAATTGAAAAACAAACTCCAAATTTCTTGACGCCAAACCTTGGTATGAACAATAAAAAACTTAAGCCTTTAATAAATTGAAATCCTAAATCAAGAACCTAAATTACCAAGCCTTGAACATTCAAATTTAAGAGGCCCAAACATAAAGTTGGAACACGAAATTCCAACCCCCCTAGTCAAAGCTTAAAGCTAGAATGATAAACCAAACATTCTAAAATCCTAGGCCACAAAATACAGTACTACATAATGAAGCAAAAACTTTCAATCAACAGCCTAAATCCTTAATTCAAAATGTTACCCAATTCACCACTCAAAACAATATACCTGACTTAAACCAAAAACCATAAATTGCAAACCCCAAATCGTTTATTGAAAAATAAAACCCTAGGAAACCCTAAAGTCCGAGACTGCCAGTCCTTAAATCCTAAAACATTAATGAAACTGAACCATTAGGTTCATACCAATCTTAAAATATACTAAATGCTAAACAATGATTCTTAAAAATCTAGGGTGCTAAAGCTTGGATCCTTATCCGTATTCCTTAAACTGTAAATTCCAAAACACGTGACCCCAAGATTCTCAAACTAGTCCTAAAGAATTTTAGTTTTACCTAATACACAATACTAACTCTAAACCATACACCATAAATTTCAACCCCAACTCTACATCCTTTAACACCATAAACCAACAAAAAATATACTTCAACTCATTTACCCTTAACTCTAAACTTCAACTTAAACCCAAACACTATCAGTAAAACCCAAACTTACCTTCACACTAATAAAATAGACATAAATGCCTTAGATCATAAACTCAAATCAAACACTTTAACCAAAACTCTATAAATCATAGTATCTTAAACTCGATCCCAAATCCTAAAATCTTAGCACTAAATGAATGGTTTGCATTCCCTAACTTCAATGCAAACCAATAAACCAATCATGCATCCAAAGCACCAAAAACCAAACCGAAAATCCTACAACCACAACACCATAAATCATAGTGTCCTAAACTTGATCCCAAATCCTACAATCAACCATGCATCCAAAGCTCCCAAATCAAAATCCTACAGCCTGAGCCCTAAGACAAGCCAAAAGCTATAAACTAATACCAAACCCTCAAACCAAAACCTACAAAAACATTAAAAAAACACTATAAATCATTGTATCATAAACTCACTTCCAAATCCTACAACCTAAGCACTAAATGAATGGTTTTCATCCCTAACTTCAATGCAAACCAAAAACCAAATCATGCATCCGAAGCTCCAAAAACCAAACCCGAAATCAAAATCCTACAGCCTGAGCCCCAAAGGCAAGCCAAAATCTATATACTAATAATACCAAACCCTAAAACAAAACCTAAAAAACATTAAAAAAATCAAATCCCAAACTCTTTAACTCTAAATTTAATGTTATTAATGTTATTCACTAAGATCCCTAACCCTAAACCTAAAAACTCAAAATTGAAACATATAAACTAGAAGAACTTTATCTTCATCTTAAAAGTAAACACTAGACACTAGACGCCAAACCACAAACCCTAAAACTTAAATTCAAAGGGCTATAAACTACAATGCAAGATTCACCAAGAAACTACCTTAACCCAAGCACCAAGTCTAAATCTTGTATCCAAATAGCCTTAGCTCCTGGCTCAATTCCCCAACCCAACCCCTAGAAATTAAGTACCTACCCCCAACCATGAATAAAAGAATATCAAACCCTAACTACAAAATCAATTCCAAAGCCATTCATGTACAAGACAAACCCTAGACCCTAAAGATGACCATAGAATACTAAACCTCAATTTCCTAAAAACTTACATGTAAGTATCAAATTTAGAAACCTTCAAACCTAAAATGCCTAAGACCCCAAATTGTAATAACACCTAAAACTTGAAGCACAAAAACCCTAAAATTGAAGTGAGAGCCCAAAGCTGAACCGCAACGTAGACTCTGAAATCCCAACCCCTAATTCCCATATTGTATATCCTAAATTGTTGAGGTAAAACCCTGATTTTAACCCCATCCTCAAATTTAAAATTGAAAGCCCCATCCTCAAACCACAAGCACCATACACTAAATCCAAACCCCATAGCCTAAAATTAGTTTAACAAAATTTATATGAAAAAAGTTGAATCCCTAATCTTAAAGACCCCTAAAACCCAAAAGCGCAAACTCAATCTTAAACTAAAGAATTGGATTCTAAAAGTCTAAAACTTAACACTAATCTTGAAATACTAAATGTAAATGGTCCCATAATTACCTATAGTCTTGAACACCAAACCTGAATTTGTTCTCCTTGTATCCTATACCCTAAACATTGAAGTATTGAACCCCAAGATTCTAAAAAACCTAAACCTTAAATCTCATATACTAAAATCAGTACCTAAACAATGAACAGTATCCGTAACATTATATTCTAGAAAAAATATAGAATCAAAATAAGGTTGGGGTGGTGGTGGTGGGTAGTTTCTAGTAAGGTAAAGGAGGAATCCCTTCACCCACCTAAGGATTGACTATGAAAGGGTAACTTGGTCATAACACCTTGAATAAGGGCATTATGGTCATTTAATTTTAAAATTTGATTGACAATATATCTTGAAACCCAAATTGTTAACTATGAGGTAACCTTTAATTTGGAAGTGGGCCACCAATAATATTTGATACTTAAGTGGGGTGTCTAAAGTTTTACCCCTACTAAAGTGGACCCCACCTGTAAAAAAACTCTAAAATTTATTGACGCCAAGATCCAACAGCACTAAACCTTTAACTCTAAAGTCTTTAGAAATCATCCTGAAACCATAAACCTAAACCTAAAGCGTAGTGCGTCATAAAAAAAGAAGAAATCCAAATCTAGGAAATCCTAGCCCCTAAATACTATTACCCTTGAGCCTAAAGCCCAGAATAATAATAACATAAATTGAAATGCTTAACCCAAGACCATAGATTCATAGACCCAAAGCCTAGATATCAAAATCATGAAACATTCCTATAGTCAAAGCGTAAATCAAAACCTTTAACTCTAAAATCCTAACCAACAACCGTAAATCTAAAACATCCATTCAAAACCTTCCTCAACCATAAACACAGAAACTAAACATCAAATCTTAAACCCTTGACCAAAGAAATAAGTCCTATACAGCTAAATCCCATATCTTGAAAATTTTAAACCCTAACAAAAAATTCAACTCAACATCTAGAGGCACTCAAAAAATAAAAAGTACTGAATAATAATACCAAATCTTGATCCCCAAAATACTAAAAAATCCAGTGCACTAAACCATGAATCCTATATCCTTCTTTCGTAACAATTAAACCTTAAAAAACTCAACCCATGTTCTAAAAACCCAATTTTGAACAATATCCAACATTGAACGCTGAACAACAGCTCCAAACACCCTATTCTTATTTGGTATCCTAAACCCAAATTCTATACCTTAAATGCCAAACCTACCAGCTATAGTTTAACATGATGCACAAAAATGGCTCCAAACAACTTATTCTTATTCGGTATCCAAAACCCAAATTTTGTACCTTAAATGCCAAATCCTACACTCTATAGTTTAACATGATGCACAAAAATAGCTTCAAACTAGATGCCTTCCACCTCAAATTCCAATTCCTTGACACTAAATCCTAATGTCATAATTGAACAACTAAAACTCTAGGCCCCTAAAACATACCCCTAACCTTAAACAAATCCTAAATTGTATACATTCTATTTATACCCTAAAATGTATTCCCTACCATCAATGTAAAAGCTAAAACCTATGCCCCAAACTCAAAGCCGAAAGCCCCCTAGTTTGCAACCCTAAAATGCAGACATTAAACAATAAACCCACTTGTTATGCCTGCATCCTAATGCTTTATAGACCAATATCACAAACATTGAAGCCCAAACTCACAAACTCAAAACTATATTAAAAGGAATCACGTAATCCAAACAAAGTGTAAGCCTAACCTTCACCCAACTTTGAATCACTCACTCCCAAATTAGAACCTAGAGCCTAATTCTTCTATTGTATTCCTTGCAACACCCAACCCTAAGTTTAAATCTTAATTTTCAAAGAGCGCAAAGCCCAAATTCGAGTAACCCTCCAAAACTAAATCCCAAATAACAAACATTAAACCGCCAAAATAGATTTGGAGTCAAAGTAATTATATATTTGAATTGTAAAGTCAAGTAGATCTAAACTCTAAATCCAGAATCTTTTAGAACTCAACATGAAACTCAAAAGTTGAAAACCAAATGAAAAATAGGAACCCTAAAATGAACCCTAGATCTCCAAAAAAAACCTAATGTTAATCTTAAACCTAAACCAAAAGTTTAAACTTTAACCACAATGCCATGGTTCATTAACAATAATACCATGGGCTTTTTAAACCACAAACCTTCAACCCCGAAATACTGGAAAGTAATTAATTATTAGTATCTTAAAGCTAATCATGTTTCCTAAACATTAATCACTAATCTTGGATGCGCTTATCCCGCCACCAAACCTTAAACGCTGATCCATCCTAAAGAGGAAGATCCAAATCCTAACCAAAGTAACCCAAAAAATCAACTACCTAAACACCCTTAAATTCTCTATAGTGTAGCAAACCTACAAAAGACTATAGGCCATAAACTCCAAATCCACACCTTAAAACTAAACCAAGCAAGATACCTTGAACCAGTAAGCGTAAACAAACCCCAACCAAAAACATAACCTAATTTAAAGCTAAAAGTGTAACATCAAATTCAATTCCTAAGCTATAAATCTCAACCAATACAAAACCTAAAAAACTAGGCCCCAAACACATGCCATAATATGTATCTTACATACTAATCCTTAATGCTTTGAATAGGAAATACAAAACCTACTCAAACGTCCACAAAAAACCTACCCAAACCCTAAATGCTATAAGCTCCGTTAGAATTACCAACCCTAAACCAAAATTCTAAAAATAAAATCCTGAATAATAAATCCATAACTCTTTTGCCTAAATATTAACCCTGAACTAGAAAGCCTAAACAAACCTCAACCAAAAACATTACCTAATGTAAATCTGAAAGTGTGACAGAAAATTCAATTCCTAAGCTATAAATCCCAACCAATACAAAACCTAAAAAACTAGCCCCCAAACACATGGCACAATCTATATCTTCGATACCAATCCTTAATGCTTTGAATATGAAATACAAAACCTACCCAAAACTTTCACAAAAAAACCTACCCAAACCCTAAATGCCATGAGCTATGTCGAAGTTACCAACCCTAAACCAAAATTCTAAAAACAAAATCCTAAATAATAAATTCATAACTTTTTTGCCTAAATATTAAAGACTAATCTCGCAAACCTCAAAATCTAACCTTGAAATTCAAAACTGAAATTGCGAGTTTGAAATTTATTCCATGATATTTTTATATAAGCTCTAAACCAAAATCCTAAAGCCTGGCTTCAATTAAAATTTCAAAGCATGAAGAACCACCCCTTCCCCACCTCCCCCTACTCGTTCGTTCCCAACCCCAAAAAAAATAAGCCTAGACACTAATTCCCTGATATATAAACCTAAAATCAAAACATTTTTCTCAACTCCATAACTTAAAACCCTCAATACAAACTATAGACTCTACCTTAACCCATACCAAGCACCTCAAACTATAAACTTAATCCCGTGGCTCATTCTCTAATCGCATAATGAATCACTAAAACCAAACTAAAATTTAAATTCAATCACTCTCCACTTACAGTAATATTATTTCATAAATTCAAATCCTAAATACAAACCATGAGAAACAATCCTAAATCTTAGATCCAAAAGCCCCATCACCCAAATCCAAGCTTCCACTTGTAAAACTTAAGCACCAAACCATGAACAAGAAAATCATAAAACCTATTCCTTAACCAAAATTACTTATCCCATACTAAATATCACAAGTTGTTTGGCCAAAACACTAACAATTCTAAACAACTAATCATAATCCAAAGCTATAAAATTAGCAATTAAAAACCCTATCCTCAACCAACGGGGGTTGGTCCAAGTGGTAAGCAGCTTGGTCCGCTTAAGCAAGGTTCCGGTATTGAAACCTTGTGGATGCAAAAAATCCTTGCTGGAATACTCACCCACCACAGCCAGGTGTGTGACCTGGGTCGAACACCGGATTAGTCGGGGCAAAGCCTTGGAAACCGGGGTTGGCAACCAAAAAAAAAAAAACCCTATCCTCAAACCAAAGACAGAAAAACTAAATGCAAAAACCATACTCATAAAAAGGAAAGTCTTACTAACCTTAAGGCTAATAAATCTTAAAATACTAATGATAAATCTTGGAACCATTCTGTTAACACCTTCTTAGACCTTGAATGCTTAACAGCTAAATTCCAAATCCTAATCCTAAACCAGTAAATAAAAACCAGACTCTCCTTGGTTTTTAACCCTAAACAAATACTTTAGACACCTTAAAGTCTCTATAGTATGACATAATACCCTACATACTATAAACCATATACTAACCCAAACACCTTGAGACTAAATCCTAATTCCCAAAATCAGCAAGTGTAACAAGACCCAAACATAGCCTAAAATTTTAAACTCAGTATGTAACACTAAATTCCAATTCCTAAGCTATATATCCCGACAAGAATATAAGTCCTAAAAACTTTAGCCCGAAACATAATTTTATAATCTTTATCTTAGTTACAATCCTAAACACCATGGATATAAATCAAAATACCTACCCAAACCCTATGTCATTATCTCAATCATGGTAACCTGAACCAAAATTCTTAAAACAAAATCCTGGAAAATAATTCCCCAAATTTTCTGTTGAAATCTTCATAGCGTAGATCAAAAATCGCAAACTTAATCTTGAAAACTCAAAATTGAAATTCCTAGTCTTGGAATTTATCTTGTTCAAACATTAAATTGAAAACTTGAAGAGTAAAGCTTGAACTTGAACTCCAAGATCTAAATCCTTAGACTATAAGATCTTTAACGGTAGACTTACCACCCCCGTCCCCCCCCCCCCCCAAAAAAAAAAAATTAAATAAATAAAAAAGGAGGGAGACACTACAAGAAAAAGGGCCTACGGCGTTTCCAAAATGCCGCCGTAAGTCTAAAAGTGTCGTTGTAAACTTTTCCCGACACTTCAAAAACGCCAAAAAAACACCGGCCAAAAGTACTGCCGTATTGTTACCGCGGCACTAAATGCAAACGACGGGAATGGTAACTTACGACGACACATTTACCAACATTTTCTAAAAACGCCATTAAAAGTGGTTTATTGTGGCGTTTGCTAAACGCCGTTGTATGTTATTTTTGCCGGCAATTTTAGAAAACGCCGTTAAAAGTTATTTATTGCGGCATTTATGAAACGCCGCCGTAGGTATTTTTGCTGGTGTTTTTAGAAAATGCCGTCATTTGTTACCTATGCCGGTGATAAGTTTTTTTTTTTATTAAAAAAAATGATTCCAAAAAACCAAATTTGACCAAATTCAATTTTACAAATGTAAATGTGCCACTTTCCATTATACATATACCAACAATCCAAAATGTAAGCACAAATGAAGATCCAATTTTACCAATAAAACAACTCAGCTTGTAAGCATAGATGAAGACCCAATTCCTTCGTATTGGCCACACAACACTTAGCAAATAAGTTACCACACAACCATTAGTACAGTTGTACAATCTAGAAAATGAAAGGCGAAAGAATACAAATAAAAATAATAGATCATAAGATCAAAATTTGAAATAAATTAAATGTCCAAAGAGTGTTCCGCATCCAAAAATCAAACATATATTTTATTTTGAATGATGAAGAGTTGACATTCCTTTCAGGGAATGTAACACAGAGAATTGGGAAGTTTAAATGTTCTCATGGCACCAGGAAGCCCCACAAGGCAGGCCCACTGTGATTCAACCATTCCCCAGATATAGTAGCCTTCATGGATCAGCTTCTTCCTCTGCTCTGCCTTGAACTCTTGCACTGTCATGCGATTGTTCTCATAACCCCTATCATAAACAGACGGTTATAAATAAACATACGATGGCTTTTTTGGAAAACGTCGCTATAAATACACATACGACGGCATTTTCCAAAAACGCCGTTATAAATACACATATGACGGCATTTTTGATAAACGCCGTTATAAAGACACATACAACGGCATTTAATAGAAACGCTGTTAAAAAAAATTATCTTATTTTTCTAAAATACACAAGGTAATGGGTAATAAGTAGAGTGGACATACGACGGCGTTTGTCACAAACACCGTTAAAAATCTATATACAACGTCGTTTTACAAAAACACCGTGATACGTAACATACAACGGCATTGTTTGGTAAACGCCGCTATAAGTCAACATACAACAGCATTTTTATAAAATGCCGCTATATTCTTACCTGAAGTGCCGCCCTAAGTCCGTTTTCTTGTAGTGAGAAAGAAAGATTAAGCCTAAACACTAAATACCAATATCTAAAGCCTAATCAAACCCTTTGGTTAACTTCATATTCTAGATCCCTCAACACAAACCATAAATTCTAAAAGCCCCAAAACCAGCTTTCTAACCTTAAGGCACAACCTATAAATCCCTACCTCTAAAGAAGCTAGAGCACAAACCTTGAAAATGTCGTAATTTCAAACCCAACACAACCAAAAAATTGTAAGTCAAAATATAAGAAACCAGATTCTAAATCCTAACACCTATGATCCCAAAACGAAACTCTAAATTGTAGAACTAAGATTCCAAAACTTTGGTACAAAAAAATAGCCTAAAACTTTGTCCTAACATCAATTGCTACCAAAACTATACAAAATAAATCCCTAAGTTTTAAACTTGAATAAATCTCCTCAGCCAAAATCCCAAACCTTGAAACTACACATAAAACTAATAAAGAAATTCATAAATATGAATTTTTTTTCCCAGCTGAATCAAAATCCAAAACTTTCAACCTTGAAACCTAAAACCTAAAAGAAAAATCCTAAACCTTAATTCTACAACCAAATCCTAAATCAAGAATCCTAACCCCAATACTTAATCACTTTGCCCATACTAAAATTCAAACCTGATGACTCTTCACCATCCACGCGGTACTAGTCCCCAAATTCAAATCATGAACACCAATCATAAATCCCATATCCAATAGTCTAACACCCAAACTACACATTAAAACTGAAAAAAACTTCATCCCAAACAAACACTAACTCTAAAATTTTTAAAAACAAACCCAAAAATATATTCCTAAAAACGAAACAGAACTTCAAAAATGAAACCCTAATCTAGAAAAGCCTTAGACAACCAAAACCCTTGACACCAAGAACTATAAACTTCTGACCCCTAAACCATAAGAGCCCTAAATCCAATTAGCATAAAATGAAACCCAAAATCAAAGACCCAAAGCTCCTAACCACAAAGCCCAAGATACTATATCTTAAAAACCAAATCTTGAAATATTCAACCTAAAATTTTGAACACAACTTTAAATCCATAGTCAATGCCAAACCTAGTGCCATGTCCATGAACCCTAATAAAATCAGAGCTCCTAAATCTCATATTACATATCCTAAAGATGAAGCTTTCAAAATCCAAGTACCTAAACATAAATTGAAAAACATATCCTAAAGTTCATAATTCAAAACCCCATCATCAAACTATAAACACTAACTCCCAAATGTTAAAGTACTAAAAGCTAATTCTTAGTCCCATAATCATGAATAATGTTGAATCCTAAACCCATTGTCATTATACTCTAGACAACTACTCCAATGCTTTGATTTTTAACCATTATAAACCCTTTAATGCTACTCGAAACAACATATACCAAGTGCCAATCTTAGATCCTCAATAGTTTAACCTATGAACCAAAAGTTTCTCCAAATAACATGCCAAACCAGAGCCCCAAATAGAAACATAATCTTAAACTATAAACTAAACGTAAAACTTAAAATTAAAAATAAGTACCTAAACTGTATATACCCTATGGCCCAACACCAATAAAAAACCTATAAGCTAGGCCCTAAACCCAATGTTATAATCTCTAGCCTAGCTAGTTACCAATCCTAAAACAAACGTTAGACAAGCTAAACAATAAATTCCAATTTTATGCATAAATCTTGATGCCATAAATTAAAATCGAACCTTGTAAACCTGAATTCAAATTCAAAACTGAAACTCCTAACCCTAAACTTCACCTTTATTCTAGGTCAGTGCATAAATGAAAACCCAACAGTAAATCCAAATGCTAAACCCAACCTCAAAGCCTAAATTCAAAGACACTAAAGTCCTCAACCCTAATACCCTACAGCCACTAACTAACCCGACACACTAGTTCCCAACATTTAATGTTCAAATCAAAACCCTCTTCTCAACTACACAATCTAGAGCCTCAACAAAAATTATAAATTCCATACTCTAAACACCAAATCAGTTACCCCAAACTTTAAGCAATTATAAATCCCAACGGCATGCAATAAAACAAAATACAAAACCGAAAAGCAATAAGCCCAATTCAAGCACCCCTCAAGTGACCATAGACAACAAGCACTAAATCCAAAAATCATACCTAAAAAGATAAATTTTATTGACCTTAATTCCAATCCTAGAATCATGATAAGGTAATACCACGAACTACTCCAAACACCCCTCAATTCTCTATGGTAATACCCAAAACCTAAGCTGGCCTAGATGAACCTCAGATCCAAAAATACCCAAAACTTGAATCTTAATACCTTGTAACCAAGACCAAAAAGATAACCTAAATGTTAAACTAAAATCCAATTACTAAGCTATAAATTCCAACACGAATATAAAACCTAAAATTATAAGCCCCAAACAAAGTTCCATAATCTCTATTTTAGTTACCATCCAAAGGACCAAGAATATAAATACGAAATCTACCCAGATCCGAGGCAACAATCCCTACTTTATATTAAAATTCTTAAAATGAAAATCCAGAACAATATAGCTCGCTATCTTTTTCTATCAATATCTTAATACTGCAGATCGAAATTGCAAACCTCAAAAACTAAACTTGAAAGAAAAAAATTGAAACTCCAAGCCTTAAAATTTATCTTGTTCAAACACTAAACTGATAGCATAAATGATTAAGCCTTGCACTTGAACCTCGAGGATCTAAGTCTATGAACTATAAGATCTTTAACATAGACTAAATCTAATTTAAAATTTCTAAAGCTTAAATCAGTCCCTCTTCTCAACTTCATATCCTAGAACTTCAACAGAGACTAGAAATTTTACCTCGAAACCCCAAAACCATCATGTCAAACCTTAAAGAACAAATTTTAACTCCTAATACCTCTAACTAAGCTAGGACACAAAGCTTAAAAATGCCGTAATCTCGAACCCAACACAATAAAAAAAATTAAGTCTAAATATAATGAACCAAATTCTTAAGTCTAATTAATACTGAAGATCTCAAAGCCTAAGCAAAAGTGGAAAACTTTGCCCTAACATGTACTTTTCTTTTCTTTTCCGCTAATAGGATCATTACATTAAGCGAAGAAAAATATTAAAAATACATCAATTAATATCTTATGAGGAACCAACCTCTCTTACCCACAACAATTGTTGCCCCCAATACACCCTTCCTCACCGGTTCCTATTCAGATTAGAAAACCACTAACTCATAAAACGAAATCTAGGACATCTAGAGGCATCCATATCAAGTTCATTAAGGATTGAAGCTGACCAAGGAATATTAATATCAGAAGTTCCTGTCCTAGTTGCCGAATTTGCCAAAAAATCTGCCATTATATTAGTTTCACGATAGCAATGTGAAATCTTCCAATCTATAGTCAGCAAATATTCTTGTAAGTCTCTCCACATATGAAAGATATACCAAGGTATTTTCTTCTGCTGTATTAAAGTCACCACAGTTTTTGAATCACTTTCTACCCAAAGCTTTGTAATTTGCAAATGCCTTGCCCAACATAATCCTTGAATGAAAGTTTCAAATTCAACCTCAAAGTTGGTTTTAACATCTAAAAAATACTGAAATTGAAAACCACCGTAGAAACTTCATTTCGAATACTCCTCATCCGCTAGAAACATCATTTCGAAATTGCCCTAACATCTACTTTGCTACCAAAAACACTACAAAATTTTAAATTTCAATAAATCTTATTAACCAAAATCTTTAACCTTGAATCGTACATCCGAAATTCAAAAACTAAATACATTAATATGAATTTTAACCCCTAATCTTAATAGTTAAAATCTAAATCCAAAACCTTGAAACCTAAATGCAAAATCCTAGACCTTAAATCTATGTCTAAGTCCAGAATCATGAATCTTAATCCCAAGATTGGTGCATTGCCCATACAAAATTCAAACAAAATCACTCAACTATCCACCTGATTACATTCATTGAATTCAAATCCAAGATATTGATTTTTAGTCCATCCTAAGCCCTTTAATACTTACTACTTGTAACACCATACAAGACGCGAATCTTAAATCTTCTATAGTTTAATCTAAGAGCCAAGAATTTCTTCTCTAAAACCATAATCTTAGCATCAGACATAGAATTAAAATTAATACCTAAACTCTATATCCATTGGCCTAACCAAACTTTTATACCTATAACAGTATAACCTAAGTCTTAAAGCCAATGCCTTAGTCTCTCGTCTGGTTATCAACCCTAGAACCAAACTTTAGGGAAACCTGAACAGAAAATCCCAACATTTTTGCATAAATCTTCATGCGATGAAGTAAAAATCACAAGCCTTGGAACTTGAATTCAAACTCAAAACTGAAATTCCTAACCTTAATTAACTTCATTCATTATTCTGGATCAGTGCACTCTAGATTAGAACTCCCTTTGCCTGTATAGTGTCAATAAAAACCTAACACTAACTTCCAAATGTTAAACCCATACCTTAATGCCTAAATACAAAGACACTAAAATCCTTAACCCTATTACCCTAATGCCACTAAGCCGACACGCTAGTACGCAATATCCGATGTTCAAATAGAACCCTCTTCTCAGCTTTAGAATCTAGAGCCATTATAGTTTCCATACTCTAAACCAAACCTTAATAATTATAAATCCCAAATCCAATATCATGATAGTGATAAATCGAAGTACAAACCGAAAAACTAACTCTCAAACCCAACCCAATCCAATCCAATCCATACAATCAAAATTTCAAACAAAAGCATAAATTTTCCCAACTCTAAACGCATAAATTGAAATTGCAAACCTATCAAAAATGAAATTCCAAAACCTTTTCCTTAAATGCTAAATCCAAGTATGAATTTGAAGCCAAGCCCAACTCACCCAACCCAATTATGAATCCCTAAATCTCCTAATTTAAATCCCAATATAAATCTTAAACTCAAATCCTAAACTTGAACCCAAAAACCTATGAAGAAAACCAAATCAAGACCCTAAATTACCAAACCTCCCACAGTCAAAGCCTAAAGCTAGAAACATAAACCATAATTGTAAAATCCTAGGCTGCAAAATAGAGTACTGCATAGTGCATCAAAAACTTTCAATCGAAAACCTAAATCCTTAATTCAAAATCTCGTTATCCAATTCACCACTTAAAATAATATAACTGACTAAAGCAAAAAACCATAAATCTGAACCCCTAATCGTTTATTGAAAAATAAAACCCTAGGAAACCCTAAACAGCCAGACCATAAATCCTTAAACATTAAAGATACTAAACCATTAGGTTCATACCAACCTTAAAATATACTAAATGCTAAACTACGGTTCCTAAAAATCTAGAGCACTAAACCTTAGATCCCTTATCTGAATTCTTAAACTATAATTTCTAGAACACATGACCCCAAGATTCTAAACCATATCCCATAAATCTCAACCCTAAAATTCCCCAACTCTACACCCTTAACACCATAAGCCAACAAAAATATGCTTCAAATTCATTTACCCTTAACCCTAAACTTAAATTTAAACCTAAACACTATCTGTGAATGCCAAACCTAAACCCCTAAACCCTAAATACCATACCCTATAGCCTGATAAATCTTATACCCTTGCACCAATAAAATAGACCTCAATACCTTAAATCAAACTCAAATCCAACACTATAACTAAAGCACTATAAATCATAGTATCATAAACTCGATCCCAAATCCTACAACCTAAGCACTAAATGAATGGTTTACATTCCCTAACATCAATGCAACCCAATCATGCATTTGAAGCTCCAAAAACCAAACCCAAAATCCTACAACTAAAACACTCTAAATCATAGTATCATAAACTTGATTCCAAATCCTACAATCAATCATGCATCCGAAGCTCTAAATATCAAATCCAAAATCAAAATCCTACAACTAGAGCCACTGAACTGGCCGTGGTTTGACCTAGTTGGCTTATTATTTTATACGTATCACATGGATTCACACATCAATGGATCACACGATCAGAACTTTCATCTTTGGCAAAGGCAGTCTACAACTCAAGAAGTCTATATTTCTTACCAACAAAGAAACAAGGAGTTACAAAATTCGATCCTTGCTATTTCCATTCCACAATCGTTATCTCACTCAATTCTATCACTCCATCTAACCCCAACACAAGATGCATGATTATCTCTTTTCTCGACAATAGGAGAATTATCAGCTAAATTAGCCGGGAAAGGCCTTGTCATAATTAAATAACCATGAAACCCCAACACCTCACTCTAGATGGTGGAAATTCTTCTGGAAATGACCACTTCACCAACCGTATTGTATTAAGACCCATATTATCATGTTTAAGTCCCCAACCATCCAGAAAACATTTTCCTTTATAGCTACCTTAACAGATGCAAATTACAACATGCATGTATGTTGTACTGTTTTGCTTAACTTTTATAAAAAATTGTTTTTACTGGAGAAAAAAAAAAAAGAAGAAGAAGAAGAAGAACGGAATTGATAAATAATAACTTTTTTTATTAGCTTTTGCAATTCCATTCTACTTCGCTGTGACTTTGATAAAGATACTAAATCTGGTTTTTCTCCATATTCATAATAACCTACTTATCATATATAGCTAGAAAGAAATACCAAGGTTTATAATAATAAATATCTAAACCTACTAAGACTACTTGCCAATGTCAAAAGGTGGGCTGGAGACCTAAAGTTTTTCCCAAGGAGAGACAAATGTAACCCCCCAAACGGGGCCTAAAGATTTCAAAATCGAGATTTCAAATCTATGGAGTTATAATTTATAAAATTAGATGTTTGGTTGTGGAATGAAATCTGGTCATCCTAAAAACATTTGACGCGGATTTGGAATGTGCAAATGTAGAGGTTCAACCCCGTCCCCCCCCGTAAATAACTGATTCACATTTTTAGTGTAAAAATGTGAATCTCTATATTTCATGAATCTATAGATTTTTACAACCAAACGGGTATAATTTTCAGATTCATGAATCTAGAGATTTAAAATCTTTAGATTCATGTAACCAAACAGGCCCTTAAACTCATCTAATCATTTTGGGTACTCATCAATCTTAATGTGTGTAGGTTTATCTGATGAAATAGAAGATGACAATTATGGAGCATAGGATTTTTGTGGGAATGAACCGTTTAAGACATTAACATAGGGATAACATCAGTAGGACAGCTACTAGAGAATCTACTAAAACTCATTTGAACATCTATAACAATAGCCCAACAGAAGCCAATACAACTTCAACAAATCTGGTGTGATGAAGTAATGACAACATATATGACCCAAGGAAAATAGATACAAAACTTAACTCCTTATTTAATTTTTATTTTGCTATATATTCTACCTATAACCACTCATCTTGAAGTCTATAATTTAAGACAAGACACTGCAAAACTCTAGCTGCTTAGTTTTACAAACCATCATATACTACCTTGTTTAGAGACTATGACTCATGATGGATGTAATTGTAACTTTGGCTAATTTAAGTATTTTATTACTATTAAAAAAAAAAAGTAAAAGTAGAAGACTAGAACTCGATGGGAAAGAAAGGCTTTTTTGGGGGGTTGGGTTTAATATTAAAAGTGAAATTAAATAGAAAGAGAAGCTGGAGAGGATGTAATCAGAACGCTTCACCTGATCTGCATGGCTGAGGTCACCACCAGTATCCCATTTTTGAAATCACCACCAAGGGTTCATGTTTAAATTACCAAGCCAATCTTTCATGAAATTTTATTTTTCTTTCTTCAATTTCTTTTACCATCTGTTCTGTCTCATTTTACATAGATCTCACCCGCTCAATTATCTCATATATATATATATTTTTAATCTCCATCCAATAAATGGTCTCTTAAAATATATTTATCACGCATGAGAAAAACCCTAATATTTATCGTCACATGAGAAAAATGTCATCTTTTATTTATATTATCTCTTAATCGATAATCCTATGATACAAAAAATGAAAAATAAACTATGACCAAATCATTGCTCTAATAGTCCAATCTATAGGCAACCTCGGGAAGACCCCATTCATGCATTATTGCATCAATTAATATCCGCTACCGCACAATTGTCCACATGTGCATTTATATCGCTACGGAATGGTAGATGAGATAAACGGATAACATTAGAATCAGATATTAGTAATACTATATTTGCATTCTATTATATTCCAATGGATTCAGATAATATTTTATCCGTTTTTGAACAGATTCAATTGGATTCGAATGATATTCAAATAATTATTTTTTAAGTAAATTTTTCTAAATGGGCATGAATAGAGATTCAATATAAGTTTTCGACTATCTGTTGACATCTTTATCATTTTATTTATGAGGTTCGGTTTGAAATTTAAAAATTAACAATTTTAATAGTTATCTTTGTAGAAAATTTAGAAAAATAGTTACATATCTCAAGTAAAAGGTATAAAAATAAGGAAAATAAATGCAAATGAGTAATTTAATTGAAATAATTTAATCGAACGGATCATAATCCATAGAAAAAAAAAGCGTATACCATATCTACATTCTATTAGTAAGTTGACGGATTCAAATAAACAAATACAAATGTGAATTCGGAAGCGGACTTCAGTTATTCATTTACACCCCTAATTGCAATGAATGTATCTAATGCGTCAAAAAATGATTCAACCCCCAGATTCCTACAAGACAAACGTCGAATGTGGCCCGACAGCACGGTCGAGTAGCCACATCCGAAAGCTAAGTCAGTAATGGATCACCACAGAACTTTGGCTAATTGTAAAGCTTCAATTGAAAATGATAATGGAGGGAAACAATTCAGATACCTTAGTTGTGTGTGAACCTATAGTTTATATAAGTTTACCTCTTGTTTTTTATCGTTGGATTTATTCATGATCTTTCTTCATAGATGTTCAAGCTTAGGGTGGTAGTTACCTTTCCTAGCACAATCGTCCATTAGTGGTAGTTAACCTTTGTGACTCGATCACGTATCCCGAATTTTTTGGGATCACATTCATTTCCTTAACTATAGAGTTCTTTCACTCTTTTGTAACTGATTGGTTTGAACTCTGGACTGGTCTACACTATGATTGAACCCGTTCCCGACCAAAGTGCATGACCCAACCGCAGTTAAACTCGATTTGGTGTTATTTTATCCTCATCAGTATCTAATCACATAGATTTTCCATTATATGAAGTTCAAGTGTGGTTGTAGAATGTAGATTCTACCAGGGGCGGACCTAGGATGAAATATGGGGGGGGGGGGGCGATGAAATATGGGGGGGCGAAAGCCAGATGACCTTCCCATTAGGGAAACACTAATGTTTTTTTTGTCGCACATATTATTTGGGTCCTTATAAGATTCATTTGAGGTCCTACCTCTAAATTATTTTATTATATTAAAGAATAGACCCACATATATTTTGTGGGGCCCACACATATTTGAAAAAAGAGAGTAAATTATTGATAATAATTTTTTTTTGACAAAATATAGGTAAAATTAAAGCAACAATATAGAAAAAAATGTATACACATGACTTCAACCCTAAAAAGTTAGATGCAACCTAATATTTTCTTTGGTAGGAGATGTAAACCAAATTTTTTTTTAGGTAAGAGATGCAAACCAATGGCAATTAGTTACTTACTAACTATAGATATTTTATTCACAATTCAAAATCAAATAACAAAAATTGCAGAAGAAATAAAGAAACATAGAATATAAAATCAAATAAAAAGAATAAAGAAAAGGAGAAAAGAGAAACGATAAATAAATTAAAAAAGAGAAAGAATACCTAATTGTGGAGTAGATTTTTTTTTTCTTCCAAATTTTCTTAACCTACGCTTATAGAAAGCGAAGAGAATAAATAGAAAGAAAGAAAAGGAAGAGAATAAATAAGAAGAAAAGAGGAGAGAGGAGAGAGGATATAGAAGATAATAAATGGGGATTGAAGAGTTACTTTCTAATTATGAATGACATTTTGATTTTTGAATACCTAATAAGATTTTTTTTCAAAAATTTCCTTTAACCAGGTATATAGAAACAGAAGAGAATAAATAGAAAGACAAGATAAGAGAGAATAGTGGGGAGAATAAATAGAGATTGTGGAATTAGTTTTTAATTAGGAATGACATATGTGCCCATTGTTTTACCTTAAGGGCCTATTTGGTTACTTGAGTCTGTAGATTTCAAAAATTTAGAGATTTCAAATCTACAGACTTCAAATCTCTAGAGTCATGGTTCATAAAATTAACTGTTTGGTTAGTTTGAATTTTTGGAATGAAATTTCTAGATTTATCCCAAAAAAATATTTATTGAATTATGGTTCAAATCCTTAACGTTTTGATAGTATGGGTGAAATCTCTGGATTTCACCTCATACCCATAAATCTACAGATTCACGTTTTTAGTGTAAAAATGTGAATCTCTAGATTTCATGAATCTAGAGATTCGCACAACCAAACAGGTAAAAATCTCCCATTTGTGAATCCAGAGATTTCAAATCTCTGGATTCGCGTAACCAAACAGGTAAAAATCTCCCATTTGTGAATCCAGAGATTTCAAATCTCTGGATTCGCGTAACCAAACAGGCCCTAAAAATTGTTCTCAATATGGGGGGGCGAAATAGCAACTTTTCACATATAGAAAAAGAAAAAAGTGAAATAACAAGGAAATTAAGGGAATTTATATAAAAATTTTTATAAAATCCGGGGGGCCATGGCCCCCTCGGCCCTTGGATTCTACCATCATTGTAAGAAAAGACCATGGGGCTTTTTTCTTCAAAATCAACCATGCAATTGCAGCATTGCCTGTTTCTATCCAAAATTTCCCAAGATTTAAATCCTTTACAATTACAAGGCCTTGTGTCGTAGCTTCCACCTCTGCTTCAGAGTTAGATTTGTAAAGGCTTAAAAAGCCTAATATGTTTGCATGGCCATCCTTAGAACATACTCCTTGAATTTACACCACCGATGGTTGGAAGATTTGGCAAAACTTTTGCCATATCCCTGAAAACTGAAACAAAATGGAGCACAAAAATAAAATTTACAATGGATTGCGGATATTTTGTGCCTTGACAATATCTGGGGTTTTGATCTGAATTCTTGTACTCAATTTGAAAGATGGGTTTGCACCAATATATTTTAGTAGATGATCCAAATAATTTGTTTGCAGAAATTTGTGGAAGGGGTGCAGGGGCGGAGCCCCTGTGATACGGTACGATCTGATAGGTCGATTCATTTACCCAATTAGGGTCTATATATATTTTATGTTTGCTTAACACATTATTGGGAGATTTGAGTTTTAATATTAGGGTTTTAGGTGGGAGTTATTGAAATGTCGTTATTGGTTATTAGTTTTTTTTTTTTTTTTTTGGGTAAGAATTATTCGCTATAGTTATGAGATATGACTTATGAGTCTTTTTATTTATCTTCTACATAATGAAAATTTTCTTTTTTTTATTCGTTATATCGTGCGTTTGTGGCGGACACCCGTATGGGTTTGCTTTTTCTCTTATTAAATGCAGTTGTCTTGTCTGGCATAGCTGGAGTCTGGCGTAGATTTCCTCGTGACTTTTAAATAAGTGGCTAGGAATACTTACCATGGATTCTGTAATCTGCACCCCGGGTCGAATTCCCTATTTAAATGAATAAACAATGGTGGCAGCTACATCAGTGACAATAACAAACAAGATTTCCATTATCAGTTGCTTGCAGAGATGGATTCAGTATCTGCAATAGTGGGTGTTGCAATGGCTTCAATCTTCTTTCTTCTCATATGCCTCTCCATTCTGTTACTCAGAATCTTCATGGGTAAATCACTGAACAACCCTCTGTATCCTCCTGTAATGGGCACCATCTTCCATCCTGTACTCTATTTCAATAGACTTTATGATCACTACACGGATGTTGCCCGCAAGTATCCAACCTTCCGTCTCCTTGGTCCTTCCAACAGTGAGGTCTTCACTACAGATCCTCGAAATGTTGAACACATACTCAAAACAAACTTTGACAAATACAGCAAGGGATCGTACAACTGTGAAATCTTAGAAGACCTCCTTGGTCATGGTATCTTTAATGCTAATGACGATAAATGGCGTCAACAGAGGAAGATTGCCAGTTTTGAGTTCTCTACCAGAGTTCTCAGAGATTTCAGCTGTGCTGTGTTCAGAAGAAAAGCTGCCAAATTGGCTGAGACCATTTTGGGTTTTGCAGCCTTGGACCAGTCATTTGACATGCAAGTGAGTATTCAAAAACCCATTGAATTGATAAAATGTGATGAAAACTAGTTGATGTTTTTAATATTTTGTTGGGTTTAGGATTTGTTTATGAGAAGCTCTCTGGATTCTATATTCAAAGTTGGGTTTGGGGTGGAGTTGAATTGCTTGGAGGGTTCAAATGAAGAGGGAAGAGCATTCATCAGGGCTTTTGATGATTCAAACCAATTTATATGGAGGCGCTTTGTTGACCCATTTTGGAAGCTGAAGAGGATACTCAGTTTGGGAACTGAAGGCATCCTTAAAAAGAACATAAAGTTCATGGATGATTTTGTTTTTGGAGTCATTAGCAACAGAAGGAAACAGATGCTTGAGCAACAAAACTCTGTGAGTGTATCATCATTTACTGTTTGTTTTGATTATTGCTCTTCTTACTGTTCGACACTGGGAACAGTAGGTTTTTATTAAGGGGTTCTAACTTTCAATCTTACATTGATTTGAAGAACGACAAGGAAGACATACTTTCAAGGTTTCTGGTGGAGAGCAAGAAAGATCCAGAGAGGATGACTGATAAGTACCTCAAGGACATAATTTTGAATTTCATGATTGCCGGCAAAGACACTAGTGCAGGCACACTTTCCTGGTTCTTCTACCTGCTCTGCAAGCACCCTCTCATACAAGAGAAAGTTGCAGAAGAAGTAAGAGAGGTCATCAATTGTAAGGAGAATGAAACCGACATTGACGCTTTTCAGAAGCGTTTAACCGACGCAGAATTAGATAAGATGCATTATCTCCATGCAGCCCTCACAGAGACCTTGAGGTTATACCCTGCTGTCCCCATAGTGAGTTGCTAACCTCTTGAAGGTTCATCATTGAAATCCTTTATGCATACCATATTCGCAGTGTTAATGAATTGAAATTGATTTTATGGATTACTAACTGGGGAAAATGACAGGATGGGAGGTGTGCAGAAACAGATGATGTTCTCCCTGATGGTTTCAGAGTGAAGAAAGGAGATGGTGTTTACTATTTTGCATATGGCATGGGCAGGATGACTTACATATGGGGAGAGGATGCCGAGACATTCCGACCGGAGAGATGGCTTCAAAATGGAGTTTTCCAACCTGAATCACCTTTCAAATTTGTTTCATTTCATGTTAGTTATAATTAATACTCTCAAACAATATGTTCATCAGCAATTCTAATCACCTCTAAGTTCCCTTAAGCATGGTGGAGCCACTACTTTTATCTAGTCTATAAAGCAAACCTGGCTAAAGTTCCTTCTTTTCTTCTCGCAACCTCTTGCATCAGATGCACCTTGCTCAACTCTGCAAGACTGCAACATGTTTGAATTTAACATATTGATCATTTGTTTCTTTCTTTTTTTTTTTTTGCAGGCTGGACCTCGAATCTGCTTGGGGAAGGAATTTGCCTATCGACAGATGAAGATTGCTGCCGTGGTCCTTCTTCGCTTCTTCCGGTTCAAATTAGCAGATGAGAAGAAAAAAGTAACATTCAGAACTATGCTCACACTTCACATTGATGGTGGACTCCATCTTAGTGCAGTTCCTAGGGTTTATGTTTGATAAATGTTGATCTATGAAGAATTATTGTAAACTAAGAATAGGATTTCAGAATACTGCCTGCTTGGGTCGCATTTAAATAAGGCCAAGACCATCTTTGGTGTGATTTCTTAGGATCCAACAGCCACTTCTACGGGTGTAAACGGACGGATTCAGATTGGATAGTGATATCACCATATCCACATCTTATTATATTCGGACGTATTCGGATAATATCCTATCAGTTTTCGGATGGATTCTATTGGATTCGGATGATAATCGGATAATTATTTTCTTAAGTAGATTCTTTTAAATGGAAATGAATACAAATTGAATATAAGTTTTCGACTATTTGTATACATCTTTTCCTTTTTATTTGTGAGGACTAGGTTTAAAATTTAAGAATTAGCAACTTTGGCAGCTAGTTTAGTAGAAAATCTAGAAAAATAGTCACATATCATTGGTAAGAAATTTATAAAAATAAGAATAATAAATCTAAATAAGTAACTTAATCGGATAATTTTATCGGACGGATAATAATCGGTAAGAAAGGGGTATATCATTTCCGCATTCTACTAATAATCGGACGGATTCGGATATCCCTAAATGGATGCAGATGCAAATTTGGAAGTGGATTTCGATTATTCATTTACATCCCTAACCACTTCCAAACACCACTATTAGCATTGCCACTACCTTGAAACTGTTGCCACCCTTTCTAAGCAAAATAAAGAATCAATTTGTGAAAATTGAGCTACCAAATAAGATTTTCTAGTCTTGATATGTTTCAAATTTATACAATCAGAACAATTTTAATTTCTTGACCAAAAATCTATTTGTTGACTATTTTGTGAGATGAATTTGAAGTTGCAACAGATATTATACAAAAGCAAACCTTGAAGCCTAAATGCAAGGTCAATTTTATCTGCAAGAACTGTAAGTATAATCTCCTACGTGGTTTCAAGAGAGAAATCTTGCTCCTTGATGATACCTGTTGGTGAAGAATTTGACAGGTTGCAACTCCAACACCAGAGTAATCCAATTTGACTTAGACCAGAGTTGTTCGATCCAATCTGATATGCTGAATACCTGTGTGACAGGAATCCTGCAAACACGCAAACACTAATAACAGTATTTGTTAAACACAAAGCCGATCACTGTGATCGGTGATCTGTCTCCGACGATCAAGTTAGTTAGAGGATTTGTAGATTTCAAATTGTACAGGAAGAACTCCCTTTCTTTTAAGACGATAGAAATGAAAAAATGAATCCTCTAATTAGCTGAATTGCCTCTCGTTTCCCTATTTATACTTGTCATCATCTGTTTTCTTCCCTTTCCTAACTGTTTGATCCTTTTGTCCTGATCTAACGGCTTGTGCTAGCCTATTCATTTGACCGTGAGATGTGTGTCATTTTGGGTTGATTTTTAGTCCTGGTTCGAACTCGGTTCGAGTATTTTTTTTTCCCATAACAACACCAACACGTGCAATCTCAATATTCTTCATGTGTGTACACAAATACAACTTTTTCCCAGAGAGAATGCCAATCGATGCATCAAATGTTAGCTATAAGGGCCTGTTTGGTTACATGAATCTAGAGATTTCAAATCTCTGGATTCATGAATCTGAGAATTCTACCCGTTTGGTTGTAAAAATCTCTAGATTCATGAAATCTAGAGATTCACCTTTTTACACTAAAAACGTGAATCTGTAGATTTATGGGTAAATGGTGAAATCCAAAGATTTCAAAAAAGCTATACATTTGCACATTCACAAAAATCATGTTGATCAAATAGTTTTTTAGGATGAATCCACAAATTTCATTCCACAACCAAACATTTAATTTTATAAATTATGACTCCATAGATTTGAAATTTATAGATTTGAAATCTCTAGATATTTGATATTATATAATGCACTTTGGAGTGTCCGAAGCTTTCTTATGGGAGCAAAATGAACCGAACTCTTGAAACAACAAGTCGCTTTGGCCGAGTGGTTAAGGCGTGTGCCTGCTAAGTACATGGGGTATCCCCGCGAGAGTTCGAATCTCTCAGGCGACGAAATTTTTTTTTCTACGGCTCAACTACACTGCTACGCATTGAGCTACATATGACCACAATCGAAGGAATGGTCAAGCTCAAAATCTAGACCACTAATTTTGAATTCTTTTACGTTACAGGTAGGTATGATTGAAAAATAAATAAAAATAAAAACATACAAAATGAGCGGTTGAGATTTCAACCTCAACCACTTGTTCCATCCTCGCCATACACAGCATTAAATCTCTATCATTTTCCTTGATGTAAAGGAATTCTCTTTTGACCAAATGACTTTTGCACCAATTTAAGGGTGTCAACCGGAATAGAAAAAATATCAAATATCAACACCATACTATATGGCCGATGATGGGTTAGTCAAGCGGTTAAAAACCTGCCCTCCCACAGGGAGATCCTGAGTTTGCATCCACTTGGCGGCGTATATTAGTAATTTAAATCCCACCCCATAGTAACAAGCTACATTTTCAAAAAAAAAAAAAAAACATCATACTATATGTATATTTTTAATACCGATGTCCTATAAATTCTGCATGATTTATATACAAAATGTAAAGTGAAATAAATTCGATAGCTAATGGTTTCAATTACCATAAGGTAAAGATACATAAAATAAGAAACAAAGAACTTTGTAAAGAAGACTAAACCGAACTGTGCTTGGATTCTATTTCAGATTAATAACGTTAAAAAAATAAAAATCTATTTTTACCTTGAGCATATGTCATACAATCAGTAGTCAATGAGCCATTTGAGTTGCTAAGGTTGTAAATTTGATTTTCTCTATGCTATATTATGTAATACCTCTATTCCTAATATATAAGAAATTGTTTGTTCCAAAAAGAAAATTTTCTCTTCACGTTAGTAATCCAAAAAGATTATTATTATTATTATTATTATTATTATTATTATTATTATTATTATTATTATTATTATTATTATTATTATTATTATTATTATTATTATTATTATTATTATTATTATTATTATTATTATTATTATTATTATTATTATTATTATTTTGTATGTGCAATATTCTATCCTCAAGTTTCTGGAATTGTGTTTATTTGTAAATAGCGAAGAAATAAAAACTCAACAAGAATCATCTCTTTGACCTCGTTCATCATGATTATGCAATTCATACAAAAAATGTATCTCCAGTGGTTTTTGCCCAACTGTGGGCAATGGGTCTGAAAATCTCTCTTAAGAGCTCTAGTCCACTTCAAGGAATTTTCTGGGTATTGCCTTTTGTAGGGTGGATTAAGTTAAATGTGGATGGCTGCTTGTTGGACAATCTTAGCATGGTTAGTGCAGCTGGCTTATTTAGCTAGAGATGAGTAAGCAGTTGTTCTTTTTAACTTCAACTATTTTTTGGGCATTAAAATAAATTTTGAGGTAGAAATGAAGGCACTAACACAGGGTATAGAGTGGGCAGTAAAATTTGATGTACCATGGCTATGGATTGAGCGTGACTTAGTAGCTGTTGTGGTATTGATTCAGCAAAGGAATATTCCCTGGTTTTTTTTTTTGTAGTGGTGGAGAGGTATTGAGTCATTTCTTGTAGTAGACCTTGGAAAATTTTCTATTGTTGAGTCATTTCTTGCAGTAGACCTTGGAAAATTTTCCCATTGTTATAAAGCCGCTGAATTCTTGGCTAATCGGGTTGCGAGATTAAGTTCTTCAGATGTTAATACATCTTGGACAACAACGATAAAGAGTGAACTTGGTCTAGACGTTCTCACTTCAGATTTTGATTTCTATTATTTGTTTTTGTGATTTGGAAACAGTGAGATTGGATGTAACTGGGGGCAACTAATGTTGCGAGATTAAATATTGGTTCCTTGATTGTATGATTTTGTTTAATCTTTTTCCTTTTAATACAAATGACCCTTTTAGCGGAAGTAAAAAAGAAAAAAAAAATTTTCCAGACCAGGGAATGGTTTGCTCATTATCGAAAAATTTTATCGAGCCAATAAGGAAGCTTGGACAACATGCCGAAGCCCTGTTCTTGATCCAAGTAAAGAATTGGAAGTTTTAGGGTGGACATGCCCTAGAAGAGGATGGTTTAAGTGCAACACGGATGCTGCTGTGAAAGTGAAGGAATGCTACGCTCAATTAGCTGGGGTGATTCGGGATCAAGAAGGCCTGTTCAGAGGAGGATTTGCTATCAAGATTCCTCTATGCTATGTAGTAGAGGCGGAACTGCGCGCACTCAAAGACGGAGTAAAGGTAGCGTTGGATATGGGAGCATGGCCACTCCATATAGAATCAAACTCGCTGAAGGCCATAAGGTTACTGGAACCAGAAGTTAACGAGCAATGATCGATGGGAAGATTAGTTGCTGAAATTCGAAGCCTATATGCTTCTCGAGGCCATGTTAGATTTAGTCATGTGAGGCGTCAAAATAACAAGGCTGCTGATTGGTTGTCTAAGAGGCGGCAAATTGGAAGAGATGATCTGGTCTTTTTCAATGATCCCCCACAGAAAATGACAGACATCCTTAGAGAGGATTGTCTCAAGATCTAGAGTTGTGCTCTAGTTTGATTTGTTTTGATTTTTTGGGTCTTTTTGACCCCCTTTTGTAACCAAAAAAAAAAAACCTAATAATAACCAAACTAGACTATACTTCTCCTTTGTTCACATCCCTTCTAATGTAATTCTCGAATGAGACACTTGCATGACAGGACGAATCAACAATAAAACCCATAACTCCCAAGGTGGTAATTTCAAATCTCAAACTCAAAATCTAAAATGTTATCCTAAATAACGGACTACTCTTGTAGATTCTTCTTACATATTGTAAATATCTCATATATGATAAATAGATTAAATGCTTACAGTAAATTCAAAATAATTGAATATTGTTATTTTATGGGATTGACTACTATTGTAGAGTCATAGATATTCTAAATCACTGGTATGGTAAATAGATTGAAAATCTTACATCAATTGAAAATTTAAAAAATGTTTTCTTATGTAAGTGACTCCTAATATTTCATGTAACCGAGTTAGATTTTTTTTTTGTAGAATCTTGTATATTGAGTTTGGATATTCTATCTATCATAATAGAGGTCATTACACAATAGAGATGAGGTTTACGTGTAAGGGTGTCAACGGTGTGGTTTGGGTTCGGGTTAACTAACGGTTTGGGCTAACGGTTTAGATTTAGGTTGAATAACGGTTTATGATGTGTAAGAAAAAGAACAAGAAGAAACAATTGAGCATCCTACAACAAAAACGAAAATTATAGGGAAAACAAAGTTGCTATTGGTCAATTTCCATTAAAAAAAACCCACCCATTCTATAGAAATCAAGAACCTAGATTTTAAGTAGTAAAATGACTATTTGATCATTGAACCGGTTCGGGCTATAATGGACCGGTGCGGTTCGGTTTTAACGGTTCAAACTATAAATTGACACCCCTATTTACGTATGATCTAATGAGAGTTCCACTTCTAATTCATTCTGTCAGCATTTATAGGTGGAGTTGATACTTATTGTATGGTAGAAAAAAGTAAGAGGAGCACAAACTTCTACCCTTCTACCCTGACAGGTAGAGTATCGAGACTCCTAGATATTGTAAATCTTGAAGATTGAAATGCTTACCAAATTTATAGTTCATAAATAGCCTCAGATATAATAAATAAAGCCTTTTACCAAATTTATGGTTCATAAATAGCCTCAGATATAATAAATTGATCCTTTTATCAAATTTAAATGCTACATTACTGACTCCTTTACCTCATGCAACGGAGGAATATCGTAGAATTTCATAAATGCTACATTAATGACTCCTTTACCTCATGCAACGGAGTAATATTGTAGAATTTCACGTGACCTCTTAATCTTTTATTCTTGTAGGAACAAATTACATAGACACCCCTGTAGTTTTTAAACTATTATATCTAAACCCTATGAAATTTGTTTTATTAAGTTTAATCCCTCTATTTCAAATTATACATCAAATCCACCCCTATTGCTTGAGTAATGCGGTTAAGTAATGATTGACCATCATCTGATATATTTTCAAAATTACCTTCTTTTACCTTAAGACCAAAAGACCCGTTTCAACTTTTGATAAAAGCCTTAAGACCAAAAAGACCAAAAAAAACTTTTGATAAAAGAAGAAGAAAAAAGAAAAAGAAAAAAGAAAAAAGAAAATAAAAAAAAAGAGGGTTCAGATATGAAGTTTATTATTATTATTTTTTAGATTTTTACTCAATTGTAAGAAAATGTAAAAAGGGTAAATATGTCATTTTTTATTTTAAAACTAACCACGTTAGACACGAAGTGCTGTTTGTAATATAACAAATTCTATGGGTGTAAATATAATAGTTTACAAACCCAAAGGTTCTACATATAATTTGTTCTTCTGATAAAAGTCCTAGATATAAACCCTCTGATGTGATAAATACATTGAGAAGCTTACATCAAAGTAAGCAATTCAAACTTCTTGTTTCAGGGATGGATTTGGAATCTGCGGCAGTGAGCGTTGTGATTGTTTCATTCTGCATTTTTCTCATATGTTTCTGTGATTTTCTACTAAAATTTCTCATGGATAATTCACCTAAGCAGCCTCAGTATCCTCCTCTAATGGGCACCATTTTCCATCAAATACTCCATTTCAATCGCCTTCACGATTATTACACCGATGTTGCCCTCAAGCATCGAACCTTCCGTATTCTAGTTCCTACCCAGAGCCAGCTCTACACTACAGACCCTCAAATTGTTGAATACATACTCAAAACCAATTTTGACAATTACAGAAGGGGATCCTACCTCCAGGAAATCTTGGAAGATCTCTTTGGTCATGGAATCGTAAATGTTAATGGTGATCAATGGCGTCAACAGAGGAAGATTGCAAGTTTTGAGTTCTCTACCAGAGTCCTCACTGATTTCAGCTGCTCTGTGTTCAGAAGAAATTCTGCCAAATTGGCTGAAACTATTTTGGGGTTTGTAGCTTTGAATCAAACATTTGACATTCAAGTAAGTACCGAAGAACCCATTATTGCCAATTAAATTTTAATAGAAAATTCATCAATTTTTTTTTAATCTTTTAATTTTTGGATTTCATTTGTATTTTGGGGTTTTAGGGCTTGTTGATGAAATGCTCTCTGGATTCTATAATCAAAGTTGGATTTGGGGTGGATTTGAACTGCTTGGAAGGTTCAGGCCTAGAGGGGAAAGCATTCGCCAAGGCTACTGATGATGCAAGTCGACTAACATTCTGGCGCCATGTTGATCCCTCTTGGAAATTGAAGAGGATTCTTAATTTGGGGTCTGAAAGAGCTCTTAAAAAGCAATTAAAGATAATAGATGATTTTGTGTTTGAAGTAATCAATAACAAGAGGAAACAGATGCTTGAGGAACAAAACTATGTGAGTGGATATTTTTCACTGTTCATTTTGATTATCATTTTTAATCTATTACTGAATGTTTTGAGTGTTGTTTATCGTATTCAAGAATGACAAGAAGGACATACTTTCAAGGTTTCTGTTGGAAAGCATGAAAGATCCAGAGAACATGACCAATCAGTATCTCAGAGATGTAATTATGACTTTCATGATGGCTGGAAAAGATACTACAGCAGGCACACTCTCCTGGTTTTTTTACCTGCTCTGCAAGCACCCTCTGATACAAGAGAAAATTGCAGAAGAAGTAAGAGAAGTCATCAATTATAAGGAGAAAGAAACTAATATCAATGCATTTGTGGAATGTTTAACTCAACCAGCACTACAAAAGATGCATTATCTCCATGCAACTCTAGCAGAGACTTTGAGGCTCTACCCTTCTGTCCCCATGGTGACTTACTAATCTCTGAGAGTTTAATTTCTACATTCACAATCTTGATGAACTTAAATTGATTTTATGATTCATTAATGGTGGCAAAATGACAGGATGGGAGATGTGCAGAAGCAGATGATGTTCTTCCTGATGGTTTTAGAGTGAAGAAAGGAGATACTGTGTACTACTTGGCTTATCCCATGGGCAGGATGACTCATTTATGGGGAGATGATGCCAAGGAATTCAAACCTGAGAGGTGGCTCAACAATGGAGTTTTCCAGCCAGAATCACCATTCAAATTTGTGGCATTTCATGTTAGTATATTACTCTCAAATTAACCTTTACTGATTACCAACTTTTACTCTACCAAGTTTATCATATTATCTATTTGTTACTTTGATGTGCAGGCCGGACCTCGAATCTGTTTGGGGAAGGAATTTGCTTATCTGCAGATGAAAATAATTGCCATGGTCCTTCTTCACTGCTTTCGGTTCAAATTAGCAGATGAAAAGAAACCAGTAACATATAAAACCATGATCAACCTCCACATTGATGGTGACCTCCATCTTAAAGCTATTCCTAGAATTGTGTTCAAAAATTCAGAGTCAGGATAAGACTTCTAGGTTTCTTCCTCTTACATATTTAAAGAGGAAACAAAATAAGTTGAACTATGGAAATAAATGGTGAGCTTGTTTTATTACTATCAGTGTAAAGTTGACTTTGATAAATGAGACCCTTATTGCAAAATCTATCATATAACTTCTTAATTGCAGGATCAAGAACAATATTTTCTAATTTCAGTGTCAAACATCTCTAATTGCATTGTTCAAGTGGGGTTGAGATTTACTACCTTGCAGCTCTAGCTGCCAGGTGATTTGCCTACTTGTTTTAAAATGATTTACAAAACTTCATTAAGGCCCTCAAAGGCTCAAACTAACTTAACAAAAGTTAGGCCTTCCATCTTGTTTCCTGATTGTAAAAATACAGGGTCCATGGAGGTTCTAACATAGATAGAAACTCCAACCAGGTGAAGAAACAAGCCCCACAGGGTATTAGTATGTAGGTTTATTTAACCAAAAAAAAGTATGTAGGGTTAGGGTTCCAATAATATTGAGGAATAAGATAGAAATCTCCTTAAAATTATCAGTGTGCGAAAAAATTCCCATCAATGTTAGGAAAAGAGGTCAAAATATTAAATGGATTGGGTATCTTTAGTTCTAATCAATGTCTTTGGAAGTAGTCTTTTGAGTGTAACTAATGTAAATTAGACCTGTAAATTGATAGTCGAAATCCGCCTCTGAATTTATATTCATATTTATTTAAGGGTGTCCATATTGGGAATTTTTTCTTATCGAAAAATATCTGTATCTGTCCACTAAGGAACCGGATTTGGATTCGGATAATTGTTTATCGAATCAAATAATATCCAAATAGAGTTAGTATTCAACATTTTTTTCTTTGAAAATGGATGAAATCGGATTCGGATACCAATAATCGGTAACTGGATAATCGAAAATCGAAAATTATTCAGTTAAAGTAAAGTACTAACACTTTTCTCTAAAAAAGTGGCTAATAATCGGATTCGGAAACCGTATTTAGAATTTTTTTTTAAAAAAAAAGTGATAATCACCAACCAACAATCAGATAGTTTATCGGATCAGATTATTATCGGATATCCGAGAAAGTTTCATAATTGAATTCGGATGCCTTTTCTAGATTTCTACCAGATTCGGATTCAGATAAAGGTTTTGCTACTCGGATTCGGATTCGAATACTGGTGTATCCGAACCAGTATCCAAATCCGAATCCGATCTGTTTGCAGGTCTAATGTAAACATTTCTATAAAAAAAAAACGTATGTCTATTCCTATGCTCCATACCCCCGAAAAAAAAAATTTCTTATATTCCTTCAAATAAAGGAGATGGAGATATGTTTTTATAAATAGAAAAGAGAGAGAAACACATGGTATAAGAAGCATTTTGTTTATTTATTTTTTGTTTTTTGGAATCGAGGCTTGTCTAGTCAGCTTACATGCACTTCAACTATATCTTTGGGATATCGTTTTATCTATTTAAGTATGTAATGAGATTTCGCCATGACCCCAAGGAGATAACTGTAATCCTTGGACCAAATATTGAAAATAGACCCATTAATCAATCAAGCCAATCGTGAAGCTTTTGGGCTAGGGAGTGAGCAGACATGTTTGCTTCTCTATGATAAAAATCAGTGGCGGACCCAGGATGCAATAGTGGGGGGGGCCGAAGAATGAAAGCCAGTAACCTTCCTATTTGGGGTTCCACCGCTAAATTATTTTATTAAATTATAGACCCATATATATTTTGTGGGGCCCACACATATTTGAAAAAATGATAAATTATTGATAATGATATATTTTTTTTCGACAAAATATAGGTAAAATTAAAGCAAGAATATAAAAAAAATATACACATGACTTCAACACGAAAAAGTTAAATGCAAACCAAAATTTTCATTGGTAGGAGATGTAAACCAAAAAAAAATTTTAGGTAAGAGATGCAAATCAATGGTAGTTGGTTACCTACTAACTATAGACATTTTATTCACAAAACAAAATCAAATAACAAAAATTGCAGAAGAAATAAAGAAACAATGAATAAATTGAGAAAGAGAAAGAGACTTAATTGTGGAGTAGATTTTTTTCCAAATTTTCTTAAGCCACGCTTATAGAAGGGGAAGATAATAAATAGGAAAAAAAGAGGATAGAGGAGAGGAGATAAGAGAATAAATAGGGATGAAGAGTTAGTTTTTAATTAGAAATAATATTTTGATTTTTGAATACCTAATAAGATTTTTTTTTTCAAAAATTTCTTTTAACCCACGTTTATAGAAACATAAGAGAATAAATAGGAATAAAAGACGAGAGAGAAGAGAGGGGAGAATAAATAGGGATTGATGGATTAGTTTTTTTTATTAGGAATGACATTTATACCCATCATTTTACATTTAAAAATTGTTCACAATATTGGGGGGGGCCAAATAGTGACATTTCACATGTAGGAAGAGAAAAAAACCGGAAAAATTAAAGGAATTAGGGGACTATGGATAAAATTTAAAAAAATCCGGGGGGGCCATGGCCCCCTCCGGCCCCTTCATAGGTCCGCCCCTGATAAAAATAACAAGGTATGAACTGAATGGCAAGAGCAGCCACATATCCTCTATTATGCTCGAGAAAAATTGAGTATGGAATCTTTACAAAAAAAGGAAAAGCAAAATTTGGGTATCGAATTGATTGATTGCAGAGTATAGTCAATAGATCTAGATCAATTTCAAGCTAAAATGATTCCACCTGAATACTAGCAATTTATAAGAGATGTGCAAGAACTACCCTCTCATGGTGTAAAAACTTTCTGATGCATACTTGCTCTCCCTCCAAAGCTCTCGTCAATTCTAATGATTTCCTGATCTCTGTTACTTGCTGAGATGGGTTTATTGTGGGGTTTGTGATGAAAATTGTTTTGTCTTTTTTAGATCAAATTCGAACTTGGTGGGTCCTACTTAGTGTTAAACATGAGATAGGTGCTTGGTATCATTAAGAGGGTATTGGGAGAGGTTAATAGAGTGAAAAAAAAGAAAATTTCTAGTGAATTTTAAAGTGAGTTTTGAACAAAAACGGGATTAAGGTCTTGGGATTTCTTCTTCTTGTGGTTTTGTAAGGAAGATGTTTCTTATCTCTTGTATTCTTCTTCATTGCAACTCCTTTGAAGCTTGAGCTTGGATTGAAGGGTTTTCTTCAAGAGCTTGAAGGTGGAAGGGTGTTTTCAAGGAGGTTTGAGATGTGGTATGACTGGTTGAGGTAATATTGTATTATTCTCAAATATTATACTATTTTGAAGATTAAAATAGTGGATTCTCTCCCTGTGGATATAGCTAATCTCGAATATTTCGGGTTAGTAAACCACGTAAAATTCTTGTGTATTATTTGTATTTTTTTTTCCTTCATTCTTGTGGTGGCGTTGTTGTTATTTGCTTTATGATTGTTTTCAAGTTATTTGCACAAGATCTATTTGGGTGATTTGTTTAATTATCCGGATCCTTGGATTGGTTCTTTCTTTCTACATTTATTATCTACACTAATGAGTGCTGCAATGGCTTTATCTTGCATTCTTCTCATTTGCATCTATGTTCTTCTGCAAATCAACATGGGCAATTGCAAATCGCCAAAGAACCCTGAGTTTTCTCCTGTAAGGGGCAACATCCTACACGCGTTATTCAATTTCAACCGAGTCTATGATTACTTAACTGATTTGGCCCGTGATGTAAAACCTTACGTCTCCTCAATCTATCCAAGAGTGAGCTCTTCACCACATACACTCAAAACGTTGAGCACATACTAAAACCAACTTTGACGAGTATATCAAGGATCCAACAACCATGAAATCTTAGAAGATCTCGTTGGTAATGGTATCTTCAATGTTGATGGCCAGAATTGGCGTCAGCAGAGTAAGGTTGCGAGTTTCGAGTTCTCTAACCTCCTCAAGGATTTCAGCTGCTTGGTGTTTAGAAGAAAGTTGCCAAATTGGCTGAGAGCATTTTGGGGTTTGGAGTTATGAGTTAGGCATTTGATATCCAAGTGAGTGTCTCAAAGGACATTGTTTTTAGTTCATTGAATGGAAAATTGATCAAAACCCATATGACTTTGTTTTTGGGATTTAGAACTTTGCAAACGGATCCTCTGTTATGCATATTTCCCTGTTGTGCACAGCAGTGCCGCACCACAATTTGACACATGGCGTATTCTTAATAAACGGCTTAGATTAGAAGGCATGATTTTAAGTGAAAGTGACCCATCTTATGACCCGTTTTAACAAAAAAATTAACCCGTTTTTGAGACCCGTTTCTAGGATTCAATCTAAGAGGTTATGGGGTGGTGGCTAAATCAGTCCAAAAAAATGTGAGTTCGGAATTGCATGGTCGAATAGTTGCATTTTGATTCCATATTACATATGGTTAGTGCGAAATGAAAAGCGCCTTGATGAATCTCAACGTTCGCCAGGCTGGGTAATGTTTCAAGTTTATAGGGACATGGGGCAACATACCTACACACTCTTATTGGTAGACAAATGACTCAATGTATACTTATAAAATCTCATTCTTTGAGTTTGAACTCCCCAAGAGATTTTCTAGAACCCTCCATCGCATGGTTGGGTAAAGCTAAATATTGATGGCAGCTCATTGGGCAACCCAGGAAGGGCAGGGGCAAGAGGAGGTTTTGGAGATCATATAGCAAGGGTGTTGTGGTCTTTTGAGGTTTTTTTTGGGTGTCAAGTCAAATTTTGAAGCTCTTCTACATGGCTTAGAGTGGGTTTGCACTCTTAAATTTTCTTGTCTTTGGGTGGAATGCAACTCCACTGTAGTTGTATTTTTGGTACAACAGCAATGCATTCCATGGTATATTCTTCAAAGATGGGGAGGTCTTGAGACATTCTAGAACTCAACCCAGCAAAAAATCTCTCATTGCTATAGAGAGACAAACATTGTGGCTGAGTTTTTTGGCTAGTTCAACAGCAAGACTAGAAGTTTATGATATTAATTCACCTTGGTCAACCATGATTAAGAGCGAATTAGATTGAGATGCCTTTGAACATCCTTGATATCGTTTTAAATAATGTGTGAGTACATGTTTAACTCTTGAGGTTCCTGTGAGACTGTTTATTTATTTATTATTTTTTTTGGATGAGGTTCATCCGGGCCAGCTTACGCGCACTACGATTACATCCTCAAGGGAGATTTTATATATATATATATATATATATATATATATATATATATATATATATATATATATATATATAATTAATGCCGCCGAACGGGTGTTACCCAAGACCTCCCCTAAGGAAGTTGGGCCTTTAACCGCTTTAGTAACCCATCATTGGCAAGACTCTATTTATTTGGGGTGACTATTGTTGCGGGATTAAGTGTTTGAGGTTCCTCTCCACCTATGTATTATTGTCTGAATTTTTTTCTTGCCTTAAGTACAAATGACCTTTTAGCAAAAAGAAAAAATAATTTTTTTTTTATCTTTTTTATGGATAAAGTGAACAATCAATCTTTCTTTCTTTTTTCAAAAAGGAAAGTGAACGATCAATCTCCTTCCGGAATCTAATAGTTAAAAGAAATAAATATCGCACATATTTTTTATTGGATATTTTTTTATTTTAACATTTTAGGTATTAATCGTAGATAATTTTTTTTTTTTGGGGTAATAAATAAATAAAGACATCACAGATTTTGATGGGGAAGCAAGGAAAAAATGAGAAGGTATATTGGTCCTTCACTCCTAAGTTATTATATATAGAGATAGAATAAAATCATAATTTTGATTTTTAGTAAAAAAATACTACTAAGGATATACTTGCCTTTTCCTCTAATTCAACTTACCATTCCAAATTAATCCATGGATGGATCCTTGTATCCCAAATGTAAGAAGGGATTATGGATGTTTTCCGTTTGCTACCCTAGCTTCAAAAATAGTCTCTAGCTTTATCCATCCTGTCTCTCGACGGTGGGATCGGTTGATGGTACAAAAATGGTGGTCGCTAGAGATACCACAAATTATATTCCACTACCGACCCATCCTGCAGAAGATCGCATAATCTAGAGGCTGACTACATTGAGGGAATTTACTATCAAATCTGCATATGAGATGCAAGAATCATAGCAAAGTAATAGGTACGGAACAAGCAAACACTGCACACTGGAAAATGTTGTGGAAGTTACCGTTAATCCCAAGGATACTACATTTTGCATGGAAAATATTACTTTAAAAGCTACCTACTACATGTCTTTTTCTTAATAGGGGATGCAGTCTATCAGCTTCATGCATGTTCTACAATCAGCAAGATGGTACAATGGAGCACATTTTTCTGTAGTGCCAGTTCACATTAAGAGTTTTGGAGCGAGTTAGCCCTCCCAAGCATGAACCAGGCAATGTGCCTCCAGTCTCAACTGAGGACACTCATACAACAATACTCCCACTCAGACACTCACAAGGCACTTAGTTTGAGAATTATTCTCACTTTCTGGCAGTTTTGGCTCTTTTACACTACTTTGATTGATAATCTTGCACTCCAAATGCCGGCACAAGTAGCGGGGGTCATTGAGAAATCTTGGAGTTTCTTCATTGTAGATAATGTATAACGTTCGAACCCGAGATAGGCAATAGCTTACCTTATACGTTGGCTACCTCCAAAGCCTCCTTATATAAAGGTAAATGTTGATGGTTCATCCTTTATAGAGGGAAACCTCTCAGGTTTTGGTGGAATAGCTCGAGATGCTCAAGGTTGGTTCATAATTGCCTTCGGAGAAGGGTGTGGCTATCAGGACTCTATAGTGGCTGAAGCTCTAGCCATTAGAAAAGCCCTCCAATGGTGTGCCAATTTGTCGTTTTCACATGTGCTTATAGAAAGTGACAATCAAGCACTAGTGAATATGCTCACAACATCAACAACATTTCCATGGAAGGTATATCACATCCTAAATGATGTTCATGACAAAATGGCTACGTTTGCGGGGATTTGTTTCTCCTATATTCATCAGGAAGCAAAATTTTCAGCAAATACAATTGCCAAACAAGCGGCTTTAATGCAAGATTACTATCTATCCTTCTCAGTCCCAACTTGTTAAGTATGACCTCTCCTCTTAGACTTGTTAGGTTGTATTATCCCTAGGGGCATGTCCCCTTTCTAATCAATAAAGTTTGATTCACCAAAAAAAAATACCATTCCAACAAAAAAAGAAGGTCAGGTGATTGTCATTTTGAGAGATATTTTGGCTGAAAAATTTTCCAAAAAAAACAAAGAGCAATGTTTTTTTTAATCAAAAAAAGAGTTTAATTACAAAGCTTTATCAAAATGTACAGGCATCAGAAAGGTCTTTGCCACTAAGATTCATATCCAAACAAAAGTCTAAATTAGTCCTAGCATAGCTATTTGCAGCATGACTATTTGCAGGGTGCACTATCAAGTGATATCTTTTAACTTTATTGTAATGAACAGAGTTTAGGAGAGATGGGAGAATTGAAAATATAGATGCATATATGTGGATATCTCCGTGTGAACTTGGGCTATTGAACCGCTCAATAATCCAGCATAGAAGCAACATCAGATGTTGTATGGGCCAAAGTTGGAGATTTAGGATGTAAGCTAATGATTCTATAGTCATTGCACCAAATGTGTGACTAAGATGTTTGCCCTCTTAGCTATTTCTACTCCATCCTGCATTCTTTAGTAATTCATTTGATACCCCTCCAAAAAATAAAATAAGTAAGCAAAGCATAGACAATTTATTGGAAATATGATGTATAGCTTGGGCTATTGGGTTATCCTCAAGAGATGGTTGGGGGTGGTTTGTTGAAACTTGAGTTGAGCACCCCAAATGGATCTCATTGGTCCATCGACAATAATATTCAAGACTCTATTGAGATTCGGCCTTTGTTTATTAAACATCGCAAGACTCCTCTCTAACCATAAAAACTGACAATTGATAATAAAACTAGAGAAAAACCAATGAGTAGCTCCTTTGTGTAGCTGTGTTTCAGCTAACAAGGAGGCACATAATTAAGTGGAGAAAAGATTATTTAGTCAGGTGTTGTATCATGGGTCCTAGAGGTCTTGCTGTTTAGATCCTCTTGGTCCATTTGCAAGATAAGAATACATGCCATAAATCTCTACCTTATCTCCGCATAGTTCACAGACTGTGTCCATTTTTTATCATAGGGATAGGATAGACTTAATAACTGATAGTCTTGCATAGGGGCGGGACCAAGATTCAACATTTGGGGGCCAAAGAATGAAAGTCCAGATAACTTTCCCATTGGAGAAACACTGATGTTTTTTGCAATGTGGGCCTTTATAAGACCCATTAGGAATCCTACTTTTGAATTATTTTATTATATTAAATAATAAACCCACACATTTTGTGGGGGCCCACACATTTTTGAAAAAAAAAGATAAATTATTGATAATGATATTTTTTTTTCTGAAAAAAATATAAGTAAATTAAAACAATAATACAAAAAAAATATATACACATGACTTCAACCCTAAAAAATAAGAGGTGCAAACCATAATTTTCTTTGGTAGAAGATGCAAATAAAATTTTTTTTTATTAAGGAGATGCAAACCAATGGTAGTTAGCTACCTTAGTAACTATAGACATTTGATTCACAATATAAAATCAAATAACAAAAATTGCAGAAGAAGTAAAGAAATAAAGAATATAAAATCAAATAAAAAAATGAGAAAAAGAAAAACGATAAATAAATTGAGAGAAAAAAAAATAGTACCTAATTATGGAGAATATTTTTATTTCCAAATTTTCATTCATATTTATAGAAAGGAAAGAGAATAATTAGGAAGAAAAGAGGAGAGAGGAGAGAGGAGACATGAGAATAAATATGGATTGAGGAGTTAGTTTTAATTAGGAATGACATTTTAAATAATTTTTTTTTCCAAAGTTTCATTTAAACCACGATTATAGAAAGAGAATTAGAAATGATATTTTGAATACCTGGAACTACATTTTGGGTGGAAAGATAATTTTCAAGAGAATTTTCACCAATATTTGAAGATATTGCAATTCATTGGGTATTTTTGTCTCTGCAATGCTCGCCCCACCAACTTAGCAGAGAACTCACCATTAAGAGAAACTTTTAATACTCACCTATTATTGGATGAAGTTAGAGAAATGTGAAAAAAGACTGAACTAGAAAGTTAAAAAGGAGAAATGTGGGTAAGTATGAACCAAAAAAGAAAAGGTAACATGCTAGTAGAAGTGAGACCGTGAGAGATTTATGCGTTTATCCTCAAACCCATAAAGTTTTGCATGAGTTATCCGAAAACCTAATTAATAAGGAATGATATATGCAACCACTCGAATATCCATGCATGCATTTGCATACGACGATAGATTGGAAAATGATCACATCACTTGCCAACTATTTTGGTAGGGGTTCCCATCAATTTGTTTCTTCTTTGGTAATGGTTCCCATCGATATTAGGGAACTAGAAAAGTAACTCGTCCATATTGACAATGTGTGCAGGAAGTTGCCAAGAATGTTAGGAAAAAGGTCAACAATATTAAATTGGTAGGAAGTTCTCATTAATATATTTCTTCATACTTTCCACACATTGTTAGGAAAAAGGCCAACATTAAATAGTTAAAGAAGTTCTCAATAATGTATATTTAAGGGAGACGTTCTCCAAGAGGAGTGCAACTTACGTAAACATTATAAAAAATAAATGGGTAATTTTCATCTGGACCCCCTGAGGTTTGGTCTATGTCATTTTTAGTCCAAAAAAATTGAAACTTTGCATCTGCCTCCCCTGTAGTATAGAAAAAGTCAATTTAAGGACAAATTATCACTTTTATGACAAATTTGCCCTTTTTTTTTTTTTAAATTTAAACAAAACATGAAGGAAAAAAAATGAAAAAAAAATTCAAATTCAAATTCAAATCTTTGAACCAGAGAAATGCTATTGTTAGCATTCGAAATCAAAAGAGTTGTTTAAGATCGAAACATCATGCCATTCAAAATCAAAAGAGTTGTTTAAGATCGAAACACATGCCATTCGAAATCAAAAGAATTGTTTAAGATCGAAACATCATGCCCTTGAACCTCGCGTCAAAGCTCTGCCACTTGAAGTTTTCTTAACCCTTCGAGCCATGGAATCACATCTTTCTTATCGTCGGAAGTTTCAGATTTGTCTTCTCCTTTCTTATCGTCGGAAGTTTCAGATTTGTCTTCTCCTTTCTTATCGTTGGAAGTTTCAGATTTGTCTTCTCCGACACAGTCTTATCTTCGAGCCATGGAATCACATCTTTCTTATCGTCGAATGTTTCAGATTTCGTCGGAAGTTTCAGATTTGTCTTCTCCTTTCTTATCGTCGGAAGTTTCAGATTTGTCTTCTCCTTTCTTATCGTCGGAAGTTTCAGATTTGTCTTCTCCGACACAGTCTTATCTTCGAGCCATGGAATCACATCTTTCTTATCATCGAATGTTTTAGATTTGCCTTCTTATCGTCTTTCGCCATGAACCGGTGTTTAAGGTCATGATACTTCTGTTTATAGTTCTGTGGCTTCAGAAGACGAAGAGAAGTGTTTCGGTTCTATATTTCCATAGCCACAGAGTCCCAGCTATTGGTTCCATGACGGTTAATGGCACATGCCAACAACAGCTTCTCCCAAATCCCCAATGATTGCTTCACAACATCTTTGACTTTAGCCATAGTTTCTCATATCTGACGCTCCATCAACCTTTCTGCAATTCGTAGATAATTTTTTTTTTTCAAAACTAGGGTTTTTTCCCTTTTTATTTCTCTTCGGATTTCTCGTCACTTAATGAAAATTTACTTTTTTCAAATTCTTGAATCTTGTTTCCACTTACCTGAGTTTTCCAAAGTAGCCCCGTGAAGCAAGAGAGTTTAAGCTAAGGATTCAAAGTTAAATGAGTTGAACGAAGAAACATTCAAGTGTTTGATGTTCTTAGATCGGTTGTGGTGTTTCGCTACAGTTCTGAAGAACGGGATTTTGAGAATCACAAATGAATATTAACTCTCTTTTTTTTCATTTTTATTTCCTATGTTTTTTGTTTAAATTAAAAAAAAAGGGTAAATTTGTCATGAAAGTGATAATTTGTCCTTAAATTGACTTTTTCTATAGTACAGGGGAGGTAGATGCAAAGTTTCAGTTTTTTTGGACTAAAAATGACATAGACCAAACCTCAGGGGGTCCAGATGAAAATTACCCAAAATAAATCTTTACCCAACAGGGAAAAAATGGGGTATGAAATGGATTGAATGCAGAGAATAGTCAATAAATACAGATCAATTTGAAGCTGCTGCTGCTTTCTACCAAAAAAAATTTTCAAGCTGCTTTTTTTTTTTTAATGAAAATTTTCAAGCTCACAGGAATACTAGCAATCCATGAGAGATATGCAGGAATTGCCAATGCCTTACGTCAAATACGTGTTGGTTCCTTATATATGTAAAAGATCGATGAAGCAAAATGAAGTATAAAAAATATCCGTGAATGGTGCCTATTTAGGACCCATGTGAAATTACGAAAAATAACAAACCACAAAAGACGGACACAAAATTTATTTGATTTGGCTTAACTTACATCTATGGGCGTAATGAGACTTTTGCATTGCAAAAATAGAAACAAGTAACTTGTACAATACTTTGATTATAGCCAACCCAACCCTGTATCCAAAACTATATACCTCTGTATACCCTTCTTTACTCACACTTTCAACTATATGAAGAGATTACAGACATGTCCCACTACTTCAACATTGAACAACTCACTCAAACCCCTCACTTCTCTACTTAGCTCACACCTCTAGTTGTGAGTAGTTTTTAACACCTCTAGTTGTGAGTATCTTTTACTTCTTGTTTTGTGTCTTACAAGCAAAAAACCCCACTCTATTTCTAAATGGGAGAAACTCTATTTATAAATGGGAGGAAAAGGGAAGTAGTTGAGACTTCTCATTTATTAGAGTGGTGGATGATTGAGACTCTCACACATAAATTGAGGTGGTGAGTGGTCGAGAATTGAGCGTTTTATTTTCCCTAACACTACACTTTCACTTGGCAGCATAGAGGTCACAAATTGCTGCCAGGCCGGCGGCCATCCTCCTTAATGTGGAGGACCAACATCACCAACAATCAAAATCTCAAAAGGCAACCAAGGTTGCCCCCATGGGGCAAAGAACTTTCTATATATACTTCCTCACCCTCCTCAGCTCTTATCATCTGATGATTTCCCAATCTCTGTAACTTGCTGAGATGGGTTTCTTATCTGCAATAGTGACGGCTGCAATGGCTTCATGCTGCATTCTTCTCATATGTATCTGTGTTCTTCTGAAAATCTACATGGGCAAATCATTGAAGAACCCTGAGTTTGCTCCTGTAATGGGCAACGTCTTTCATGGGCTGTTCTATTTAAACAGACTCCATGATTACTTAACTGATTTGGCTCGTAATTATAAAACCTTTCGTTTCCTCCATCTATCCAAGAGTGAGATCTTCACCGCGGATCCTCAAAACGTTGAATACATGCTCAAAACCAACTTTGATAAATACAGCAAGGGATCCAGCAACCATGAAATCTTAGAAGACCTTCTTGGCAACGGTATCTTTAATGCAGATGGTCAAAATTGGCGTCAACAGAGGAAGATTGCAAGTTCTGAGTTCTCCGCAAGAGTCCTCAGGGATTTCAGTTGCGTGGTATTCAGAAGAAAAGCTGGCAAATTGGCTGAGACCATTTTGGCGTTTGATGTTACAAGTCAGCCATTTGACATCCAAGTGAGTATCCCAAAGATATTGTTGCCAGTTCATTGATGGAAAATTGATGAAAACCCATCTGTCTTTCTTTTTGTTTTTGGGATCTAGGACTTGTTGATGAGAAGCTCTCTGGATTCCATATTCAAAGTTGGGTTTGGGGTGGATTTGAATTGCTTGGACGGTTCAAGCGAAGAGGGGAAAGCATTCATCAAGGCTTTCGATGATTCAAATCAATCAGTGTTCGTGCGCTATTTCGATCCCTCCTGGAAGCTGAGGAGGATTCTTAATTTGGGGTCTGAAGGTGCTCTTAAGAAGAACATAAAGTTCATGAATGATTTTGTGTACGGAGTAATCAGCAACAAGAGGAAGCAGATGTTTGAGCAACAAAACTTTGTGAGTAGTAATCAATTAAAGTTTGACTTTGATTATTATTCTCGTCATTGTTCTAGAGAATAGGGGTTTTAATTGAACTACAATGAATGTTTGAGAGTTGCTTGTTGAGTTGCAGAATGACAAGGAAGACATACTTTCAAGGTTTCTGGTGGAGAGCAAGAAAGATCCAGAGAGGATGACCGACAAGTATCTCAAGGACATAATTCTGAATTTCATGATTGCCGGAAAGGATACTTCTGCAGGCACACTCTCTTGGTTCTTCTACCTGCTCTGCAAGCATCCTCTCATACAAGAAAAAATTGCAGAAGAAGTAAGGGGAGTCATCAATTGTAATGAGAATGAAACCGAAACTAATATCGATACTTTCGTGGAGTGTTTAACTGATGCAGCATTAGAGAAGATGCAATATCTCCATGCAGCTCTGACAGAAACTTTGAGGCTATACCCTGCTGTTCCCATTGTGACTCACTAACCTCTGAGTTCTTCTCGGCTTCTTTCTTTTCACCTTCAGTGTTTACAATTCTAAAGAATTGAAATTTATAATAATGATCTATTAACTCGGAAAACTGACAGGATGGGAAGTTTGCAGAAACCGATGATGTTCTTCCTGATGGTTTCAAAGTGAAGAAAGGAGATGGTGTGTATTATGTGGCTTATGCCATGGGCAGGATGACTTACATATGGGGAGAGGATGCTGAAGAATTTAAACCAGAGAGATGGCTCAACAGTGGAGTTTTCAAACCTGAGTCACCATTCAAATTTGTCTCATTTCATGTTAGTAGTAACACTTGAATCTGTTTGAGCATTCAAAGATGGCTTCTTTAATTTCTTCCCACAACCCCTATCACAGTGTTCAGTAGGTACAAGAAAGTGCTTAGCATATTCACTTGATTTATTTGATTTACAGGCTGGACCTAGAATCTGTTTGGGGAAGGAATTTGCTTATCGACAGATGAAGATAGTCGCCATGGTGCTTCTCCGCTTCTTCCGGTTCAGATTAGCAGACGAAAAAACACGTGTAACATACAAAACCATGCTCACGCTCCACATTGACGGTGGTCTCTATCTTACTGCAACACCTAGAGTAATGTTTTACTCAAGTAGTAAAACATGGTCAACCAGATAATAGAAATGATGGATACCTTCGTTCCAATTGCTTTGGTTTTTCCATTTCTAATAATTGCTTTTCTTTCTTTCTCTTTTTCTTTTTTTTTCAAGTATTATGAATAAAGGGATTCCTCTTGTTCTTTAATTTGATGACAAAAATGAAGTTTTGATAGATTTTCATCCATGGATTAAGAGGTTTTTAGAAAGAAAAAAAGAAACTCCCAAAGCCCAAACCAGATTAATTGTAAAATAGAGAAATACAGAGGTGAATGCAAATCTGCTGGTCTCCAAAGCTGAAGCTTGACCTTTTCATGGGTTCTTTTAACTCCAAAGTATGAAACTTTGTTAAATGAATGAACTCATGATCTCAATATGAGATCATAGTGTTATATTTATAGAATATGAAAACATTACAATATGAGAAATAATGCATATGTGTTATTCTCTAACACCCTCCCGTAAAGTCAAGGGTCCCTCAAGGACCTTGAGTTTGGACCGAAGAAGACAAAAACGAGCAGAGGAGAGAGCTTTTGTAAGAACATCCGCTAATTGGTCAGTGGTAGAGACATAGCGAACACAAAGATCATGCTTAGCAACCTTATCACGAACAAAGTGAAAATCAACCTCAATATGCTTCGTGCGTGCATGAAACACAGGATTCACTGTCAAATATGTGGCACCAATATTATCACACCATAAGACTGGAGGAGAAGCTTGGGAGATCCCCAATTCCCTTAGAAGAGATTGAACCCATGTAAGTTCGGTAGTAGCTAGGGCTAAAGCACGATATTCACTCTCAGCGCTAGAACGAGCAACTGTAGCCTGTTTCTTGGATTGCCAAGAAATAAGATTGGGACCCAGGTAAATAAGATAACCACTCTGCGATTTTCAATCAACAACGCAACCTGCCCAATCAGCATCAGAGTAGGCATCTAAAGATGTAGAAGAAGACGGCGTGATATGAAGACCAAATAATAGAGTACCCTTCAAGTAACGTAGCAATCTTTTAAGAGCAACCCAATGAACCTCTTGTGGAGATGCCAAAAATTGAGAGCTTATTTACTGCATATGATAAATCCGGGCGAGTAAGAGTGACATATTGAAGACCACCAACTAAGCTTCGATATAATGTGGGATCAACCATGGGTTTATCAGTTGCATCAGAAAACCAAAGAGAGGAGGACATCGGAGTGGAAATAGGCTTTACATCCAATAAGTCTGCTCGATCTAGAAGAGTAGTAATATATTTTTGTTGTGAGAGAAGAATGCCGTTTATTAGAGGAATAAGCTCAACTCCCAAAAAATAACGAGCGGGACCTAAATCTTTGAGAGCAAACTCAGAAGATAACGTGCATAATAAAGCATCAATAGCATGTGAAGAAGGCCCGGTGATGAGTATATCATCAACATAAACAAGGACATACGGTGGTCTGAGGATGATGCCGTATGAACAATGAGGAATCGGTTTTAGAACCAGCAAAACCATGATGGAGAAGAAAGGTACTAAGCGTTGAAACCATGCCCGAGGCGCTGTTTGAGACCATATAGGGATTTCGAAGTTTACAAACATAAGAAGGATATCTAGAATCCACATATCCAGGAGGTTGTTGCATATAGACCTCCTCGGTCAGGGTACCATTCGAAACGCATTGTTGACATCAAGTTGGCGAATAGGCCGGTTGAAAGAGACAGACCAAGGCAATAACAATGCGAATGGTAGTGGGTTTCACCACGGGACTAAAAGTTTCGTCATAGTCCAACCCGTATTCTTGTGTATACCCCTTAGCCACTAAACGAGCCTTGTAGTGGTCTATGGTTCCATCAGCCTTATGTTTGATACGATAAAGCCACTTACATCCAATTACTCGACGGTCCAAAGGTGGAGGGGTGAGGACCCAAGTGTGATTGGTCAAAAGAGCATTAAACTCATTATCCATTGCGGTATGCCAAACAAGGGATTTTGACGCTTGACCATAAGAAGTTGGGTCGTTGTTAGAAGAGATATGAGTAAGGAGAGCTAGTGGAACCGGATACCTAGAAGCATAGTAGCTTTTAGGTATTTTGAGAGTACGGGTTCCATCTTTTGAACGAGTCACCATATGATGTTTAGAGATCACATTAGGATGTGAGTTGTCATCAAAGTGTTGGGAATTAAAAACATCATTAACGAAAGCAGTCCCTGGTAAATGTTCATAGACAGTCCTTGGTTTATTTACGTGACATGACCAAAATTAGAAAGTCCATTAACAAAATCGGGAGGATTTGTTGCAAACGTATCATGTAAAACAGCGGTAGTAGACCCACAAGGAGGTTGAATGTTTGCTGCGAGAATGATTCAGGTGAGAAGGATCAGCAGCAACAAGTACATCATTCGGAGAAGTAAGAGAGCCATTTGAAGAAACCAAAAGAGGATCACTTGAGTAAACAGCAACTTCATGACGTCCGGGTAAAGAACCCAAATCGGTGGCAGATTTTCCATGAATAGCAGCCTCCGAAAGGTCTTTGTAGTATCAAGCAACCTCAAAATTATCGAGCGAGAGGATCCAAAACATTTGCAGAAATTTCAGGTACAGCAAGCTGCTGAAGGTGCATGCATACAATCCGAAACGGAAGAGGAGAAGCCTTCTTGCGGTAGCCTAGAACCGGGAACAGCAATGGTTGATTGTGCATAACAAGCAATGGTTGATTGTTCGTAACAGTGGGTGCGGGGGCTGATGCTCGAATTGTCTTGTAATATATGTGATGCATGACGATGATTCCCATGTGAAGAAGGAAAACAGAAGCACAATTTTGAGAAGTTGATTTGAAAAATGAATGTCCTGGTACAGAAGGAGAAGAAACATATAAAGGAGATTGTGATAGAGGAGAAGAAGAAGAAGACGAGTGCACAAAATGGAAAAGAAGATTCATCAAAAATGACATGACGAGAAATGATAACCCGTCCGGTGGATAAGGACAAGCATTTATACCCATGATGTTTAGGACTCGTAGCCAATAAAAACAGAGGCGAGATGACCTAAAGTTGAGTTTATGATTATGAAAAGGTCGTAGACATGGAAAACAACTGCAGCCAAACACTTTAAGAAAAGTATAACTGGATGGCGATTAAAAAGCTTGTGAAAAGGAGTGTCGGACTTTAAAGCGAGTAGTAGGTAGGCGATTAATGATGAAAACAGCAGTAGAAAAAGCCTCGGACCAAAATTTTAATGGCAAACCAGAGTGAGCAAGTAAAGAAAGATCCATTTCCACAATATGACGGTGTTACGTTCAACACGGCCATTTTGTTCAGATGTGTGAGGACATGACAACCGATGAATAATACCACAAGACTGTAAAAAAATGGTAAAACTCCAAATTCCCCACCCCGACAGATTGAAAGCTTTTAAGAGTGCAAGAGAATTGATTTTCAGCAAGAGCCTTAAAGATTTGAAAAACACGAAGAGCATCGGACTTTTAGTAATTGTGTAAAGCCATGTAAAGCGGGTAAAATCATCTACAAAGGAAATATAATAACGATGACCATCATTAGAAAGAACAGATGAAGGCCCCCACAAATCAGAGTAAACAAGTTGAAGTGGGGCAGAAGTAGTTGTGGAGCAAGAAAGAAAAGGTAACCTGTGTGATTTACCTAATTGACAAGCGAGCAAAACGAAGAGGAACAAGAACCGAAGAGGGTAGGTGAAATTGATTTAGTAAACGAGTCACAGTGGGAAAACTAGCATGGCCTAAACGAGAATGCCAAACATCAGAAGAAACACAGAGACTAGAAAAGGCAGTAACACAACCCAAGATCAGATTAACTACCTTCATGGGATATTCTTTATTTGGTTTTCAGATATTGATGATTATACCAAACATAGAGAAGAAAGATCGATATTGAATGAAGCAAGAAATGATTTGTATCTCTTCACAGCTTCCATTTTAGGAAGCAGAAGAGCTCACTTAGGATTAAGGGGCGCAAAATCGCCGAAATTCGATGGTTTTGGTGTTGGTTTCAGTTCACCCAGCACCGATATGATCTAGTGAGATATCGCCAGTTCGGCGATTTATCATGAAATATCGCTGAAATTCTTGAGAATTTCGGCAATATATATGGTAGTTTGCCAAATTTCAGCGAATTATCCTCATTATTTTCCAAGATTTTCTCTCTCCTCTCCAAACCTCTCCCAGAGCTTCTCTCTCCTAGTTCTTGGCATTTTTGCCATATTTTCGTGTGATCTTTGACATAACCTTAGTTCTCATTTAATTATGGGTAATTTTCATCTGGACCCCCTGAGGTTTGATCTATGTCATTTTTAGTCTAAAAAAACTGAGACTTTGCATCTGCCTCCCCTGTACTATAGAAAAAATCAATTTAAGGACAAATTATCGTTTCTATGACGAATTTGCCCTTGTTATTATTTTTAAAAATTTAATTTTTTTTACTTTTACATTTGAAGGGATTAAAGTTTATTAATTTACGAAATCAGACCCTACTTCATTATTCGATTCCCAAATCCCTGGTTCTTAAATCTTTATTTTTAAATCCTAGTTGATTTAGTATTTTCTCTACTATCCTCTATCATTCGAGAGAATTGTAATCGGTGGTTTTCGGATTCAACCGGAGAATAACCAACACCTCCCTTTCACCTGTAAATTCATTTTTATATTCGAAACTTATCAATTTTCATCAAAAACAAAATGGCACCGCCGAACCGAACAGAGCTACTTCCCCGCCGTCGGAGTTAAATCCGCCGCCGACACCCCCACCTCATCATCGTCTCCCACAGCCAGCACCCCCACCGCCGCCGATGGTCCCGTTGTTGACGGTGCTGCTGCATCTGGCCCCGCCGCACCCGCACCTGCTCCTAGTGCCAGTTGCAAGACCACCATCGCATCTTCCATTGGATTCTTTGCAGCAATTGCTGCTGGTCTCTTCTTCTTCTAAGCGCCACAACCCCCATTATAAGTATCACTACTAACAGGGACCGTAAGAACCCTTATCACCTTGTAATCGCCGGTGGTAGGGTCATAACCAAATCCGTAACCAACTCCAAAACACTCACAGCAAAACGTAGTATCTACACTCACTCACAGGGGCCAACTCTGTGTGTTCTTGTAGATGGATTAAAAAGGAATGCGGGTCTCTCGCTCTGATATCCATCGTCGTCGAGAAGCATATATATTAAGCCATTACAGGAAGCCACATCATAGACTTCACAAGATAGCTGAAAACCAAATTCTACTCCTACCGCCGCTTCTCCTCCTTGTTCACAATCATCTAGGTCTACTGAAGTGACTTGCAGGGCACCGTGTTCATAATCTTGGTTTATACTTTATAGAGACAATGCTTAGGTTGTGACTTGTTGCAATGGATCAGGTGAGATGCATCTTAAAAATCCGGATGGTCTATCATTTCAATTTGTTGTAATCATTATCAATCCTAATCTTCTACTAATTTGGAAAATAAGAATTTAGAACGGGTACAATCAGGGATTTGGAAATAGGGTAGTGAAGGAGGGTTTGATTTCGTAAATTAATAAACTTTTAATCCCTTCAAATGTAAAAGTAAAAAAACTTAAATTTTAAAAAAATAATAATAAGGGCAAATTCGTCATAGAAACGATAATTTGTCCTTAAATTGACTTTTTCTATAGTACAGGGGAGGCAGATGCAAAGTCTCAGTTTTTTTGGACTAAAAATGACATAGACCAAACCTCAGGGGGTCCAGATGAAAATTACCCTTTAATTATTGACGGGTATAGCATTATTCGCGACGATCAAGCAAGATTTCACACAGATCTGGGTGTTCTGTGGAAACATGTTTTAAAGCTTAGGAAGAGCACATTTTCTTTTCTCTTCGGTTTATTTTAGGCTTTCTTTAGTTTTCTTTGATTGCTTTCGTGAGATTTTAATTTCTATAATGAATGTTTAGGTTTAATTTTTATGTGTAATGTAATACAATTTCAAGTTCAAGTTCAAGTTTCAAGTTTAAAGATTTGTTTTTCTCTGGGTCTAGCAATTGCATATCTTGATCATTCTAGATCTAGATCTGGTTGTTAGGGTTGGTTGAGATTCGAAGCGTTTGTTCAATTCTTTTTTATTGATTGAAGTTCAAAGATGCAAGTAAGTAACATTCTTCAATAATCTTCTCTCTCCCCCCCTCCATTTTTGCATGATATGTGTTGTATCGTGATTTAAAAAAATATATGTGAATCTCCATGGGGTCGATCTACTGACTCACGGAGTCGGAATATTTTTCAACTCAATAAATAAATATTTTATTTTTTGAAATTTATTAAATTATTAATATAAAATATAAATAATTATGAAAAAAAGAGAAAAAAATTTAGGAATAAATAAGGGAAATGATTTTGAAAATTAGAGAAAATTATGGAATACCTATATAATTGTTTTCAAGTGCTACCTCGTGTGCTTTCATTGTCGGTTTTGATATAGTAGCATTTTCTTTTGTCAAAAAAAATTAATTATTGTTTAATTGTCTATGCAATCATTTTTGTTGCAACAATTATCATGTCTAGTAGTAGAAGAGGGGCAGGTTCATAGGGAGTACAGCAGGGCCGGAGACAGGGACAGCCACAGCCACAAGGAGCAGGGCCTGCACAGCAAGGGGGAGGGTTGATCTTCATGGCAATATTGTGTTGCTATTGATGGCAACAAGAGTAAAACAAAATGCAACTTTTGTGGTAAGGAGTTGAACTCAGGTGGCATAAGCAGGTTTAAGGCTCACATCATTAGTAATTCAAAGGATGTGGCCACGTGCACTGAGGTAAATGTTGATATCGTGAAGGCAGTAAGAGAAATGGAGAAAGAAAAGGGGAAGAAGAAATAGGAGAAGAGGAGGGTGAATGATGCAATGGATGAGGTAGTGCGGGGACCATCATCTTACAGAGTTGATTCAGATTCTTATCATGATGTTGATCCCGTTGATTTCAAAGAGTAGGAGGAGAGGGACATTAGATGGGCGATGGCTGAGAGTAGGGAGATGTAGTACCAGGAGGAGGAGAGGGCCAGAGCTAGATATACAAGAGTTGGTCCCTCTAGGCAAGCAAGGGCTAGAGCATCTAGATCTAGGGACAGGGGATGGTATACGTGGTATGTTCAGCTGATCACAAAGTCAGAGGGTCACTTCTACGGCAGATCTACAGGGACCACATGAATATCCATAGAAGAGGGATCCTATCCTAGAGTAGGATTCTGATATTTTCAAAAAGAAGCGAGCCAAGCAGCCCAAGATTACAGGTGCATGGAAAGGGATGGCTAAGAAAGTGAAGAGGGTAGTGTCGAAGTGGATGTACTACATTTCGGTTCCAGCAAACATGGCACATGGTCCTTATCACAGGAATATGATTGACAATATCGCAGATGCAAGTCCTGGATATCGTGGTCCCACCCCTAAAGAGGTGATGACCACCTTTCTGATTGAGGAGAAGGAGGAGCTGCAGTAGTACATCAGTGGTTTGAGACAGATGTGGGGATCATATGGATGCACCATTATGTGTGATGGATGGACCGGTCCGACAAGAAAGTCTATCATCAACTCCATGGTGTATTGTGATAGGAGCCTCTTTTTTTTTAAATCTATGGATGCTACTAGGCATACAAAAGGCCACAAGTATATACTTGGACTCCTGTAGGATGTTATTGATGAGATTGGGAAGAATAATGTGGTGCAGATTGTCACTGACAATGGCTCCAACTTCAAGAAGGCAAGTGAGGTACTGATGAATACACCTGGATATAACCTATATTGGACACCTTTTGCAGTTCACTATATCGACCTCATGTTAAGGGACATCGATAAGATCAATATTATCCAGAGCACAGTGGAGAGGGCCAGGCACGTAACAAATTTTATCTATAATCATACTACTACGCTGGATATGATGAGGCGAGCATGCGAGGGTGACCTAGTGCGACCCGGTCCTACGAGATTCGCCACGAATTTCGTCGCCCTCAGCAGTATTCAAGAATGGAAAGCAAGCTTGAGATCCATGTTTGCATCATAAGAGTGGTTCTCATGGGTTGGATAAAAGTAAGTATTTTTTCCCCTCTACTATTTTATTTAACAAGTTCTTAACTTCTTATACATTTATACTATGAATATCTAGTATGTAGTATTTATTATTAACTTAATGTGTTTGTGATAATTTAGTACTAGTAGTGGGCGCACTACACAGACGACAATCTCGTCAGATGAGTTTTGGAAGAATGTGACAATTGTGTTGGAGACCTTAGATCCCATAATAAATGTCTTACGTATGGTTGATTCCTCCCTGAGGGGACCCACTATGCCCCACATTTATGTAACCCTTGATCGAATGAAGGTAACAATTCAAAGAGCTAACCCCTAAGGTTGCATTGCTTACCTGAATATTGTGCATGCTAGATGGACCGCTCATCTAATGCATCCGATGCATAGGGCGGGTAAGTAATTAGTGTGGCTTATTATTATTAATTCATAACTTGTAGTAAATAATAAGTCTCTAACTGTGAATTTGTGAATTGTGCAGCGTATTATCTCAATCTCAAATATCAGTGTAGTGAAAGTTTGGGGTTGGGGTCAGACTGCTCGGTGCCGTTATGGAGGTTACCTCGAAGTTAAAGCCAAATCCAGTGGTCCAGTCAAATTGCCACATGAAAGTTAGAACTTAGTACTTGCTTTTTATTTGTGAAAGAATTTAGCTAACCATCAATACTAATTATTGCAGATAAAATTGTTTAGGGATGCACTTGGGGCCTTTGGTTCAGTTGATGCTCTACATAACCGATAAAATTATGATCCAAGTTAGATGCATGATTACTACTATTATTATTACATTTTACACATAAGTATATAATTATATAAGTAGGATTCTTGTTAAGCATTAAAGTATTAACTTAATTTATTTGTGATAATGCAATTGAGTGGTGGGTTCTGTATGGGGGCGATGCAGAGAACCTCCGGAAAGTGGCAGTGAAGATCCTCTCCTAGACTTGCTCTACCTCTGGGTGTGAGAGGAACTGGAGTGCATTTGACATGATTCACAATCAGAGGAGGAACAGGTTGGGAAGTCAACGCTTGAATGACCTCATGTATTGCCATGCCTGCTTATGGCTATGGTGTCCCTTCCGCTTATGGACACGATGATACATACCTGTCTTCTAGGATTTCGCACTACCATGGGAATAATGATGGAGATTTGATCTCGACCGTCGGCAGCACAATGCTGCTGAGGCTCAACCGGAGAATTTGACCCCATTTCTTACCCCAAAAATAAATTTCCTTGATCTACTAAGTTTGAAAAGTAATTCTTCATTTGAGAATGTGTGGAAACAATCTCAAACTCAAATATTACATGAACTACTACGGGGACCCAATAAGCTATTTATAATGTAAAACCCTAACATTTAACAACTCCCACAATGGTAAAGGTCAGTAATACCCCTGACTAAATATCTTGAATGAATATAGGCCCAGATAAAAGACCAGTGTTAGTTAACCCACAACCCAACAAAATGATCAATTTGTGATCGAAGTTAATTGTACAGCATCATTTGAGACAATTAATTAAATTTTAGCATATCTTCTAGAAGCAAACAACATGGCAGACACTAACAACTCATGCTGCTTTTACCAAAAAAAAAACTCATGCTGCTAAGCAACAATCTTGTATCCCTTTCGAGAATCCCCCTCTATTTCCTTTGTTGGCCCTTAATTAGTCATAGATAATTTAGGCTATACATTCCTTAAAAGTTTCGAGTTTAAATAATTAATTTTTCACAGAAAAAATAAATAAATTAGGAATCAAGAATTACAGCTGAGAAAGATATTGGGAATAATAGAGTTGTAGTCACATATATAAGGGATGCTAAGATGTAGTAATGTGACTGAGAAGCCACGAGGAAAGCTCGAAGAAAGAACCATTTGAAAAGAAAAATAAAAAAAGGTGCATGAAAAACATGAACTCTTGCATGGGAATCTAGACTTTAATGGAAAAGTTTGATATCTTATGTCTGATTCCCCATTACAAAACGAATATATTATAATACATCAATATATAAAGATGCATCACACAGCTACATCTTAATATTCCTTATACACGTGGCTGTAGCTATATTATTCCCAATAGAAGAACCACACTTCACAACTGCATGCATGCTTTATATCCAATGGAAGAAAACTGTGTGAATCATTCTAATTTATAGATTCTTCTTTGGTTTACAGATTTTGATTGTAATTAAAATAGAAAAAAAGGTGATCCGTTCTGAATCAGATGGTCACCAGTTTCTTTGCACAGTTGCATGACTTCCTTGCAAAGGAATTTCCAAAGAACAGTTCAACCTATAACAAACCCCAAACTCCTTAAATGTAGCTCCTCCTAACGTTTGGGGAGAGAAATTCAACCAAGCTATCTCATTCAATGTTTCTTGTGTTAAGACTTGCCACTGTTCCAATGTATCTGTGGTTCATTATTCTCCTCTCCCTTTGTCTTGGTGCAATCCTAATATTCTTCATCGATCAATTCTCACAAAGGAGCACAGAGAAATCTAAGGCGATCAATCCCCCAACAGGCCCTCCTGCAGTTCCCATATTTGGCCACGCCCTTTTGCTCAACAAAAGATTAGCAGAAGGTATTGTTGGGCCATTCTTCCATGACCTCCGTCAAAAGTATGGCGATGTTATAACCCTGCGCATTTTCTCTACCCCTAACATATTCATCAGCAGCCACTCTTTAGCTCATCAAGCCCTCATCAAAAATGGTGCAGCCTTTGCCCATCGCCTTGGACCAGTCACCCCTGGCTGCGTCATCAACAGCAACCACCATGATATTGGCTCTTCCTCCGATGACTATTGGCGTATGTTTCGTCGAAACCTCACCTCGGAGATCCTCGCACCTTCTCGGTATAATTCCTTTGGCGCTGCTCGCAGATGGGCTCTGGAAATAATCACTGAAGGACTCAACAACCAGATTGTGTCACGCGAGTTCATGCCTCTCATACAACATATTCGATATGCCATGTTTTGCTTGATTCTTTTCATGTGCTTCGGCGAGAAACTTGATGAGAAGGTTATCAGAGATATTGAAGAAGTAGAGGGAGCTGTAATTTCCAATTTTCTCAAATTCAATGTCTTCAAATTGTTCCCTAGATTAGGGAAGTTCGTTTTCAGAAACACTTGGAACCAATTGCTTGACATTCGTCGAAGGCAAGAAGCTGTTTTACTTCCTCCCATAAAATCTCGCAAAGAGCGAAGGGAGAAGATAAAAAAAGAGAACCCAGATGGGTACGTTGCAGCTTACGTGGACTCACTATGTGATCTTAAAGTCACATTTGAAGGAGGACGCAAGCTTACTGACGAAGAAATAGTGACTCTTGTCTCTGAATTGCTAGATGCAGGCACAGACACAGCTTCCACTGTGATGGAATGGATCTTGGCTCACATAACCAAGGATCAGAAGATCCAAGAAAAACTCTATGATGAAATCTCAGGAGTTGTGAGCAGTGCTGGAACAAATGAGGTAAGAGAAGAGGATCTCTCGAAAATGCCATATTTGAAAGCAGTGGTATTGGAAGGTTTGAGGTTACACCCTCCTGTCCACTTCGTTTTGCCACATCTTGTTAGGGAAGATATCAAATTGGAAGGTCACTTATTGATCCCTAAGAATTCTTCAGTGAATTTCTTGGTGGCCGAGATGGGTCGGGATCCAAAAGTGTGGAAGGATCCAATGGATTTTAAACCAGAAAGGTTCATGGGTGACGAAGGTGAAGTTGTGGATTTAACTGGGACGAAGGAGATTAAGATGATGCCATTCAGTGCAGGGAGGAGGATATGCCCTGGGAAAGGATTAGGTACCTTGCATACTGAGTATTTTGTTGCGAGTTTGATCTGGAGGTTCAAATGGACGGCTATAGATGGACATGACATTGATTTGACAGAGAGAGACGAGTTCACCACTGTGATGAAGAACCCCTTGAGGGTCAATGTGTCTCCGAGGCAATAGGTTGCTAAAGTTGTGAGTGCAAAACATGCATTGGCATAAAATTAGGGTCTAGGATTGTGACATGTTACATTTAATTTCTTGCAAATGTTAGGAGAGAAAATAGATGTTTTTTTAATAGTGGATTTTAATCATGCATTGGTATGTGATCTGTGCAAGTCATTTCTTCGAAATAATAATAATAAGAGTAAATTGCACTGGCACCTAAACAGTGGCGAACTCGTCTTCTCTTTCAAATCGATGTCGTCTCCTCCATCTGTACTCGTCCATTTAAACTTCTAAATCAAACTCGCAACAAAATACTCAAGATGAAACGTAACTAATCCTTTCCCATGGCACATCCTCCTCCCTTCACTAGACGGCATCATCTTAATCTCCTTCATCCCAGTTAAATCCACAACTTCCCCATCGTCAACCATGAACCTTTCTAGTTTAAAATCCATTGGATCCTTTCACACTTTCAAATCCCGACCCATCTCAGCCACCATGAAATTCACCGTAGAGTTCTTAGGGATCACACGTCCTTCCAATACAATGTCTTCGCTAGCAAGATGTGGCAAAAAGAAGTGACTAGGTGGGTGTAACCTCAGCCCTTCCAACACCATGGCATTCAAATATCGCATTTTTGATAGGTCCTCTTCTCTTACCTCTTTTGATCCAAAACTATTCACAACTCTTAAGATTCCGTCATAGAGCTTGTCTTGGATCTTTTGATCCTTGGGTCAGGTGTATTAGAAAAACTAGCTAGAACATAGAATCAAGATTATTTAATATATAAAAGAAGAAATTTCAATTTGACGAAATCATGATAGAATTAACATACCTCTTTGACAATATATTCCAACCTTGTAGAGATGATATAAAAGAAAAATGAAGACCTAGCACCACTAAAGCAAAACAACATGAAGGATAAAACTTGAAGATGAACACCACAATAGAAAACACGTACAATGTCAAGGATCTCACAAGCAATCAGGGTGCTCACCCCAGTTGAACAGATATACCATCACTTGGTATTTTGAGCTTCTAAATATCAAGATCCCTTTGTCTGTGTGACCTAAAGATATTTATATCTCTAGGGTGGAGATGACCAGCCATAAAGTCCACTCTAAGTGACATGCTAGCCCACTAATGCTCATAATCCATAATGCTTTTAAAGTTTACCTTGACAATTACTAAAAAAAACCCCAAAAGAATTCAGAAACAAAATTACTACCATTAAATAAAACAAAACAAAAGAAAATTGGTTTTGCAAAAAATAGAGAAGAAAATAGATAAGTTTTTACTAATATATAAAAAAAAAATTTGCAAAACCACTTTATCGATAAATCCTTGCAAAAGACATTCTGTAGGTACACGTACACTTTCATAATTGTCAAGTCTCTGGCAATGGAACACTAGTCACTAAGATCAACACTCAACGTACACATAATCTTTAAATGGATGAACTCCACATATTCAAAGTGTACTAACCATAGAGAGACTAGTTCTCATATCTCTCATAGTCTAAGCAATTTTAACTTGCACTCATCAAACCCATCATAGTCCAACATTGTATATATACGCAATAATACATTATGATGAGTGCGGTCAAGTCAATAACTATAAAGTGGTTCAAACCAGATGATCATCCATAAAAACAGTCCAAACAATCCACTGGACCAAATAACCACATAAATCATCATAAAAAATAAATGCTACATATAATCAAAATAACCTTACAAGTGTCCAATGTGAATGTACAAGTAATTTAATGACATGTGTTGGGCCGCACAATTCCTACAAGGTGAGCCATGACCCATTCCAGCACAGTCGCTATTGTGTCGATGCCTACATCAAGTAACCCAGAGACAACTCACTATTTCTTCATCGCTAAGCTTCCATCTTCCTTCATCTGCGAGATTCTATGGGAGGAAGCAGAATAGCTTCTTTTTCTAAATAGGAACTTTCCATAGTTAGGGAGCAATTTGAAGACACTGAATTTGTGGAAAACGGACGCTGCATTTTCCTCTACATTTGCAATATCTTTGACGACCTTCTCATCAAGTTTCTCTCCAAAACACATGAAAAGAAGCAAGCAGAACATGGTATGTCAAATGGGTTCCATCAAAGGCATGAATTCGCCTGACCCAATGTAGTTGTTGACCCTATTGTTTATTATACCCAAAGCCCATTTGCCACTTGTACCGAGAAGAGTTGATGATGATCGTGTTGCTAACCAATCAAAATAAAATCCTATACTAATCTAGTTAGCAGAAAGTACGGGATCGAACTATGGGGAACTAAAAGGCTAAGTTAATAAGATTGAATTTAACAAAACTAGATTTAAATTAAATCTATTAATTAATACAAAAGCTTAAAGTATGAATACATGAAGATCTTTGGGATTTCGAATCCCCAATGCTTTTCACTAATCGATATAACTCTACACTTCAAAGCAAATTAGGGATGGTCTTCTTAGATATGCCCTATCTTCGCAAGACTATCGTCCTTCGTCGAAGCTTGGCACGCTTAATTTGTTGAGCTATAGAAAATCTTTGGCCAGACTCAAACACAATCAACTAAAAGATATAGAACAATCAAATAATGAAATAAGCAAGGTTCATCTACATCCCAAAGAAAAGGAACTAGTTGCTCATTATCACAAAGGTCATAAGACAAATAAAGATGAAACATAGAGAGAGAGAGAGAGAGAGATGTGGTCTTCTTCTTCAACAATGAGAGAGATGAGAGCCAAGATCCGCGTTCGCCGTCTTCCCTTCTTCTCTGAGGCTGGCTTTTTTTTTTGTGTATCCTGCACACAATAAATTCCCCCTATTTATCCGTCAATTCGACCTTTATTCGTTCGGATTTTGGAAAAACTCAAAACTAAAATATTGTAGATATTTTCAATATCGTTCTATAGCATCTTGAATCACCGCAATCCAAGCTCATACAAGAGAGATATGCCCAAAATACATAAGGTGGGTATGTTCACACGATTTTAAGATTTATTACCAATTTTGTTCCTTAGACCTCCACCATCCACCTGTTTCCAATTTGGCTAAGAGATGCTCTCTTGGGAAGCAAAATTGACTCCCATGATTTAAAATCCACCAATATCTAAGTATATTTTCCAACTTTACTCCACATTATCTCTAATAACCAAAATCACATTATTCCTGACAAATACACAAAAATAATCAATCAAGTCTCTTTTAATTAAATAAGTATGGGAAATTAAATCAAATAAATAATGATAAATGCATGTTTATCATAAGATCCCCGATGTAAGGTTCTGATGGAACTCGCCAACGAGCATCGGAGGAGGAGCCAAGGTTATGGTCGTTGCCGTTGAGGACACGGCCAGGGGTGACAGGTCCAGGTCGGTGAGCAAGGGCTGCACCATTCTGGATGAGGGCTTGATGAGCTAAAGAGTGCTTGCAATGAATACAGAAGGGATAGAGAAAACGTTTGGGCTAATAAGGTTGCCATACTCTTGTCGTAGGTCATGGAAGAATGGGCCAACTGTACCTGCTGATAAGTTCTTGATCAGTAAAAGAGCATGACTGAATATGGGGACTGTAGGAGGGTCGGTTGAGAGAATGATGAGCTTGGATTTCTTGGTTTTGCTGTGTGAGAGTTGATCAATGAAGAATTTGAAGTTTTCATCGAGACAGGAAAACGAGAAGAATGAGCAACATAGCCATTGAAGGCTTTAGCCTTGTTTCAATTAGAATACAGTGAGAAAGCAAAGAAATGATGAAGTGGATATCAAGAGACAAAATGGAGATGGATATAACACAAATGGGAGTGAATAGGGTTTACATAATGATTAAGGAGATTGATCCCTTGATGTTATATTGTGCTTTCAGATGAAAGCGTGGCAAAATGATGTCAATCTTCATCTACTAGTAGCATGGTTGGTGAGATATCTTTCTCCCATAATTTCCACGTTAAATAATGAAGATATCCATACTAAAAAGTCTTGAATTATAGGATGGAAGAAGGATCCACACGTATGCTAGGTTGGCAAAATCTTAGTGAATAATTGATAGAGTCATATGCAGATTAATTAAGTAGAGAAAACCAAATTCCATTTCGTGCAACTTAATTAAAGAACAACAGTTTCCCGCTTTAGAAGGAACAGAATATAAAACCGAGGACTTCCAACTGGCTTCCCAGATTTATCAGACTGTGGCAGAGTGAATCTGTTGAGTTCACCCTACATGAGGAGCAACGCGCAAGTCATTATCTTTTTCTTAAGACCGGGGGAAAATTGACTTTGCATGGCAAAATGGGAGTGAGTAATTGCTGCAGAAGGAAGCAGTTGCTTCTCATCTTCTACAGTTTTGGCTCTCTCCCCGCAGATCCAAAATTTAGGCGTTCAGGTTTTTGTAGGGTAATAGTTAAATTCAAAGAAAATACTTGCTGCACGCCCTTGACAGGAAGTCAACATACATCATATGGGATGGGAAGATGATATCCTATACTTGACTGGTATAACTAAGCTAAACAAAATATCAATAACTGAGCTGAGTTTTGAGCCTACATTTGATCTTGCTAGACTGGTGGTGTCTGTGGTGCCAGCGTTGGATAGACGCCCTGTGAATTTCATTGAATTTCAGCCATTCTAAAGTCCATGTGCTATACAGCAAACTTAAGTGAAGGGAAAAAAATCTGATTTTTCTTTGAAATTGACCAAACCATGTTTTGAGACGGCAGAGACTCAATGGAATCCATCCAATGCTAGACATCACCACGTCAGTGGCACTAGCAAAGCAAAATCCTCCTACGCTATAAAATTGTTCATATTTAAGGCCCCCAAAAGATCCAAGATTCTCTCCTTTCAGATTTGTTGGAAAATCGATTGACATGCCCTCGTAGGAAGCTCAAAATCCTTGAAAGTATGATGATCATTTCGAATTAAATGATCTTTGCTAGGCTGGTGCGTCTGACATGGTGGTGCCTAGTGTTGGACAGATGTTACATGGGCTCCATTAAATCTCACCCACGCAAAAGAATGGTTTGGTTCGGATCAAGGAAAAACCAGTTTATTTCACTTAAGTTGGTATAATCTACATGTACTCTTTTATACAACTAAGATTTAATGGAATTCACATGGCATCCAACCAACACTGGGCACTACAGGCACACCATGTCAAACACACCAGCATAGCAAGATTGCATTTTGAACGATCCTATGTTTAGGAATAGAGACCACATACTATATGTTTCTTTGTATTTCTTTAATCTGTCCCCACCAGGGGAAACAAAAGCCTTGAGCTACTAATCTAGTTTGTGCATGGCTATCAACAAATCAGCAACTTAAATCAAACAAAACAAAATTCTAGTATCATGGGAGTGAATGAAACACCAATTCAATCCTCTCTACCATCATGAATACTTTTTCCTTTCACCCTACAGGTCTTGCCTTTGAACCAAAAAAGGAGAACGTCAAACCACAAGAAAAATATCTTTCACTCAGATGAAAACAAAGGATAATGTCGATTGAACACATCTCTTCCATGGAAGAAGCGAGATGAAAAGTATACAGATTCTGCTAGCAAGAATGAATAATAGAATGGGCCACTTGGAAGGCAACTAACTTTTCCTATGCAAGGAGAGAAGTTCTAATGAAGTTCGTCCTCCAACCACAGTCTTTATATCACATGCAATGTTTCAAGTTTCCCAAAACATTCTGTCAAAAATTGGAGTCTGTATGTGACATATGTCAGAGGTCTTGGCAAAGGAAACCTGCAAAATCAAGACAGCTTACCCTTATATCTTGGGAACCATGCATATTGTACAACAAAGTTAGTTGGAGGGCTTGGCTTCAAGAGAATGGAAGATATTAATATTACACTTTTGTTAAAACGGGATTGGAGACTTTTGCAAAACCCTAACTCTATGAGGGCACAGCTTCTGAAAGCAAAATATTTTTCTCACACTTCCTTGTTTGACCCAAGGGCTCAAACCAAAAAGGGATCATGGATCTAGATACTTGGATAGTATAAGCAGCATCATCTCCATTCTACAAACAATTATTTCGAAAATGATTACATAAGTAATTAAAAAATACCAAAATAATTTTCTTTACACAAATAAACAATTGTACCTAGCTAGCAGTTTTTTCTATTTTTTATATATAAAATGAATGTTTAAATTTTTTCAGTGAAAAAAAAAAAAAAGAAGAAGAAGAACTACCCATATCAAAACTGGCAATGAAACCACACCGACAACACTTGAAAATGCTTATATCGCTATTTCTTAATTTTCTATAATTTTCAAAATCCTTTTCCTAATTTTTCATCTTTATTTCATAATTATTTATATTTTATATAATATTTTAATAATTTTCAAAAATAAAATAATTAATTACTTATTGGGCGGGAAAATACAATTTTTTATGCCCGAAAATAAATAAATAAATAAATAAATAAATAAAATACTTTGCGAAAAAAAATTGTGACATCGTGAGTTCGTAAATCGGCCTACGGTGTTTTCAACATACTTTTTTTCATAATCATCCAACATCATTAAATGCGCATTTGGAGGGGGGAGAGCAAATTACACTCCACCCACTATATTTGAGACAAAACTCTTGACTACTCACTATTGCCTCATATTATATGGCACCCACATGTAAATTACAAGTTACCCACAGTTAACCTTGTTGTTAACAAGGTACGAAATTTCAGCGATATTGGACTTAAGTTCATGATTTTTTTTTTTTATTTTTTTTTTTTTGTGAAAGAAAAACTTTAATTAAAGGAAAATTAGTGCTAATAACACATACATATTGTACGTGATGTACTACTACAACTATCCAACTGTGTGGCTACAAAATATGCATACTTTTCAAAATACAATTGGGGCACTGGGTTAAGGAAGTCAACATGTTTCACATATTTTGTTGTATCAGCTAAGTCTGTTAACCTTGGTAGTTCCTTTAGAGACCACTTCTCTGTTGAAGGTAAGAGCTTCATAATTTGATGATGATTAGTCCAAATCTTGTCTACCCTTATCCCCTCCCCTTTCGCAATATGCATGCCTAACTGTAGGCCAAAAAGCATAGTATCCATTATTCCATTAAGTTCCCGCTTTCCAAATTTGACAAACTGTAGGTGTCCGTCTCTGCATATCCCAATGCTCCAACATGTTACTCCTAGTTGCTGGTAAGGAACCCCTGCACATATCAAAATATTTTTGTTAGATTGAGTTCATGGATTTCATATACTAGCAATAACACACGTTCAAATGCACGTGTGATGTGTTCATGAATATATTATTTTTTTGTGTAATTTATAAATTTTAATTTTTTTCCCCTTTGAGTTGAATTTTAATATAAAACTTATATATTCATGATACTTAATCATAGTGATGGTTGCAAACAGACTGAAAATGACGCTTTAAGGTCAAACATCTCACCCTTAAGTTTGGATAAATGATAACATGAGTGTCTGCTAGTGAAGCAACAATATCTTAGCTTTGGGGATCTGGGAGATTACTCCGAGATCAATATCTTTAGAGATTATTAGAGAGATTGTGTTATAACCCAAAAAAAAAAAAAAAAACGAAAGCATAATATCAGTAACCTTTCTTTTCCAAGATAAATTTTTTGACCTTTTAAGGTGCGCTAGAAATTATGTATATGAAATTGGCAAAAATAATTATATCTAGGGAATGTGGTATTGAACAGTCCTAAAAATCCTACTATTAAATTTGGTAGAATTGAATCTAGATGTTCCATCATAAGTAGTTCAGATTTAATTCAATAAATTTAATGGTCGGATTTATATGTACAATAAACTTCTTTTATTTTGTTATGAACTACAAATTTATTAATACTTATAATACAAGGAGGCTAGATCTTTCATTGTAAATTATAAATTTTATTTTTATCAATCAATTGCATAATTATATAACCACAGGAATTTTTGTTTTTTTTTCTTTTTAATTTCTTTCAATTGAGCAAATATTCTTTTGTTAGTTTTTTTTTTTTTTTTTTCCTTCAATTGAGCAAATATTCTTTTGTTAGTTTCTTCAATATTTTTAGGGGTAATTCGATAGTATAAAGCGTTTTTTTTTATGCGATACAACATTATGATCTATAAATTTTAACTTGTATTATTATTGTTATTATTGGAATAATCTTTAGCATAACTCTAAACTTGTAAAGAGCAAATAGGGGCCCGTCTAGCTCAGTTGGTAGAGCGCAAGGCTCTTAACCTTGTGGTCGTGGGTTCGAGCCCCACGGTGGGCGAAATTGTTTAATTTTGCTACTTTTGGAAGTAGTTCAGTATGTTTATAATTTTTCTTTTCGCTTTTTAATCTCTCTATAAAAGCTTGGTCGCCCAAGAAAAAATAGGAAGGTTAGAGCAAACTATGATTAGACACTTTGATAGTATGTTTATAATTTTTCTTTTCGCTTTTTAATACAAATGATCATTTTAGCGGAAAAAAAAAGGATTTATTTATTTATTTTTATTTTTATTTTTATTTATTATTATTATTATTATTTAAATGTGAGTTGAAAATGATTAATTTTGGAGAGAAAAAGGAAAAAAAAATCTTATGTTTTTTCCAAGAGATGTAGTGGTTAGCAATTCTTTTGGGATACGAACAGTTGGATTTCATTTAAGGAAATAATTTTTTTTCCTTTTTTTTTCTTAAGGGTGAGTTGAAATGATTAATTTTGGAAAGAAAAAATGGGAAGTATTTCTTTTGTTTTTTCCAAGAGACATGGTAGTTTGCAATTCTTTTGGCTATTCAAAGCAATTTACGCAAAGGACTCTTTTTAACAGAATATATCATTTCCTGCTATGGAACCCGCAAGGGGGTTGTGGATACTGCTATCCGAACATTAGATGTTGGATATCTCATGTGTTGAAGTAGTTCAACACATTGTTGTCCTTGGGGATCCAACATTAATCCTCTCATACCTACTAATTGGTGTACCTAAGATGCATTTCTTCTAGCTCCCGAAAAAGGTAGTTGGATTCCATTTAATAATAATAATAATAATAATAATAATAATAATAACTATATTATTATACATTGTTGGTATTCATGTACTATATTATGATATCATAATTATAAATGTCCAATTATAGAATCCCATGTAATTTTTTGGGAGAGATAAAAATTCTCATCGTTTTTAATGAAGTTTGTTTTCATCGATTAACATTTATCGAATAAATAATTTATTTTAAATAGTTCTTATCGTAATTGACCATTATAGACATCATTTATTATAATGTAAATATCTAATTGAATGAGTACAAAGGGGTATTGGAGAAAAATTAAATGTAGTCATGTCCCTTGAGTTCATACTTTTATAATATTATTATTATTACATTATTATTATTATTATTATTATTATATTATTATTATTATTATTATTATTATTATTATTATTATTATTATTATTATTATTATTATTATTATTATTATTATTATTATTATTATTATTATTATTATTATTATTATTATTATTATTATTATTATTATTATTATTATTATTATTAGTATTAGTATTAGTATTAGTATTAGTATTAGTATTAGTATGATAGCAATTAACTACTTATTGCTTTATTAGTTCATTCTACAAAGTGAAAAATTAATGAAGACAAGGCAATGTGAGAAAATCAGGACAAGACAAGCAAAAAGATGAATTTAAATGTTTGTACATAAGATGATAAGACAAGGTGAGAGAGAATGAATTTTAAATGAAAAAAAAACAAGGTGAGAGAATAAGGACAATACATATAACGTGAATAACAAGGCCTATTTTTTAATTTTTGTTTAGAACGTGAATGACAAGTTAAGCCTTGAGAGAAGTGTACATGAATTAAATTGAGCCATATTCAAATCTTTAACTCCACACATTCTCTGATTTACTTTTTTTCAAACTTTGTGTGACAACAAACCCGAGACGAGATGGAAGGAGATCAGAGGACATATTGGGTATGAACTTTCCTTTATAATGGGCGAAAAATTGCCATATTTTGATTAAAAAACAATAAATCGGCTCGATTTTTCGCCGATATTTGGTAAAACTTGTTTTGATGGTCTTTTCATGTCGCCAACTTCCAAAACGGTGAAATATTGTCGTGTTTCGGTGATATTTCGCCGATTTTTCCTATCATGGCTGTTAAAATAGATAATGAAAATACCCAAATGCACTTACTTTTATTTAAAACATTTAGGTGGGTGAAGGGATTCACTCATCTTCTACCTACAACTCACCTAACCACCACCGGAAACCACCCCAACCCTCCCCCTGTCGGCAACCACCGTCGAAAACTGTCCCTACCAAAAAATTCATCATCTCTCTCTCTCACCTAACCAACCGAAGAAGATCTGTCCAGCAAGTGTGCCACACAGGGCCACGCCATTTACAGCATCTGCAACATCTGGGGGCAAGGTACCAGGCTTTGCTGCTCCTTCCTTGGTGTAATAGATAAGACCGAGTAGTTTGGTCACTAATGAGATGTAGAACAAATCGTAAGCATCTATGAACAATCCCATCCCAGCAGTCACAATTGTGGTGAAATGGTAGAGTTGAGTCTTGGCAACATCAAGTGCATTGAGCACTTGCAACTCTTCCTTAGCCATGGCTCCTGAGTCTTGAGTCCTGAGTTTGAAATTAACTTGTGCTGCTAGCTACTCCTCCGTGTTGAAATACTTACTAATAATCAAATGATGATTCTCTTTCCAATAGTTTCGGCAACATACACTACTACTGCAAAACCAGAGAATAATGGCAGTAATAATGATTCTTCTTTATAAAGTTCGCAAAGTTGGCGAGGTATTAGTAGTTCCATACTTCCATTGCAAAATTGGGGTTGCATATAAAAAAAAGGCTCTTTATAAAAAGAAGAAACTCTAAACTTTGAAAATATCCGAGATTTTTCAGTAGGAAAAGGATTTATTGTACTCCATGCACAAACAAGAACTAAATTAAACATCAAAACTCTAATCTTCACCAACTGTAAATACTTAAAATAGCCATAAACCCTAATTCTTCTACCGATGAGACACGTGGGCCCTCAAGGGGTTCTTCATCACAGTGGCTGTTTCGTCCCTTTCTGACAAGTCAATGTCATTTTCACCATCTATAACCGTCCATTTGAAGCTCCAGATCAGACTCGCTACAAGATATTCAAGCTGAAGGGTGGCCAATGCATACCCAGGACAAATCCTCCTTCCTGCACTGAACGGCATCATCTTAATCTCTCTACTACCAGTTATATCCACAACTTCTGCCTCATCACCCATGAACCTTTCTGGCTTGAAATCCATCGGATCCTTCCACACCTTCGGGTCCCGACCCATTTCAACAACCATGAAATTCACTATAGAATTCTTAGGGATTACATGACCTTCTAATACAATATCCTCCCTAACATAATGTGGCAAAGTGAAGTGGACAGGTGGGTGTAACCTCAACCCTTCCAATACCACTGCCTTCAAATATGGCATTTTTGAGAGATCCTCTTCTCTTACCTCTTCCGATCCAGAGCTATTCACGACACTTGAGATTTCATTATAGAGCTTTTCTTGGATCTTCTGATGCTTCGTTAGGCGAGCCAAGATCCATTCCAACACAGTCGATACCGTGTCGGTGCCTGCATCTAACAACTCACTGACAAGAGTCACTATTTCTTCGTCTGTGAGCTTTCGTCCTCCTTCAATTGTGACTTCAAGATCAAACAGTGAATCGACGTATGGCGCAATGTGCCCATCTGCTGGGTTCTCTTTTTCTGTCTTCTCCCTTCGAGCTCGGCGAGATTTAATGGAAGGAAGTAAAACTGCTTGTTCCCTGCTCCGGATTTCAAGTAGCTGATTCCAAGATTTTCTTAAAAAGAACTTCCCAAACCTAGGGAACAAGGTGACTAGATTGAACCTGATGAAATTTGAAATCAGACTATGCTCCACTTGTTGAATATCTTTGACGAGCTTCATATCAAGTTTTTCTCCAAAGCACATGTAGAGAATCAAGCAGAACATGGCCAGGTTAATATGTTCCTTCACAGGGACGTCGAACTCACCTGATGCAATCTGTTTGTTCAGTCCATCCTTTATTACGTCCAAGGTCCATTTGCGGGCAGCACCAAAGGATTTATATCGGGAAGCGGTGAGGAGCTCAGAATTAAGGTTTCGACGAAACATACGCCAACGATTGTCAGAAGAGGACCCAACGTCTTGGTGATGGTTGTTGAGTACACAGCCAGGGGTGACAGGTCCAGGGCGATGAGCAAGGGCTGCACCATTCTGTACAAGGGCTTGATGTGCTAAAGAGTGGCTTCCAATCAATATGGCGCGGGTAGAGAAAATGTAGAGAGTGATGAAGTCACCATATTTTTGGCGGAGAGCATGGATAAATGATCCAATACCATTTGACAAGTTCCTGTTGAGAAAAAGGGCATGGCCAAATATGGGTACTGCAGGAGGGCCTGTTGGATCATTGAACAACTTGGATTTCTTGGTTTTAATGTGGGAGAATTGATCTATGAAGAATTTGAGGGTTGCACCAAGACAAAGGGAGAGAAGAAGAATGAGCCAGGCACCCATCAGAAGGGAAGTTATTTCAAGTAGAACAGTGGTGAGAAGAAAGAAATGAAGTGCAGCTTCTGCCAAAGAGTTGGGTGGAGAACAAATGGAGGAGACTAGGTTTATATAGGGTTTTGAGATCAATCCCTTTGTATTATATTGTACTATTCTTTTAACGTAGTCACATCAGGTGTTCAGAGATTTCCAAAAATCCAATAGAGATATCGTTAAACGTTGGAAAATGTCTTCCTTATGTCATGGTGGCTGCCCTTGGAATTCATCCAACCATAGGGTACGAGGTATTATTTATGTAGTGTCGACTGCATTGAAAACATATTCTACAAAAAAAAAACCAGCATATTGTGAGCTTGTAGAGAAGAAAATATTTTCAGAGAAGGTTTATTTTATTTTGTTTGACTTGGCAATGACGTAGTGTTTTGAGAAAAAATGATCAAATGGACCAGTGTTTGCGCGCTTGGGTTGGGAAAAGAAGTCAAGAATTGAAACAATATTTTCTATTTTTTATCAACCTAAAAATCTTTTTTTTATTCTCTTGTGCTTCGAGAGAGATTCAATTCAGTGATATGGTGACCCATCAAGTTCGTGAGACAAACTGGTCTGCTGATGCGCTGGCGAGATTAATTCCAGTCCTTCAAGGGATTCATTCATGAAAAAATGCAGGGATGGCACTTCTTTCAGTTGTAAATTTACTGTCTAACCTACATACTGTATTATCTTTATATACTCGCCTTGTTAAAAAAAATGTTAAATTTATTGATCAAGAAACTATTCGTTTGGTGGTTCTAGAAGAGAACAATTCTGGTGTTCTTTCGTTCTACAAAAATAGAAAAATAGGTGGTAGGTTTTTGTTCTAACATTCTTTTGTTATTAGGAATGAACCAGTGATAAAAATGATTTAAATAATAGGTTATGCAGAACATATAATATTCGCTTGTTTTATTGAGGGAACATAAACTTAATAAACTGGTCACGAAGATGGGGAGATCTCTTAAGACCATCCTCATTACAACCCTTGCTCTTGAACCCCTTCACCTTACTCTTCGACCCACAACCTTGCTTGAAAATTAAAATTTTCATATTTTGGGCCCAATGGGACATATTTCTAGAACAGATTTATCAAATGCCTATTTTCAAACAAAGAACGGTCTCCTATTATCAAAAACATGCAAAACGATTTTAAACATGTCTAATGGCAAAGAGGAACTAGAAGAACCAAAAGAACCAAGGAATTTGTATTTATTTTGCAGCAAATTAATTTGTATGCAAAAGAACCAGGAAAACCAACGAATTTTTATTTCTTTTGCTATAAAGTTTTTATGTATTAGATTATAATTGAAAGAGAATGATGTGCTTATTTTACAAGGTTGAAGTTTGTGTGTTCTTTGTAGTGGAGCAGAGTTAATATAAAAAGCTATAATTTCTATGGGATGAATACAAGGTATATTATGTTAGGGTTACCCTAATATAATATGTGGGTTTTGATTAATTATTGGGGTTAATAATTGATGGGGGTTTCAACACATCGAACCGATGCATGCCATTAGGTTTGAGATGGGTCAAACCGGTCCATTGTGGAAATGGACTAGGGTTTGGGATTGCTACTATAGATAGCTATGATGGTATCCCTCCAATCACTTAAGTTTTTTGTTCTCTTTTCTCTCTCCACAAGAAAGAGGTACAATAAAAAAGAAGAGGAGATTGGAGAAAGCTCCATCACTCTGTACATTTTGGCACTCAAGATTTAAATTAATCTTCTTCAACATACGTCTGGTGTAAGGTATGCATAATTATTTTAAACACTATATTGTATTCTAATCTTTATATGGAATTCAATTAAGGTTTTGAGAAAAACCCAAAGTTACTCCAACATATTATTAATGTAGTCTCTTGTATAGAAACTCCAAGCTTCTTCCTCTTTCTCTTCTGTTACTCTCCTTTTAAAGAGTAGTGTTGTTTCTGTAGTCTGTCTTATTCAGTAAGGAAAAAAAATGTACAGGTGGATTCTGGTAAGAATACAGACATTATTAGACTTCTAGAGACCAACACAGTAGCTAGAAGGTGGATTATTTGTAAATCCATAAGTGGCCTTTTGATTTTTTTTTTTTTTTTAAAATCAGTTTCACATCTTGTAAGCTGTCAATTTCAGATCTTGATGTACGTTGTTCAGTTTCAGATCTTCTTGTAAAGTGTTCAGTCATACTATGATTATTTAATAATTGGGAATCTGAACTTTGCAAGATCTGCAGGTTAGTGTCTTCATTTCTCTCAAAATTTCCAAGGCTTATAATGTACATCTTTCGAGAATGTACAACTTCTAATACCCTTGTTTACTGATTCTAATGTACAGCTTTCATAAAATTCTGAAGGACTTGAAATTTGACCATGTCATTGAATCAATTTATTATTTCAGTTTTTTATCAGTTTAGGTTACCTTTTTAGTTTCTTATCAATTTATTATTTCAGTTTCTTATCAGCTTGTTTGTAACTTAAAGGGGGGAAATCACTAAACATGAATGTAGAAAAGAAATTGCATCTTTTCCCTGCATCTATGTTTGATGATCTCTCTTTGATCAAGATCCCTTGTTTGTTACCAATACACCCCTTGTGTCAATGTGGATTGGTGTTTAATCAAATCAAATCAAACCGCACTATTGTGTGCAGCCTAAGTGTTGTATTATGCTGTTCTTGAGTTCCATTTATTGATTCTTTAACCTGTAAATCTTCTATTTTCCTGCAACTACAAACCTATTCTCTAGGTCATATGTAACACATTCCTTTTGAGATTAGCCAAACCAGGCACTGGATTTAGACAAAATTTAGTAAATTAGAAAAACTTGATTTAGTTCTCATTTAATTCTTACCAGCTGCTAGACTGATGAAATTAAATCTTTATTTTTCCTTTTACCTCTTGATTGAAAACTTGATTTAGTTCTCAATTAATTCTTACCAGCTGCTAGGCTGATGAGATTAATTATTAAACTGACACTGAAATTCCCACATTACAGGCACGTACGCCCCCAGACACACCACCCTCACACCACCCCCCCCCCCCCCCCCCCCAACGCATGCCCAGCTCCCTGACCCCCATCACCAAGCCCCGATGCACCCCAACACCCAACACCTCTACCTCAGCACCCACACCCCATCACCCAACACCTCTACCACAGTACCCACACCCAGCACCCCCCAGCACCCTCCATTCAGTAACAAGCATCCCCACCCCACAACCACCACCATCCATTGCTTGACTAATTTGTTACTTTTTATATGCATTGTATAGGATGCCAACTTCCAGTGTTGATGATTGTATTGGTGACTATCTAAAGTTTAAGAACATCAATTGCAATTGTAGGAGGAAAACACTAGTGAGAATTTCAGAGTCAGTTGAGCATCTTGTGGGGGTTCGCCAAAGTCAGAGGAGAAGTGGATGGTGTAGCGTGTCGACATTCGGTTGCCGGAGCCAAAGGAGGATGAGGATCTAGTGGAACTTTGACTTCGATGAAGCTTCTTGGAGAAGACAAAGGTAAATGGAGAGAAATTGACTGAGGGATAATTTCGTCTTTTCATATGAGGAAGGTATATAAGACATTTTACAACCCACACTTAACGATCAAAGGGTTTGACTGTTAAGATGGGTAACTTGCAATTAGGGGTGCAAGTTTGGCCCTAGCGGCCCTGACCCACCATGAGCCTGAATAGGGCTTGGGCTAAAGATTTTGGCCCTAAGGGCGGGTTAGGACAAAAATATTCTGGTCTTGAACTAGGGCCAAGGGTGGGCCTAGGATTACTCTTTGGTCCACCCAGCCCATCCCGGCTCGTCCCTGACTTTGACCCTAATCTTGGCCCTGATCTTGACCTTGATTTTGGCCCTGATGCTGACCCTGATCTTGGTCCTGATTCTGACATTGATCTTGGCCCTAATCTTGGCCTTGATATTGACCATAATCTTGGCCTCGATCTAGGCCTATGATTTTAGCTTTGATTTGAGTCTGGACCCTCCACCCATATGAAGAGGAATTAATTATAATCCACATGGGTGAATATTTGACACGTGTCAAATTTTAAAAACATGATCATGTTTTGTAAAAATTAATGAAAATAAATTATATCTTCATTACCAATGTAGTAAGCATCTACCTGATTTTGGCTCGATCCTGACCCTAATTTTGGCTCTAGTCTTAATGTTAAGTTGACCCTGATCATGTATTAGATTTTTACCCTAATCTTCACATAAACATTGATATAGCTATAAGTCTCGACTTTGATCTTCAGTCATTTTGATCATATTAAACTAGAAGTTCACTTTTTATATTATTTTTAAGATAATTTTTATTTTTCAAACTAAGTCATTTTTAGTTCCAAAAAGCCATTGATTTTTTTTTTTACTAAGCTGAAATAATATATTATAAATAATAAAAACTAGTATATAAATAATTAATACCTAATAAATCTACACCCCAACTTCTCATCATAAATATTGACATCTTTCTTTTGCCTCCAATGTGATATTTTAGAGAGAGAGAGAAGGAAAAAAAAATTTATTCAAGACAGATAGTTATGTTTGTAACTAAAATATAATTTTCTTTAACTACGAAAAAAATATCAATACTAAATTATTTACTTGTTAACAAAGTTTTGAATATGATTTTTTTTTTTTTTTTATAATAAGGATATCAATAAGAGGGGTTTTCAATTTCCATCACCAAAGTAACATGAGAGGTTTTCAATTTCAATCATCAAAGCAATGAGACATTTTCAAAGATCAATATAGAATTATGGAATATGAATTTGTTTATGTTTAAAGCAACACTATCAACTTATTGACTATTTTATCATTTTGTATCAACTTGAATCATCTTATATTTCTATGAATTTTATTTTTAGTTAACTTATGATAATTTTATTTTTATTATTATTTTATTTTTATGAATTTAAATTTGATATTTTCGGTCCAAGAATAGGACCAATTAAGGCTAGGGCCAAGATAGGGTCAATCGGGCCAAGGACAAGGCTAATCAGGGTCATGGCCAATTAGGGCCAGGGATAGTGCCAATCAAGGCCAACCCATCCCAACCCGGCCAAATTAGGGCCAATTAGGGCAGGAATGGAGCTTGGCTTGTCCCTGTAGGGCTTAAGACCAGAGACAATAATCATTGGCCCTAAACTAGGGTCAGGGCAGGAATGGACTCAAATTAAAACATATAGGGCCGGGTTTGGGATTGCAAAAGTCCGACCCAGCCCGGCCAAGTTGTAGCCCTACTTGCAATTTTTGAAGTTGAGCACGGTGGGTGCCATGCAATTTTGTCCACTTAAGTAGACCGTTAGGACTATGAGGTTCACTTAAGTGGGCGCCATCCAAAAAACTCTATTATTTAATACAATTTTGAATAACCGTTTGAATATTCATTTTGTAATTAATTTGAACACATTTAAGCGTTTTGATTTTATTTTACATGATTTGTGTTGTTCACTGTTCACCCTGCGTTTGATTAGATACTCAACAAATTTAAAAGACAAGGAAAGATTAGATAGTCAATAAGTGATTTTTTTTTGTTTTTTTTTTTTGGTAAGAAGCTGAAAAACTTCATTCATGAACTTGAAAAGAAATACAAACACATAACAAAGAAAAGAAATAAATACAAAGGATAAATGCATGAAAACACAAAGTTCTGTCCGAACTAAGGAATGGAAATTGACCAAATGTCATACATGCAATAGACAAGGTCATCCTAGCTAAGGAATGGGTCGAACCCAATAAGCCCTTAGAATAGTGGTTGTACCAACCACAACAACAATTAAGCACACAAGGAATACGACATACGTATCCTCCATCACAAACGCCCAAAGAGGCGACAAGCCACAAAGGCTGACACAAACACGCCCCAAGGACGGAAATACACGCCACAAGGGCGGAGATAGTCAATAAGTGATGAGTTCACTAAATGTTATTTTTGACTTTTTTTTCCTAATAAAAATTCTTTTATTATTGTTTTTTTAATTAAATATTTTGGACTCTTTGACAAAGTATTAGTATTAGACTGGTTAGCCCTTTCCCAATGAGTTAAAGAATAATTAATCTCTTTTTACTTCCCCTCTAGCATTTGATTTGTGGATTCAAATTGTTTGTAGCTATGGATGTGTCGGTCAAGTATTCCAGCCGTTGGATGTTAAAAATATTTAAATTTTGAATTTCAACCTTGATTTTCAACTTCATTTTTAATATCACTAATTTGACACATACCAGTTACATGTAATAAAAAATGGCAGTAGCTATGAGAGTTTGTTGGATAACATAGTGGAGGAGATTAGGGTTTATATAGGGTTTTGATATTGATCACTTTGTTTGTATTATACAATTCGTAATTTAGGAGAAATAAATAAATAGATAATCTTCCTTTCAGGTAGCATAGTCACACAAATGTTGGGAAATCTCCCAAAATTTAATAAAGAGATCATTAAACATTGGACAAAGTCTTCCCTATGTCATGATACCTGCTCTTGGAATTCATTCAACCATGCTGAGAAGATACCAATAAGTATTTTAATGACTACACATTAGAAACATATTTGAACCTTAGAATATTTTTTTCTTCTAATGATAAGTTTATGAATAAGTCTTCACAAGGATTGCTCACACAAAATCCTGACCTTAATGGACTCCTGCACAGGATATGAGTTCAAGCTTTGATCAATCTCATGTGATAACAGTTTATCAATCAGAAGGACTCTTTGCATCACATGCGATAATAACTCAGGATGAATTGTCTCTGGACTCAAACTCTTGTACAGTTCAAACTTGAATTCAAATAGTTTTTAAACCCTATCAGAGACCTTATAACTCAATAACTCAAGTCACAACAAATTTTGAAACACAAAGATCTTTCTATAAGAAAGGGTGTAACACACTGTTTGGAAACATAGTAGAAACCCTAAAGTACAATAGACGTAGGTTGATTACAACTGAACCACCCTAAAATCTCATCTCTCTCTCTCTCACGCATTTTCAATAGTTTTTTCTTGCTTCTTCTTCTTCTCTCCCCCCCCCCCCCCCCCCCCCACAAGCCCCTCCTTCCTCCTCCCAGGAACTGAGCTTTGCCCGAACCAGCGGTTTCAACAGTTTCAACTAAAAAAAACCCTAAGAATTGTGAACCTTGAACTTGTAGAGAAAGAAAATCTTTTGAAGGAGGGAAATTCCTAGTTGTCTTGATCAATTAGTGGAAAATCAAATGCATTATTTTCTCAGACATTTACCAAAACACATCAAAGTATATAAAACTATTACTTCATTTTAATTAAATAAAAAAATCTTATCCATGTTAATGTCTCCATATGCAGTCTCATTAAATCTTATATTAGTTAATCAAACTTGAAATTTTTGCTCTACGTACATGACATGAACACGGATCAAACTAATCTTTTTTATATTATTATTATTATCTTTTTCTTTTTAAACTTGAGGTTCATTCAGGCAAGCTTATGCACACATTGACTACATCCTCAAGGGAAACACCTTTGTGAGAGTCAAACTCACAACCTCTTCACTTCAAGACATGGGTCTTACCGCTAGAACAACTTTTGCATTGACATCTTTCTTATATTATTACTGAATGAAGGTTTAAATATTTATTTATTTAATTATCTTGAACACATTTAATTGCATTTTAACTTATTTTATATGTTTCAAGTTCACCGCTTACCCTACAGTACTGGATTAGATAGTTAACAAATTAAAAATAAAAATTTATCAAATAAAATGTAAGATTCGATAGTCTAAGCTGAGTCCAATAAATGATATTCAATTCAAAGCAACTTAGAATTCAAATAGTTGTAAACCTTATCAGAGATCTTATAACTTAGTAACTCAGGTCGTCACGAATTCTGGAACCCATAGAGCATCCTTCCATAAGAAAATATGTAATACATTGTTTTGAAGCATAGTAGAAACCCTAAAGTACAGTAGACGTAGGTTAATTACAACTGAACCACCCTAAAATCTCCTCTCTCTCACATATTTTCAACAGTTTTTCTTTCTTCTTCCTATACAATACATATAAGAAATAACAAACTAGTCAAGCAATGGATGGTGGTGGTTGTGGGGTGGGGATGCTTGTTACTGAATGCAAGGTGCTGGGGGTGTTGGGTGTGGGTACTATGGTAGAGGTGTTGGGTGATGGGGTGTGGGTGCTGAGGTGTTGGGTGTTGGTGATAAACATGCATTTATCATTATTTATTTTATTTTATTTCTCATACTTAGTTAATTAAAAGAGAGCTAATTGATTATTTTTGTGTATTTTTCAGGAATAAGGTGATTTTGGTTATTAGAGATAATGTGGAGCAAAGTTAGCAAATGTATTAGATATTTGAGGATTTTAAATCATTGGATTCAATCTTGCTGCCCAAGAAATCATGAATGCTAAGATCCAACTTAATTTATGCAATGAGAGCATGAATATTAGCCAAATTGAAAACAAGTGGAGGTCCAAGGAACAAAATTGGCAATAAGATCTGAAAATTGGATAAACAGACCCATCTTGAGTATTTTGGACATATTTCTCTCGTATGAACTCGGATTTTCAGTGATTCAAGACATTATGGAAAGATAACAATAATATCTACAACTTTCTAGTTTTGAGTGTTTCCAGAATCCGAACGAATAATGGTCAAATGGAAAGGTAAAGAGAATAGATTCATTGTGTACAGGATACATAAAAGAGAAGCCAACCATAGAGAAGAGGAGGAGACGGCGAACATGGATCTTGGCTCTCATCTCACTCATTGCTCAAGAAGAAGACCACATCTCTCTCTCTTTCTAAATTTCATCTTGTTTTATGAACTTTGTTATAATAAGTAGCTAGTTCCTTTTCTTTGGGATGTAGATGAACCATGCTTATTTCATTAATGTGATTGTTCTATATCTTCTAGTTGATTGTGTTTGAGTCTGGCCAAAGATGTTGTATAGCTCAGCAAACTAAGCGTGCCAAGCTCTGGCGAAAGACAATAGTCTTGCAAAGATAGGGCATATCTAAGAAGATCATCCTTAATTTGCTTTGAAGTGTAAAGTTATATCAGTTAATGAAAAGCATTGGGGATTTGAAATCCCAAAGTTCTTCATGTATTCAAAGTTAAAGTTTTTGCATTGATTAATAGATTTAATTTAAATTAGGTTTTGTTGAATTCAATCTTAGTAACTTATCCTTTTAATTTGTCATAGTTTGATTCCGTACTTTCTGCTAGCTAGATTAGTATAGAATTTTATTTTTGATTGGTTAACGACACGATCAGTTGGGGTGCGTTGGGGCCTGAAGCTGAGGGTCGGGGAGCTGAGCATGCGCAGGGGGGCGAAGGGTGGTGTGTGTGGGGGCGCATGTGCCTGTAATGTGGCATTGTGCTTTGTTGGGCACCTGGGCTCGCGCGCAAGGGTGAGGGGGAGTGTTTGATGGGCCTGCGTTGGGTTCTGGCCTTGCATGGGGGTCATGCTCACACTGTGTGCTCGTGCACACAAGGTGCTCACAAAGCCAAATTGTCGAGCACCATGTGTATACCATTTAACTGCAAGCTTCAAAGCCAAACAATGAAACAAGGTAGACAACCAACGTTGGGTGTGTGTGTGTGAGTGCGCTCACGCGCCAAATAACCATTACCATACCTGATATCATTGAAGGAAGACCCTGTAGCTCATGGTGAGTGTTAATCAAGAGTCCCAATTTGCAGATGGAGGGTTAGGTTGTAGAGGTTATGCACTTAGTTGCAAAGGTTAGGTTGAAGAGGAAATGGCGTTGGGGTTAGGGTTCACGTGGGTAGTAGTTTCAAGGGGGAGTGTGGGTTCGCCGGAGTTAGAGGAGAAGTGGATGGTGTAGTGTGTGACGTACGGTTGCCGAAGTCAAGGGAGGTTGAGGATGCGGTGGAACTTCTACTTCGATGAAGCTTCTTGGAGAAAACAAAGGTATGGAAAGAAATTGTCTGAGGAATAATTTCGTCTTTTCATATGAGGAAGGTTTATAAGAAATTTTACAACTCACACTTAATGGTCAAAGGGTTTGACTATTAAGGAGGGTAATTTGCAATTTTTTAAGTGGAGCAAGGTGGGCGCCGTGCAATTTTGCACACTTAAGTGGGCAGTTAGGACTATGACGCCCACTTAAGTGGGAGCCATCCAAAAAACTCTATTATTTAAAACAAATTTGAATAACGGTTTGAATATTCGTTTTGTAATTAATTTGAACACGTTTAATCGCGTTTTTTATTTATTTTACATGATTTGCATTCACTATTGATAGTCTAACAAATTTAAAAGACAAGGGAAGATTAGATAGTCAATAAGTGAGCTAAGTTCACTAAATGTTATTTTTGACTTTTTTTTCCAAATAAAAATCTTTTATTATTTTTTAATTAAATATTTTAGACTCTTTGACAAAGTATTAGTATTAGACTTGTTGCCCTTTCGCAATGAGTTAAAGAATAATTAATCTCTTTTTACTTCTCCTCTAGGCATTTTTTGTTTTTTTATTCAAATTGTTTGTAGTTATGGATGTGTCTGTCAAGTATTCCCAGCCTTTGGATGATAAAAGTTTCAAAATTTGAATTTGAACCTTGATTTCAACTTCATTTTAATATCACTAATTTGACACATACCGGTTACATGTATTAAAAAATGGCAGTAGCTATGAGAGTTGGTTGGATAACAAGTGGAGGAGATTAGGGTTTATATAGGGTTTTGATTTTGATCCCTTGTATTATATTATACTATCCTTTTCACATGAATAAATAATCTTCCTTTCAGGTAGCATAGTCACAAAACTGTTGGGAGATCTCCCAAAATTTAATAAAGAGATCATTAAACATTGGACAAAGTCTTCCCTATGTCATGATGGCTGCTCTTGGAATTCATTCAACCATGCTGAGAAGATACCAATAAGTATTTTAATGACTACACATTAGAAACATATTTTGAACCTTAGAATATTTTTTCCTTCTAATGATAAGTTTATGAATAAGTCTTCACAAGGTTAATTGCTCACACAAAATCCTAACCTTAATGGACTCCTGCACAGTATAGGAGTTCAAACTCTGATCAATCTCATGTGATAACAATTTATCAATCAGAAGGACTCTTTGCATGCACATGCGATAATAGCTCAAGATGAATTGTATCTGGACTCAAACTCTTGTATAGTTCAAATTTGAATTCAAATAGTTTTTTGAACCCTATCAGAGACCTTATAACTCAATAACTCATGTCGTAAGAAATTCTGAAACACATAGAGATCTTTCTATAAGAAAGGGTGTATCACATTGTTTTGAAACATAATAGAAACCCTAAAGTTTTTCTTGCTTCTTCTTCTTCCCCCCCTCCAGGAACTAAGGTTTGCCCGAACAAGCAATTTCAACTGTTTCTGCAAAAAAAAACCCTAAGAATTGTGAACCTTGAACTTGGGAAGAAAATCTTTTGAAGGAGGGAAATTCCTTGTTGCCTAGATCAATTAGTGGAAAATCAAATGCATTATTTTTTCAAACATTTACCTCTCTCAGTTTTTCTTGCTTCTTCTTCCCCCCCCCCCCCCCCCTCCAGGAACTAAGGTTTGCCCGAACAAGCAGTTTCAACTGTTTCTGCAAAAAAAAAACCCTAAGAATTGTGAACCTTGAACTTGTAGAGAAAGAAAATCTTTTGAAGGAGGGAAATTCGTTGTTGCCTAGATCAATTAGTGGAAAATCAAATGCATTATTTTTTCAAACATTTACCAAAACATAAAAGTATATAAAACTATTACTTCATTATAATTAAATAAAAAAAATCTTATTCATGTTAATGTCTCAATAGGCAGTCTCATTAAATCTTATATTAATTAATCAAACTTGAAATTTTTTGCACTACGTACATGACATGAACACTGGTCAAACTAATCTTTCTTATATTATTATTTTTTTTTCTTTTTAAACTTGAGGTTCATTCACGCCAGCTTAAGCACACCTCGACTACATTCTCAAGGGAAACACCTTTGTGTATGTCAAACTCGCAACCTCTTCACTTAAAGACGTGGTTCTTACCGATAAAACAATTCTGCATTGACATCTTTCTTATATTATCACTGAATGATAGTTTAAATATTTATTTTTTTAATTATCTTGGACATGTTATATATAATATTTATTTATATATGTCAATTTCCCTCAAAGAAATTGTATTTTCAATTGAAGATCTCAACTACCTCAGGATGCAATCTTGGTGATTCACGTTCCCATATTAATTGAAGATCACAGTCATCTCATTATACAATGTTGGCTGTCAATATTTCCATTCTATGCACAATCTATCTTAGGTGAATGTGTTTCTTCTTATTGATTTGCAAGAAGTGGACCAACAATTGGTTTTGTGATTGCAGGTGGAGAGAGTGGAAAGGTTGGGAGATCAAAAAGAGAAAGCGAAAAAATTGGGTGTGATTTCAAAAAAAAAAATTCATTTTTTTTTAAATTGATAACTTTATATAAAGGGTAGGAACCAATACGGATAGTCATATACCATACAAAACATCGCAGGCATGACCTCTTTACTAAGAGATCCTGCTCATTACCAACTACACAATGCTTTGATGCTAAATGTCTTTCCTCTTTAGTGGTTTTTGAATGAGGTTTTAAAAGCAGCTGTAGGAGTCAGAGTGTAAATGGCCAGATATCTCTATACAATCTTTGTACGTGTGCTACCAATTCTCCTTTAACATAATCTTCTTTCTTTTCTCATATATATATATATATATATATAAAAGAGAGGAAAATAAGACTAGATAGAGTTGTGAGTGAAAATGATAAAAAGGAAAAAAATAAAAAAAAAAAAAAAAAAAAAAAAAAAAAAAAAAAAAACAAAAAAAAAAAAAAAAAAAAAAAAAGGGGGAGGAAAAAGACAGGGTTGGAGGAATGTAAAATGAAAAAGGAAAATCTATGAGAAAAGAAGCCAAAGTGACAAATGAAAGGCCATGGACGACGGCTCATGGGAGGGGAAATAGGAGGTGGTGATGATGGGGTCACATCGTAGGAGCCGAAGAAAGCATAGGAAAAGGATGGAAGATGTTGGATAATTTATTGTCACATGTTACAATACTAGTTAAATGGTTAATTACAAAGAATTGCTAATTGTAGAGGATGTGAAACCGATAACGACTCGGGTTATGGGGAGAAGAGAAAAAACTGGAGTTAAAAAAAGTTAGGAAATTGATGATCCTAAAATTAAAGTTGGGCACATATCCATCATCCAAACATTTTAGTGACGTTGGACAGCCTAGGGTTAGGAAGATACGTCCCCACCCAAATTTGGGCTGCACTTGGACTAAGCAAATCGGATACTGCTTGGGTTGTGCATCTAATGTGCTGTTGCCTGTGGTGTTCATTGTTGAATACACATCATGTGGATTTCATTAAACTTCAATCGCTCAAAACACCATGCAATGTGCATCCAATGGTGGGCACCACAAGCACCACCACGTTAGATGCACTACCCAAGCAAAAACCAAGCAAATGAGACCTAGAGTTCAACCAAGCCACTCCCACAATCCCACCCCACCCTACCCTACCCTTATCCCACATTTTTTTTTCACTTGGAAAACAGTCATTTTTGCATGGGATTTCAGGAAAATTACTGAATTATCCCATTACTAGCTAGAAGTGCTTAAATCATTAACAAAAGGGTCAATGTCAAATTAAAGCATTCTTTAAAACGATTTCCTACTGAAAAGCTATAATTTTCACAGATACTCAATAGATGTAGTTGAGAACTTTGTATTCAAATTTTAGAGGAGGAAGTATTTGTCAGGATGATGCTGTAAAATCATAAAAGTTGTTCCTTTGGAGGTAGAGTGGGCCTGGTGCATTGCCCACAGAATGGGCAGCTCTGTATCTTAGCATGGGTGGCATGGGCGGCATGGGCGCATGAGTGGAGTAAAAAAAGCTAGCGTTTCTTCCTCAGTATTTAGCAGCTAGTGGAGGAAAAACAAAAGCTTTTCAGCCTACGGGTCCAGAGGTTTCATGTTGGGCTTGAGTGTGTCTTATATTTTGCTGGTGGTTCATATAATTAGAGCCTACTTTAACAACTAGACGAGATAAACCATGAATGCCAGCAACAAACCTTGAAGCTGGTCTTTTCTGAAAGAGGAAAGAAAATGTGGTAGTGGTTGTCCTGAATCTGCTGGTATTATTGAAATCACTTTTAAATTTTCCAATAAATGTTGTCTCAGTAGAAAAACCAGGGAGAACAAGCATAAGATAATGCTTTGTAAGATTGAGAGGGTTGTAGAGAAGTTTTTCAAGAAATAGTAAAATCTCTTATTCTCTTGGATGGACGCTGGTAATTTTGTTAAATCACTGTAAATTATTTATTGTTATGAATGGGTTTTTATTTGTGTTCTTTGTTGTAGTTGTACATCCATCCCCAATATTTCAATAGTTCAACCCCTTAAAATCACTATCTCTGTTAGCAAAGACATATTTAAATTTATTTTCGTATGCATCAACTGTATACGGTTTCCATTGCAATAGAAAGAATAATAATTCTCGATAGGAATGCAAAATAGTGTCTGGCTTATCAAATTCTTACTAGGTAAACCTCCTTTGAACTTGAAATAGGGTTGAGACTGGACTGAACCACAAGGCCGAAACCCCCTTCCTACATAAAATCAACTCCTGAAAAACTAAGAAAGACAAGTTGCAGCAAAAACAATAATATGCTTTTGTTTATTTTCTTTTTTCGAAAAAGAAGAAAATATGTAACATCATGAGAATTAGAAAGGTGAAATCATGAAAGACACAAGAAAGTGATAAGAGTAGTTGTGTTTATGTCACAGTAATGGTAATCTCCTATATTGAAGCAGTACGATTCAAAGGGTTCTGGTTTCAAACTTTTCATCCCTCCCACATCTTTTTCTCCCATTCCCTAGGTTTATAGGATTGTCAATCCTTATGACTGGTTTGATGGTAATAAAAAAAAAAAGGGAAAATGAGTGCCAAACAATATAATCCCTTGAAAATTTGTGGGTGGTAGTGGGTAGAGGCTTTAATTTCTTTTGTATTTTTATTCTTTTGTGTTTTCTACCTTCCTTTTCAATGGTGTTGTTGGCATGAGTAACGATGGCCTCATTGATTTCTTCTAGAATTTGTTAGTTCTCATAAATGATGCTAAATTTCTATTTCGACATTACAATCAATTAACTGGCATTTCTATATAGTTTTAATTGACATTGCCAATCCAAACAACAACTGATCAATTAAGATTTAAGGTAAAATGTTTTCATCTAGTTTTAGATATGTTCAAATTTAGCTGTATATAACTATAATAATTTTTAAAAAACAATACTAATTACATTTTGTAGTAAATCATCCTTTTGGCATCATTCTAGATGATTTAAACTAGAGCTTAAGAGAGATAAGAATCAGAGAAAATGATCTAATCAGTAGAATTCATCAAGACCCGCAAGTAATTTTAACTAACGACAAAATTTACATTATACGTTCAATTTTAACAGTCTTTTAATCCTGAGGAGAGAAAAAACTATAGTAATTTCATACAAAATAGAATTTTATTAATAATTAAACTATAATACAAGAGAACAATAATTAGTTGTTCCATTTTATTATTGATTGGTTGTCAACTTTTTTATGTAAGAATATTGATCTTTATCTAAATGATTATTGATTAATCTAATCTATAGTCAGTTCAATTAGATTGGTCTGATTTTGACATCTCTAGCCCTAATCCACCATAGGCATGTGACAAAAACCCACCATGTCTTGTTCCTAGGGACCCCATGGTTCTAAATCAAGCAACCCACCAGCCACTATATATTTTATAACCGACCAGCTTTTTATGAACACATGATGATGAGCTTAACCAAGCCCACATATGGTTCAACTATATTGCCAAAAGCAAAATGATAACTTTCCACCATTATGGGATTTATATGTATAAACAAGGACCTCTAGTTTAGTTTTGTCCATACCAACTAATTAATCTCATAGAAATCTGATAAAGAAGCTAAAGTGAAGGTAAATTAGTAGTTTAATGCACAAAAGCAAGATTGAATTAGTTTACCAAAAAGAAAGAATGACTGAGTTGGCTAATATGGCCCATTGACATTCATAGTTTGGTTGGATTGAATGATGTGAAGTTTAGGTTTGCTAGTGACATTTCATGGGTGGGTTAGCTTTGTGCTTAAAGGTCTTGTCATATTGTTCATATAAACACCTTTTAATTGGTTTCTAAACCAAATTAGGACAGCTTCTAGTGGACTCTTTAGTCTTGTTGCATTTCCTGAATTAATTGAGATCGACTTCACTAAAAAAAAAATTATGTTGTGATCTAAATTCTAATATTCGATTTTGAAGATGGATCCTTCCCGGTATATGTTGATGGACAATTCGAATGATCCGATTCATGAGATCTATGATTGAAATTATTACCTCAAGCCCATATGATGGGGTGTGGGGGCATAGTTCTCGTATATCGTAGTATGTTACGGTCTGATCTAATGGATTGACTCATTTATCTGATTAAAATCTATAAATATGTACCCTATTTTTTTCCTATTAGGTCACTGTGAGATTTGAGAATTTTTCCTAAAGTTTTTGGGTGAGAATTTTTTGTAATGTTGTTCTGACAATTAGTTGGCGTGTGAATCATGTTAAATTTTTGTGTTCTTTCAATTGTTTTGAATTTCTAAATGTGATTGGTTGGGGGGATTGAGAAAGGACGGAAGTTCAAACTCAAGACCTCCTTAGTCTTACTTAGGGTTGTAAATGGATAATCGACATCCACTTTTGAATTCGCATCCGAATCGGTTTATGGGTATCTGAATATGTTCGATTACTAATAAGATATGGATATGGTATACCCCTTTTTACCGAATATTATCTGTCCGATATAATTATCCGATTAAGTTACTTATTTAGATTTATTTTTCTTATTTTATAAATTTTTTTTACCTATGATATGTGACTATTTTTTAGATTTTCTACTAAAATAGCTACCAAAGTTTTTAAATTCTTAAATTTCAACCTTATCCCTCACAAATAAAATGATAAAGATGTAAACAGGTAGTCGAAAACTTGTATTCAATCTGTATTCATGTTCATTTAAAAAAAGCTACTTAAGAAAATAACTATCTAATTATCATTTGAATTTGACCGAAAACAGATAGGATATTATCCGAATCCGTCCGAATATATTAGGACGCGGATATGGTATTACCACTATCCAATCTGAATCCGGTCCATTTACACCCCTAAATTTTTACTACCTCTACATAGCAAGTTGTCACCAATATGCCAAAAGTACGTTCACAGTACCAACTAATCTAGATTTGCCAATCTTTACAAAAGTTTAGATTTTCAATTTGAAGTAGTTTTGAGTTTGCAAAATATTGCATATACCTCCCATTTGAGGGGTTTGGTTTTGAACATCAAAATAAATAAAATCTAATCCAATTAATTAAGGAACTTTATTAATTGCTCATCATGTTCTGGTTTCTATACTTTTTATGAACTTGAAGTCCTATTAATGGAATAGGGTCTTAAAGGGGGTATGGTGTAGTGGAGCTAACTATCATTTTATAACTCCCATTTACAAAGATGGTGAGGAGGGGAAACAGTTGGTTTGATTACCAAAAGGGGGAAAAAAGATGGGTTGGCTCTAAGTCCTGGACAATGACCCAAACCCACTAAAGTGGGGTTACTGAGATGGACCCAACTAAAGTTCCCTATTGATTGTACTTTAATAGGGTTTATGGGCCTGGGCCCATTAAGGGTCCACTGTGGGGGTATCTTATAAGGTGGGGCCTCTATGGGTCGCAGTGACAGGTGGTATGTATAATTCCTGCTGAAGAACCTGTTTGGGGAAATTTTTTCCCTATCAACCAAATAAAAAATATTTTCAGCTAATATTTTATAAAAAAAAAAAAAAGAAAAAGAAGATGGTAGGGAGAGCAAGGATAGCTAGCGTACACCACATTTGAAGACAAATAATTACTTCCCAACAAATATTTATGATTTTGGTTGGAGTGTAATTAATATCTGATATGATTATGTAACTAACCCTAAATTGGTTTATTATTAATGAGAGAAAATCACTTTACTTGTTCAGTGTTGCTTGCAACCAAACAATGCAGTTGAGTCTAACAAGAACCAAGATGTCACCCATAACTCATCCCCTATATTATGAGAAAATTTTGTTATATATTTTTTAGTCTTTCATTAGCAAAAATTTAAAAGCACAGAATCTCTTCAGATCAATATCAACCTTGGATTGATATCTGCATTAGGTATATTACCATGGGAAAGTTTTTTTTTTTTTTTTTCTCCTTGTTTTTTTATATGTAGAGGAAGTGGTAATTTATATCTAAACATAAATCTTGGTCCCAATGAGATTTGATTTTTTACCCCTTACTTATGAAGTGTTGGTTTTATTAATGAGTCAACCCCTTGGATTATTAGATAATACCATGGAAAGTTATTTCGGCGAGTTTCGCCCCTAGGGGAAACGATACCAGGGGGCGAAACGATATTTGACTTATATCGCCGAGAAATCGACAATTTTCCGACGAATCGCAAGAGAATGGCCGGAGAGAAGGAGAACTTCGTCACACACTAGATTACTGAGGAAAAAACCACATATTTACAATAAATAACAGACCAATCTCCTCATACCTCTCTTTTCTCTTCTCATCCTCCGTTGGGCCTCTACCAAAATCAGATTAGATTTGAAAAAACAAAAACAAAAGATGGATTTTTCAGCAGCTCTTCTTTCTATGTACCATTTCAAGCTCTTCCACCTGATCATAAGAAGTAGCAGCCTCAGCATCCGGAGCTAGGGAGTTGGAAAAACCTGTCTCACACTCCATTTCAAGCTCTTTCACCCGCCGGAGAGGTTAGGGACGGACGAACTGAAGAAGAGTGGGAGAGAGAGAGAGAGAGAGAGTTAGAAAGAGTGAAAGACACGGCTTTTACTTTTGTAAAATATCATATATTATATTTGTTAACTTTTTCAACTTTACAGACTTACATGGGTATTTGCACCGAAACTGTAAGTCTGAAATTTGCAAAGATGTAAAGTTGGTATTTGATAAAGCATTAAATAAAGAGCATTAAATGAAGAGAGATGAAGTTATTGCGATTGGCAAAATCTCGGCGATATTTCGCCCTTTTGCTGAGTTCGCTGCCAGGCGAACCGGCAAAACGAACGAATTTTCGTTCCATGGATAATACCATTATTTCACTTCCTTTCACCCTTTTCAGTGTCAGCACTCCATCCTTTCTATGAAGACCATTTATTGTTGATTTTTAAAAAAAATATTATTACAATTGAAAATTTGAAGTGATTATTTTGCTTATTTTCAAAGTATTGGTTAATTATTCTTGACAGGATGAGTTTCCTAATTACAATCCTGTTTCAAACAATGCAGGACGACCAAGGTGTCGAGTTAATTCACTTCATTTTATTGTTTAATTTTGGTAGAATGAAACTTTTTTTTTATCATAAAATTATTCATAAAGAACAATGGCCCATAAGCCTAGGAGATGAGAACAAGGGGGTATAGAGGGACAAAGGTTTAGCTAAAGCTTACTTGATTTGACTACATTTATATGAGCCGTTGTAAAAACATTCTTTATTTTTCTTTATATGAGAGATTGCCACCATTGTTCAAGAAAAACATCCACAGCTAAACTTTTGGGCCAAAAAAAATAAAATAATCAATTTACCTTACTAGGTAATGTGAAAAAAATGTTTTAAATCAAGTGAATATGTTTCCCTAAAATGGCGAAAGAAAAATAATAGAGAAAAATAATGTGAAAAGAATGTTTTAAAATATTACTTATATTTGGAAAATTTTGCTTAATATAATGTATATAATAAACATTTTACTCCCTTAAAAAAATAAAATTTATAATGCCACCAAAACACATTATGGAAATTCAAATTAATTTTGATGAAAATCAATTGAATTTTGATTTTAGGATTAATATAATTTACTCATAAATTCAAAAAAAAAAATTGTTCAAATTAATTTGAATCGAAATTTCTGTCCATTATATATAAAAGGAGTAAATTTTTTAAACAGCCTTATGAAATAAATCTTTTCTAAATACATATATGAAGGAAATTTTCCCATGGTATAAACAAGGGTTAAGGGCAACACTTTATAAATTATGATATTATCTAACTATGACTTAATAGTATTTGTAATGGCACAATTGGAATACTTTGTGATTTATATGGACAGAGCTTGGAAAACATCATGGCGGAAGGAGGTCAAGTAGTTTTGATTTGGGAACTAGGAGAAAATTTTGTGGCAACCAAGTGCAAGTTTGACTCTTCTTTTTTAGTAACAACCATTGAGGCATAAGTATAAGAAGATTTTCCTAACAAAAGTGTTAAAAGTCATAGAGGATTATTATCTACTCGGATTGTCTATCAATTATTGCCAAACCAAATGGTTCCGAGGCTTCGATGGATTGGTCTACATTACAAATTCTAAATCATGTGCTCTCCTTGTGTTTAGATTTTTATTTTTCTCCCATCGTCGTAGGACTGATAATTACATGAAGGTTTTCACTATTTATTTGTTTTAAAATTTCTCAACATTAAAAAATTAGAACAAAAGATTTTCATGCAATTTAGGCTCTTTTTAGTATCAATTATCATTCTCAATTATGAGAATTTTTTTATTATTTTAAATTGTTTAGCATCTATTATCAGTTTTTTTTTAATTTAAAATAATAGAAAAGTCTCAAAAATCTATAATAAATTATTGTCTATTATGAATTATAGTGAGAATTTCATTCTCTTCATTTATGCAAATATTTACTTCAAATTTTCTAGTTACAATGAGGGTAAAATAATCAATACACATTCTTTTATAAAAGAATTCTTTTCTTTTCTTTTCTTTTCTCACTTGCTCATTATTATTTTATAATAATTTTTTATTTTGAATACCAAATTTATTTTTCATTTCATAATTTATTTTTAATAAAATTCACAAAATTATTTTTCATTCTCGAGTGATAATGAATTCTTATACTTACTTATTTTTCATTCTTTTTTATTTTTTTATTTATATGTTTTTCTAAGAATTTCTTTTTTTCTGACCATGTGTGACTCATGTGAATCATTCTTTCTCGTAGTTCTAAATCTCCCACTCCTACAGACTACAGTCCTACTCACCATGGTCGGTGCCACCGTGACCGGATATATCTTTTGGTTTTCCGTTTCTTCGTTTCTTGCTTTCTTCCTCCATTTCTGAAATCTCAGAAAGCTCAAAAGGAAGAGAGAGAGAGAGAGAGAGAGAGAGAGAGCAATTATTCAGTCTTAAAGCATCCCTTACATTGCCAGCTCTTCTCTCTGTGCTTCATTGTCAGAAAAGAGAAAAAGTGATAGTGAAACCAGAGAGGTACCTACTACTTCTTGAAACTGAATGTGATACTCTTTGTTAAGGTTTTTGATCACCAAGTCTTGAAGATCTTTGTGTATTCTCATGGTTTTGTTTGATCAGCTTTGGCATTTGCCGTCATTCTTGGAATGCTTGTTGATCTGAGCTACTATTGAACAATCTGTCCAATTCTGTTTTGGTTTCAGTCGGTTTATGAAGTTCGTCTCCTTTTTTTTGTGTGTGTTTCATGTAGTTAATTTGGAGATGTTCTATTGTTTTGTTTGCTCTCTCTTTGTTTTTGAATGTTACAACGAAATTAATTGGATGTTTGGATAAAGGAATGTTCACGACTATTTCTACAGCTCGTGTTTCTTGGGTAATCTTGTTGTCATAAATTCGGGTATTAGATGATCAGGGAGTTTCCCGATTTCTTGGAACAAAGAACATTGTGAAAGCTTTTGTAGTATTTCTTTCCGTTGGATGCAAATATTTACCTTTGGATACCATTAATATTTGATTGATCACTATAACGCTGTAATGAGAATGTATGAGATGCATTTTCGTCTCTTTTAATTACAGTGTCATAGATGTGAACAAGGATGTATGAGATGCATTTTTGAGCTCCTTAATTGGCATTTTTAAATAGAAACGTAATGGAGTAACTGGAAGCCATTTCTGATGCCTAATACCTACATTGCAAGTTGAGCAACCTGGACCCGTAAGAACACAATGAAGAACATCCTGTATTTTCATCTACGTGAAGGGATTGAATGTTTGGATCCAGTGATGATTTCTATGAGTTCTTCTGGTAATCAGCAGACTTCCTGCCTTCCCACTGTTTTCCTATCTTTTATAAGTTTAAACACGGTATCCGGACTCCTGGCATCTACAAGACCTACAATACAGTCATTCTAACTGCCAAAGAAGGACCCTTCAGAAAAACAGATACATCTCTGTAATGGATTATTTGAGGATGTGAAAATTCCTTTTGATGCCTTTTAAAGTTATCTGATACACTCTCTTGTGAAGAATGCATCTTGGGATATTCTCTGTGAGTAGATTATACCATATCACCCAGGAAATTCATTCTGAAGTGACCAGTAAAAATAATAAAGAAACATTCAAATCACTGAATGTACAAAATAGTACTTATTTTAGGGTTGAGGAATTATAAAGTGAGTTGAATGTTGACAAGGTGGCTGAAATCTGTATAGGAGCAACATATGGAATATCTTGGCCTTGCATCATATTGACTGAGTTTTCAGGATAATTCTGACTTTCCCACGATTGTATTCAAGATCTTAAAATGTTTGTGTAAGAAATTTGAGAATCACAGATGCGTTTACATAGTTATGTATAAAATCTTGAGGATTTCTTTGCATTTATTTGACTTTGAACTTGTGGAATAAGAGTTGAACCTCAACATTCACTACCTAATCTGATCATCTACTTTGTGCTTATGTATGTAACTCAGGTTTGGATGAAAGGGCCTTCTATGGTTAGCAGAAAGTTATACCTTAGAAGAAAGGATTACATTAAGTTTATTTAATTCAAGGGTATAAAATGAACTTATTGAATAGGAGGAAGCTGCAACATTATAATCACTCCTTAGTTAATTAGGGTTGATATTTCTTAATGTAGTAGTGAGCCTGATTTATGGCAGCCGGTAGAAAATTTGCAGTTTGGAATTGTCCATTGGACATTTTGAAAGTGATGCTTCTCAGGATAGAGTGTAAGCCCAATGACAATCCTTTGAGGCAATGACTATGAACATCTTCTTGGAGAAGGAGCAACTGGTGGGTAGCTACAACAAACACCTAGTAAGCTTGGCATCAGATCTGAATGCATTTGTCCATACGAATTGTTGAAGTTTGGGCTGTTACTCTTCACGTGAATGTGAACAGTAATATGAATAGTGTTATGCCATTGTTCTTTGTTTCCTTTTTAGATATGCTACTCTTTCTAATGTATGAATCTTGCTACACAAGTTTTGGTAGTTTCTAGAAAGCATAGTTTCTATTTTGGATAGATTCACGAGTCCATGAGATGTACTAATTCTTTCATTTTTTTAGAGGGCAACATGGGTTGCTTCTCAAGTTTTATTTTTAGACTATGAAATCTATAAATAGGGAGGCTGTGATTCTAGGAGACTGAGCTAGAATTGCAGCTCATTGTTGCTTCTTCTTCATCTCTTTCTTCTTCTTCTTCTCCATTATCTTTCAAGTTCAGCTACTGTTTTTGATTGATTAAAGCTTATTTTCTAACAAGAATCATTTGAAATTGAGTTGTTTAATATCAAGGGAATGTGTATAAAAGTGGAGCGAGGGTGGAGGGTGGATATGCTTGGCATTGGTTTTCTTTTTTTCTTTTTTCTGTGTTTTTTTTTTTGGGGGGGATGGTAACTGCCAGGAGGTGATATGTTGGATTGCTGGTATGCGCTGTATTAGAAGGGTAGAATGGGCAGAATTATTCCTTTCTTTCTTCCAAGTCATTTTCCTACTCTATTTCCTAGTAAAATTTAGTTATAAACAAAGCAGTAGGGATATTTGGAGGCTTCGCAAATTAAGTGTGAAGCTCCACTGACAATTGAACTTTCTTCCTTCTTCTCTTCTCTTCTTGTATACTGTAATTAATTGACACTCTGAACTAATTTATTTTATTACATCATTGGCCTCCCCTTGTTACTTCTGTTGCAATGTGAGCCTGAGGTATGAACAAATGCAATCTAAAGTTGGTTCTGAATTACTTCATGGACTTGCACATGGACACTTGTTCACATCTTTTATGGTTTGTGCCTATTGATGAAATTACCAGATGTCACATGGGTTCTTGTTTAATGTTCCTTGTGCAAGCTATTCTCTTTTCACAGTTGTGGATATATATGCGACTCATTTATTATAAGGGAAGAAGGGTCAGTTTTATGTAGAATTCTTGAGAATGGAACATTTAAATGAGAGATTTTGGGTATTAATAGGGAGAAGATAAGAAGGGTTTCCGATAAAAAGATATATATTGAGAAACTAGAGGTCACTTTGTGCTTATTGTATGTTACCCATAATCCATTACTACATGAGTTTACACTATATAATCTGATTAGAATGTCGGAAAGATTCTGACGCTTGATTCGAAGAGCTATAAATTTATTGTAAATTGTGAGGTATGTTTTTTTCCTGCAACCTCATGGAAGCAAGTGATCTGTAAGATGTGGACATGCTTCATGCCTAACTATGAGTCGTTGCTGGGTTGCTTGCACATGGTTATTCTCTGTTTCTTGGTGTCTCTTATTTTAATTTATAGAATGATTGTTCATTGTTTAACTGCTAACTGCAAGACACCCTGTCCTGATAAACTCCTGTATCTGTTATCTGCATGACCAATCAAATCTGATTATTTTGTGCTTGGCTAACTTTGGTATAAAGAAAATGGATATTGAATTCTTTTGAACTTTGAACACTGTTAAATTCTTGTAGTTTGTTTTTTGGATATATTACATGTTAACATTTTCTCTTTTTGCAGCAACCCCGATATTTTTTTTGCTTTGGGTTATAAGAGTTCTAGAATTCAGAAGGTAGACGTTGGAAGAGCTTTACTTTAGTCTGTCAAGGAGGAGTTGAAAAGTTTTGGCCCAATGTCTAGCTCTACAAAGATTCTGGATTCTGCTTTTCAGGGAGTTGGTCAGAAAATGTATCCTTATCATTACTCAGTATTCATGCATTGGATTGATAATTTTATCCTGTTTGTTGCTCATATCAGAGAGTTATAAAAATAAGATTAAGATGAATAGGATAAGAAATTAAGGAGGAAGCACTGGTTCCCTTAAATCATGTTTTCTTGTAAGTTACTAAAACTTTCTCATACTGCAATTTAATGTATGTAAAAAAACAGTCTGGTACTTAACATCTTTGTAGAGGGACTGAAATTTGGAGGATTGAGGATTTTCAGCCAGTTGCATTGCCTAAATCAGAACATGGTAAATTCTATATGGGCGATTGTTACATTGTTTTGCAGGTATATTACAGTCTTATCACATCACTGTTTCTTCTGTTGTAGTTATATTCTTAGAAATTTCATTACAGCTAGTTGATCTGTTGGAAGGATGTTCTGTGTATTTCTCAATTTATTACAGAATGCATTTTTATCAAAATGTAGGCACTAGTCTTCTCCCTGCTTGTGACATCTTGTATATATTTATGGTTATAATCACTAATCAAAAGCATTTACTCTTACTTTGTAACTTTTATTAAAGAAACATGAGGTCATGGTTTACAACTCAACAGGCAAACATCCACATAAAAATATCAAATAAAAAACAAAGATACATGACAAAAGAGAAAAGTAGATAACTCAACTATGCCAGTCCGTGAATAGTTATGTGAATGATAAATTCCACTAATTCCTCAATGTAAGGCTAACCCCTCCATGAGGATGTAGGGGCCTCGAGGGTGGACAAGATCTTTCTATTGTCAGTCAAATATAAAAAAGATTTTTCTGATAGTATATATTGATAATATCATTCTCATAGGAGATTACTCTGTTTAGATAGACACTGAAAACATATCTCCGACAGAAGTTTTAGAACTTGGGTAAGTTGAAATATTTTATGGGGGTTGAAGTTGCTCAGTCCAAAAAGGAGCATTTCTTCTCAACAAAAAAATGTTCATGGCTTACTCACTGAGATGGGGATGCTTGGATCAAAGCCTCTTGAGTCTCCTATGGACCATAATACATAACTTGTTCCCGAAGTGGAGAATCTTCTTGAATTTATCCTGAAAGATATAGATAACTAGCGGGTAAGCTGAATTATACAGTTACTTGACCAAACATTGCCTTCTCTCTTAGTGTGGTAAGTCACTAAGTCAATTTCTTTCCTCTCATAGAACATCTCATTGGGATGTTATTATTAGTACTCTTTGCTATCTCAAGAAAGCTCTAGGGAAAGGAATTGTTTATTGGAATCATGGGTATAAGAGAGTACAAGTGTCCTTTAATGCTGATTGCATTGGATCTCTAGCGGATAAAAGGTCAGCTACTAGGTACTGTACATTTGTAGGGGGAGTCTTGTTTCTTGGAGGAGGAAAAAGCAGACTGTTGTTGTTCATTCCAGTGCTGAATCAGAATATAGAACAATTGCACCGCTAATTTATAAATTGATGTGGGTACAACAACTTCTTTTTGAGTTAGGCTTTCAAAGTTCCAGCCCCTATGCAACTGCAGGTGATGATTACGCTGCAATTTTTATTGTTTTTAGTCTTGTGTTCCATAAGAGGACAAATCATATTCAGATAGATCGTCACTTTTCTAGAGAGAATATACATGTGGATTAGTTGTTCTGGGCTATGTCTGAACTGGTGAACAACTTGCAGATTTCTTCACTAAGTCTTTGGGGAATGGGAGGATAGTCTATATTTTTTTAATAAGCTGGCATGATAAAATATATATGATCCAACTTGAGGGGGAGGGTTAAGAGTCCATTCCTAAAACCTTGAGGCACTAAGCCCGAAATTCCTCTAGGAGGGGTCTTTGGGTCTTTGTTTTTTTTTTTTTTTTTTTAAATATTTTATTGTTATTTTTTTTAATGTTTCCCTACGGTGCAGCGTGTTGAGTTGTTAAAAAGAATCATATAGATAAACTCAGTGTAGCAGAAATGAGGATGCTAAGATGGATGAGTGATAAAACTAGGATGGATAAGATAATAAATGATCATTTTAGAGTTGGTTTGGGAGTTGCTCCCATAAGTGATAAGCTTCTAGAAAGTCGTTTGAGGTGGCACGGCCATGTTTAACGGAGACCTATAAATGCCCCTGTACGGAGAAGTGATATAATCCATATTGAAGGAACTAGAAGAGCTAGGGGTAAACCTAAGATAACTTTAGGAGAAGTGGTGAGAAATGATATGTATAGCTAAGGCCTTGTATCTAGTGTGGCCTCGAACATAATTGATTGTAGGGCAAGAATCCATGTAGCCGATCAGTTGGGATAAGGCTTATTGTTGTTGTTGTATGTTTCCCTACCTGTATTTATGTTTCCTTGGTTCATTCTCTATTACATTGGATACATTATTATAGCCACATTCTCCTCTTCCTCTCTTGCTCACTTCTCTTTATTATAGGTTTACAACCAACAAGTAAGGTAATGACATTTTCTTGTGGTCCCCCCCCCCCCCCCCCCCAAAAAAAGAAGCAAAGAACCCTTTATTCAACAACAACAAAAGCATACCTTATTCCAACTAAATGGGCTCGGCTACATGGATTCTTGCCTTCCAATCAGTTTTGCTTGAGGCTATGCTAGATACAAGGCCTAAGCTATAGATATCCTTTCTCACCTCTTCTCTTAAAGTTATCTTAGGTCTGCACTTAGTTCTTTTAGTTCCTTCAACCTAGATTATATCACTCCTTTGTGCAAGGGCATTTACAGGCCTCTGTTGAACATGACAGTGCTGCGTTAAATGACTTTCTCAAAGCTTATCATTATCGGAGCTACTCCTAGCTGAACTCTAATATGATCATTCCTTATCTTATCCTTCCTAGTTTTGCCACTCATCCATCCTAGCATCCTCATTTCTTCTACATTAAATTTGTCTACGTGAATATTTTAACAGCCCAACACTTTGCACCATACATCATAGCTGGTTGAATGACGATCCTATAAAATTTTCCTTTAAGCCTTACAGGAATAAGTTGATCACACAAGACTCTAGATGTACCTCTCCACTTCATCCATCCTATTTTAATTCTTTGGTAAACATCATCCTCTGTGTCACTTTTTTTTACTTATGATTGAACCAAGGTACCTAAAAAATTGCTTTGAGGAATCTCCTTGTTATCAAGTTTCAGCACGTCATTGGTTGCCTGATTATGACGAAAGTTACAAGCTAGATATTATGTTTTTGTTCTACTTAGTTTAAAGTCTTTTGATTCCAAAATTGCTCTTCATGATTCTAACTTGGTATAATCCATACTTGAGTCTCATCTATAAACACAATATCATCAGCAACAAGCATACACCAAGGGTCCTCATCTTAAATGTCTTTGGTTAATGCATCCATGACCAAAATTACAAACTAGATATTCTATTTTTGTTCTATTTAGTTTGAAGCCTTTTGATTCCAAAGCTGCTCTCCATGATTCTAACTTGATAAGTAATCCTTACTTGAGTCTCATCTATGAACAAAATATCATCAGCAAAAAGCAAACACCAAGGGACGTCTTGAATGTCTTTGGTAATTCATCCATTATAAGTGCAAATAAATATGGGCTTAAAGCTGATCCTAGAAGTAGCCCAACTGTAATTGGGAATTCATTACTTTGTCACCCCACTATTGTTACACTTGTCATTGAACCATCATACATATTCTTAATTATGTCCACATATTTACTTACAATACTTCTTTTCTTTAGTACTTGCCAAATTAACGCTCTAGGAACTATATTATACGCTTTTTCTAGGTCAATAAAAACCATATGAAGGTCTTTCGTATACTCTCTATACTTTTTCATAAGTCTCCTAATTAGATAAATAGCCTCCGTTGTAGATCTTCTCGGTATAAATCCAAATTGATTCTTTTTAAATTGTGGTTAAGTGTCTCAAATGGGTTCTAATTACTCTCTCATATAATTTCATAGTATGACCTCATTAGTTTAATGCCTCTATAGTTATTACTTCTTTGAATATCTCTTTTATTTTTGTACATTGGAACCATGATGCTTCTCCTCCATTCATCTGGCATTTTCCTTGTACTCATAATCTTATTAAACAACTTAGTCAACCAAGTACGGGCTGCTAAACTCTTTTATCTTCTATTAGGATTTCATTAAGACCTTGTATCTTGCCTATTTTCGTCCTCCTTAGTGCTTCTTTTTCTTCGGACATCGAAATTCTCCGTATATATGTTCGAAAATTGGTGCCTTGGTGAATGGTGTAATTGCTCGAATCACAGATGCCTGAAGTATGCTCATTTAGTAGTGTTAGAAAACAAGTATTAAATAATCAAAACAACAGCTGAACTTGAATAAAAAAAAGAAAGAAGAAGAAGAAGAGAAGAGAGATGAAGAACCAGCAGAAGAGGCCTATGATTCTAGCTTAAGAGTCTAGAATCACAAAACCCTTTTATTTATAGCTTATAATGAATCTAATACAACTTGAGAGACAAAGAATTGTCCTTTAGAAAAAAGAAACAAAAAATTACAGCTTTAGTAACTCTCTAGCTCCTAAAATAGAAAGTTCTGAAAATATAAAACTACCACCAAAATAGAAACTATGCTTTCTAAAAACTTCCAGACTTATGTAGCAAGACTCCTACATTAGAAATAGAAAGTAGAAGAACAAATAGCATAATACTGTTCACGTGAACAGTACAAACAAATTTATTGTTCATATGAACAGTAGCATGAACAGTAAAACAGATTTTTTACTGCTCAGGTGAACAGTAAAATAGCCCAAAGTGCGTATACTTCAACAAGTAAGCTAGAGAAATAGATTTCCCATCTCTTCTTAATGTCCTAATCATGTCCTATTGCTTTACCATCTTCACTTTTAATACATCTAACATAGTTAAGATCTCTACTCTTCCTATCCCTTATTTAGCTATCTTATAAATAGATTTTCCCCCTTCCTTTGTGCCTAACTTATTATATAACTCTTTATACTTCGTCTCTCTTGCTTTTTTTGCAATTTTCTTAGCTTCATTTCTAGCCAACTTGTACCTTTGAAGATCCTCATTGTCCTTAGTCCTTGCCATATCTTAAAACTAGCTTTCTTATTTTTAATTGTTGCTTGAACCTCACTCTCCCATCACCAAGTCTCTCTATGGAATAAAGCACGCTTTATTGCTTTCCACAATTCAAAATAGCCTCCACTTGCCAAGAAAAAAGAAAATTTTCACTTCTACGATATTTTTCTTTACATTTTGTTACTGTTTCTTGGGTTTAGCTGATGTCAGCCCCCCCCCCCCCCCTTCTTATTTTGCTGGTTCATGAAGTCACTGATTTTTCTTGCATGGTTGAGGTTATGAAGGAAAAGTATTATTCTCAATATGCTCAGTTCATCATCTCATTTGTTAATTTTTACAGACAAGTTCTGGGAAAGGAGGTGCTTACCTATATGACATTCACTATTGGATTGGAAAGGATTCAACTCAGGTGTACTTTTTTTCTTTTTGGGGTTAAAATTTTGGTATTGAATATTGATTTGATCTTTGATTTTTTGGAAAATTATGCTTCAATGTTATTTATTAATTTTTAAAATAATAATAGGATGAAGCTGGCACTGTGTCAATAAAGACAGTTGAGCTTGATGCAGCCCTTGGAGGGCGTGCTGTTCAGCATAGAGAACTTCAAGGGCATGAATCTGACAAGTTTTTGTCATACTTTAAACCGTGCATCATCCCATTAGAGGGGGGTGTTGCATCTGGATTCAAGAAACATGAGGAAGAAAAGTTTGAAACTCGGCTCTATGTTTGCAGAGGGAAACGAAATATCAGATTGAAGCAGGTATAGGGCACTTTGGCTCAGATTCCCAACATGGAGTGTCCTTTTTCTTCAAAGCTTTTGGGAATTTAGGGAATATGATGAATCTTGTTATGCAGGTTCCATTTTCACGCTCTTCACTTAATCATGATGATGTGTTTATCCTGGACACCGAGAATAAGATTTATCAATTTAATGGTGCAAATTCCAATATTCAAGAAAGAGCCAAGGCTTTGGAGGTTATTCAGTATTTTAAGGACAAGTATCATGAGGGGAAATGTGATGTGGCTATTGTTGGTAAGGCTATATGAACCACTTTCTAGACTGTGATGTTGTCTGAATGATTGTACATACTATGTTTACTTCTCTAACCATTTTCCATTTGCTAATTGTTTTTTGCTCTGCTAATTTCCTTTTTCTTTCTGGGGTGGGGGGGGGGGGGGACGGGCAGATGATGGGAAGCTACAGGCTGAATCGGATTCAGGTGATTTCTGGGTCCTTTTTGGAGGTTTTGCGCCAATTGGAAAAAAGCCATTTAGTGAAGATGATATTGTTTTGGAAAAAACTACTGGGAAACTATATAGGTAACTCGTCTATTTAAATGTATCTGTGTGTAAGAGTATTAATAACCTATATTTGACACAGGGAACCTCATGTTCAATGGTGCGTCCATCTGGAATTAGGATGTAAACATGATCTGTCATTATTTAACTATCATCTAAATATGATTTATGTATAATATTTTAGTTACTTTACATGGCTTTGCAATTTTAATTCTTAACATTGGATGCAGTTATAATGAATAACTCCCCTAATATGTTTTGGCTATTCTGAATGCTAGATGAGTTTCGTTGCCGAGATGGAATTTAGATGCATTTGTTTCCATGGGGTGTGGGAATGGGAACTGTCCCCTTGTTATTTATGGATTTATGTGTTGGGGACGGAGAGTGGAGTGCAACTTCTTTTTTTTTTTGGGGGGGGGGGGGGGAATGGAGTGGGGATGAACAATTAGGATGTCAATTTCTAACCTAGTCCTCCTGAAACAGTGCATATTTTTTTCAGTTTTGACATAAATAAACAGTTTTTTCTCCAGGTTTATGTTTCAAAGAGTAATCTGGTTTGTATTTGGGTAAGATTCTAAAATTATCCCGATAATTGTGTATTGGAAGCAAGGAGACGCCACACCAATTGGATCAAATTTTGGGAAGCCCTAAAAGTTTGAAATGTGGGGATATATGTGATTTTTATTTGAATTTGTAGTTTGATCTTTATTAACAATTTCCTGTTAATGCCTTTTTGTTTCATTATTCTAATGAAATCAATTTTGTCAATTGCCCTTTCGAGGGGAAAAATATTAAGTTTGAAGAATCCCTCATCAATTGGAGCCCCACAGTTTGACTGAAGCCAAAGATCTCTATTTAGGCAAATGGGGAAGATTATCCTTTTTAGTTCTTGCTGGGACCTTTTCTCTGTTGGGTATAAGAAATCAAAGTTGTAGATCATCGTCCAGCATTAGGGAGTTCATAACAAGTTTGGTTTTACTCCATAATGTGTGAACTACTCATGTGTATTTACTCTACTTTATCTGCTTCAGTGATCACATTTACTTTGTGGATTGTAAGTTGTAACCCCTGAAAAATGGCATACCTAGTGCTTGGGGCTTCCTCCACCATGGAGCTAGGGAAGGGTGATATGTACACAGCCTTACCTCTGCTTTCCAGAGAGATTGTTTCCAACTTGAGCCCACAACTGCAAAGCCACCATGGAGCAGCCATACCACTTCCCACCCCCTTCATCTTGTTAATTTTCTTCTGCTTATTCCTGTTCTTTCTTGCTTTTTGGGGCTTGTCTAATAAACTAACCATCCTGCAAATTTGAGAAGAATGCTCCAGAAAGAATGTCCATGGATGTTATTCTGAGTTGCCTCTGACTGACAAACTATGATTTTCCAGAAAGTGTTGCTTGGTTTGGTATTAGGAAATATATCAGTGCTCAATAATTTTGCATTAGAAGGGTCCTGATTCGTTACCATTGGTTACTGTAGTATCACAAATGGTGACTTGAAGATAATAGAGGGTGAACTTTCTAAATCTACATTGGAGAACAACAAGTGCTATTTACTGGACTGTGGTGCTGAAGTATTTGTTTGGGTTGGAAGGGTAACACAAGTGGAAGAGAGAAAAGCTGCCAGTCAAGCGGCTGAGGTATAAGCACTAACTCTAACCTAAATCATGGTCGTTGAATCAGGTATTCTAAACTCTACTGTTTCTATCAGGAATTTATTACCAGTCAAAACAAGCCGAAGTCAACTTTCATTTCTCGTGTTATTCAAGGGTATGAAACACATTCATTCAAATCCAACTTCAAGTCTTGGACATCGGGGACAGTAGCTTCTGGTCCTGAAGAAGGGAGAGGAAAAGTAGCGGGTACTAACCACTCGACTTGTTAGTTGCAAGCCAAAGCAGTTTGTATTTGTCAATCTTTTAAGTTTTAACCATCTTGTTATTTTGGTATGCTTCAGCTCTCTTAAAGCAACAAGGTGTTGGTCTGAAGGGAATAGCAAAAGGTGCTCCTCCTGTAATTGAAGATCTTCCCCCTTTGCTGGAAAGTGGTGGTAAAACTGAGGTCTGAATATTGCAACTGCATTGCGAGTCTATTTTCTTTCAAGTTTCAATTATGCATCTTTTTATACTCTTGAGCATTAATATCTTGCTTTCAGAAGAGTGAACATTAGTAGTGTTTCAGGTATGGCACATCAATGGCTGTGCCAAGACACGAGTTCCTAAAGAAGAAATTGGTAAATTTTACAGTGGAGATTGCTATATTGTTCTTTATACGTATCATTCAGCCGATAAGAAAGAGGAATACTTCTTGTGTTATTGGATGGGAAAAGATAGTATTCAGGTAGCTATTACTTTTCTCTCTATGGTTTCTGAATAATGAGAATAAAGGTCTGTGCTTCTTTGAGGTCTGCATTAATTCTAATTGAAACACATAAGGCTCATCTCTAATAAATTATGATTTAAAGGTGTTACCATCTTTAGGGAAAATATATGTGGTCTCTTGCTTTGAGTAGGAGATGGGGATGGAAATGGGGCAGACAAAACTGAGTGTTGTATTTTCACAAATCTAGACATGGTTAGATGTATAAATTCACATAAATGAGAAGTAATTTCAATCAATAATCAAGAAAACATTGAAACGACATTAAAATGTGCATAACAAAGACATAAGACATAAGTAGAACATTCCAGGAGTAGTCAAATCTCAACTACAATTTACAAAGTACAAAACACCAACTCTGCAACTCATAACTCATAAAATAACAAATAGAAAAACAAAAAAATTAGTGAGAAATGGGCTAATAGAAGTTGCTATGTTGGCCTGGGTTGTGTTTGTTGGACACATGTGTATTACACTCAAACTGTGCCACATATGCATCCCACAAAATAGAAGATGAGAAGTACCAGACATGATCACACACCACTTCCATGTATGTGGCACCATCAACATATTGAAGGTAATCAATCCGAGGATATATAAGCCACTGTACTGCCAACGTACTATGATATGATTACCCACTGATCCACCATCATATGGGTCAAAAGGATCATATGGCACGCTGGAATTGGGTACGGGTCTAGTGGCAGGTGTGCAGGGATATGAACAGGGTATGAGAACATCTCACCTATAAAGGAAGACCCAGTACTGCCATGCTTTGACTTTGACTTTGAGGGGGAGAGCTATAGTCAACAAGATGGAGCAACCATATATTCCCTCATCCCAACCATCTGACCATATGGGTTGAAATATGATCCACTCTGCTTTGAGGCCCTCTTAGATGGACTCCTGCCAATACTCACTTCACCAATACAGCCTGATAAGCTATCAAATGTCCATATCTGTCTGTCTACCAAACTGAGGCTGGCCAGGGGCCCTCTCAAGTAAACCCTAGTCCTAATGGATGAGGAGGGGAAGCTATGTGATGAGGAATGCCACCATAGTCCTCATCCTAGGTGGCATGTATGTATTGTGACTCCCCAGTGAATCTAATGGGGCTCGATAACTCTATCACTAGAATCACATGGTGCTCTCGAAGTCCATACTGCTTGTCAACACCACCATCACCTCCAGCACTGCTAGTATTAGCTCAAGTGGTAGGAGAGTCTCCAGCATCAGAACCACCACAAGTCTGAGATTGATAGAGCTTGGTCTTCATCCAGATCCTATCTAGCTGCTGAAGGTTGAACCATATGAGCAGCAACACCACCACCAGCACAACTTGGGGACATGGACCAATCCTCATCATCTACAGTAGCTCCACCTTTAGGCTCGAACAATATAGTTTCTACATCTTGAGCATGTACCTGATTCTCATCAGCCATAAAGTCGTCTACATCAACACTGGCCTCCTGAGCTATAACATGGTCAGGCCTCCCTTTCTGCTTATCCAACAGTTACTCATCTTTATTCCTCATGCAATCCACGATAGGGTCTTCATCATCAGATTCCACTTGAAAGACATAGGCAAGATCGACGGTATCCCTCTTCCTGTTGCCCTCAATACGCAAATGTATGTGTTAAATCTTTAACCTCAAATTATAGTACACATGCACTAAGTTATCAAGACATTGGAAACCCAATCTGTTATGCCTCTTTGAGAGAATCAAGGAAAAAGTGCTCCAGTTCCTTTTAGATCTAGATGCGGAGCAAGTCTAGGAGAGGACCTTGGTTGCTACTCGCCTCAAGTTCTCTTCACTCCCTCAATATAGGTTCCACCATTAAGTTGCATTATAACAAAAAGATGAAGTTATTAGATAATCTAGTATCATTAAATCTACAACGTTAATTAAAAACCATTACATATTAGTACTAGCATCACCACATGTCAGCCTTGCATTGGCAGCATTGCAGCCTGTGACCCAAATGTCCCAAATGCATCTCTTAAAATTTTTGCTTACAACCATTTGTAATAATGGTTAAATTATTACTGAAGAGTTATTGTCATTACTAACTTCTTTCAAATTAAGCTCCTAAAACCTAATTATCTCACCTCAGTGTTGCTAATGGATTAGAAGTTTAGAACCCTATCAGGTTCTGTTGGATTCTATTAGGAGTCTAATAAGAGTTTGTATAGGAGTTAAATTAGAGTTTGCATTCATGTAAACTTCTATTCCTTGTAATAGTCTACTTTCCACTTAATTATAAATAGAGGGCTTGAGATCATGGATCAATAAGCCATTCACCACAATCACTTCTTTCTACATGGTATCAGAGCCTAAATTCGATTAGGTTGTTCTTCTATTTTTTCTATTTCTTCAAACCCATAAACCCACAGCAGATTACCTTTTTTCTCCAAAACCCTTTGCAGTTTTTTCTTGTTCTTCTACAACCTAATTTGGCAACCATCGTTTGGCAGAAATTTTTTCCTTTTCAAACCCATCGCACCGCTGCACTATTGTTTCAGTTCCACCTCAAAGATCAGAGAAGAAAAAAAAAAAAAAGGGAAAGAAGAAGAGAAGAAGAACCACAACCCGCTGTCGCTTCTTGCGATTAGAATCACGAAAAGGAGAAGAAGAGAAGAAGAACCACAAGCTCGCTGCTGCTTCTTGCGATTAGAATCACCCTCTTCGCGATTAGAATCCGGTGTGGTCGAGCTCTGCTCTTGCGATTAGAATCACAGGTAGCCTTTCTTTCTGCTTCAGCCCACTAGAGTTTGCATCGATCGCAAACCCTCACAAATCCATCGCAACCAATTTCTTTCTCTGCACTACAGTGGGCTCGACCAAGAAGAAAAGGAAAGAAGAAGAGAAGCCACCATCGCCTTCACCTTTGCTTCCGATTCTGATCACAGCCTCTACCATCAAACCAGGTGAACATTGAAGAACTGCAGACAATTTTTTCAACATGCCCACTATCGATGGTACTACTGCTCCCACTGGATCCGAATATTTTCCCACTCTTCATTCTCTTTCGGTAAGATTTGACGGCACAAATTACTTGATCTGGTCTCGATCTGCTTACCTGATTATTGCTTTGGAAGAGGACTAGTTGGATACATTACGGGCACCACTATCAAACCCACTACCGCAGGTGTTTTACAGAATAAATGGATATCAAATGACTCTCTTATTATGTCATTCCTTTTGAATTCCATTCATCCAAATCTTGCCCGGGGTTACCTATTACTTGATACTGCAGCTCAAATCTGGAAGGCTACTACTGAAACATATGGACAGTTGGGGAATGATGCATAGGTTTATGAGCTACGAAAAAAGCTTCATGAGACTACCCAAAAGGAACTAACTGTGGCCCACTATTATGCTGAGTTGCGATCTCTTTGGCAAGAGTTGGATCATTGTAGGGATTATCACCCCACTAATCCAGATGATGTGGTGACATATAAGAAGTACATTGAAAAGACTCGAGTATATGACTTCTTGGCAGGTTTGAACGTGGAGTACGATCAGATCAGAGTGCAAGTCTTAAGTCGTTCTCCCTTTCCTACACTAGAACAATCTTATACTCTTGTTCAGTGTGAGGAAAGTCGTCGATTAGTCATGCTTCATACTCCTATTATGGAGAAATTAGCTTTACAGTCTGTTCACACTAAATCTGATCTGGCTAAGGAGATTGTCAAGTGTGAGCACTGTCACAAACCATATCATACCAAAGAAAATTGTTTGAAACTACATGGGAAGCCTGCTGATTTTGAGCAAAAACGAGCACAAAGAAAGGGAAAACCACAGGCTAATCTTTCTGAGACAGTTTCCACCACACCCTCTGCAACCGTTGGTTTTTCACAGGAGGAGTTCGCTACTCTGCGACGTATTCTGCAGTCTTCTACTGCCGGTACAGCCTCAACCACTGCTTCCTCTACTACCCCTATCAACTCCTACCTTGCTACTTCCGGATCTGGTCACGGGGAAGGAGATTGGTCGTAGTAAATGGACTTTATTTGCTCGAGCCGATTGGAGGATCTACTTCTGCTTTGACTACATCTTCTAATCCGGTCCATTCGGTAATAACAAACCTTCATCAATGGCACCGTAGGCTCGATCATCCACCTTTCAAATTTTGTCATTTTCTTTAGATTTATTTTCATGATACTTTCATCTTACCATTACAATTTCTTCATTTCCAAGTTTCCCCATTGGGATTTCCTTTGTTATTGTTTTCCCACGTGTAAAGCTACACGTGAGGGGGAGATTGAAGATGTCTACAATTCAATGCCTTTCATGTAGACTTCTTTTTTGAAAGTTTGTCCCTTACCTTCGCAATCTTCTACTTTGGAGATCTAACATTGCTATAGAGCTATCTTTTTGACTGTGCAGAACTTGATCTCTGTTAACCCTGGAGATTTGCCTCTTAACTTGACATCTTCCCTTCGGAGATCTAACCTTGCAAAAGATTTGTCGTTTGACCTTTGCAGAACTTGATCTCTATTACCTTTGGAGATTGTCACTTATCTTGATAAATTTTCCCCTACCTTAGGAGATTGTCCCTTGGCAAACTTTCCCTTTAAAGATCTAACATGGCTACAAATCAAAAGTTTCACTTTGGCTGTTTTACCCTAGCAATTGTTACCCCAAAAATATATTTTCCCTCAGATTTACGCAGAAATTTAGTCTTCTCAACATTTGAAGATTCCACTTTTTTTCTTAGGCGTTCTTCCTTGAAGACATAAAGTTGCAGTAAAGATGAGGACAAAGCAAATGGAAGTCTATAAGGCAGACGTAATCTATAAGTTTGAAGATCAAATTGCAGATGCTTACCTGGACAAGATGTTTTATACTTTTTGGTCAAGTTGGGCATGTGTGATATCCATGCCTCAACTTGAGGGGGAGTGTTGGATTCTATTAGGAGTCTAATAAGAGTTTGTATAGGAGTTAAATTAGAGTTTGCATTCATGTAAACTTCTATTCCTTGTAATAGTCTACTTTCCACTTAATTATAAATAGAGGGCTTGAGATCATGGATCAATAAGCCATTCACCACAATCGCTTCTTTCTACAGGTTCCAACTTTGTAACTACTTGCTTCACTGCTTCTATAAAATCCATATCCAACCCAACTCTCTTGATCTATTATTAGTAATTGGGGTTCAAATAGTAAGCTGCACAATTAAAAAATTCACAATTAGATATTGTTATGGTCAAATAACTGTTAGTAACATACTGCATAAATAACTATTACTACCAGCCCTATGTGGTGGATGCATGAGTTACCATGTCCAACAATCATCAATGATCTTTAGGAATGTCTTGTTGCTTCTTGGACTTAGGTTGTAGATGTTCTCCTTTTTCAACTCAATGGCAGCATATAGATGGGGGTATCGTGGGCCCCTTTAAAGAAGAGTCCATTATATGTGACCTTTTCAATGGGTCCATCACCTTCAAAACATCCCCAGCGGTCTCCGGAAGTCTTCTGATGAAATGGTAGCTTGTGCTTGCCTGCCTCCCTGAGTGCTAGACCATCTCCACTCAAACCACCACTCAGATGCAAACATAGCTCTGAGTCCAGATTCTTGCTCTCAGTATTCCTCGAAGCAATGTACTTTGTGGCGAATTTGATTTTTCTAGGTTGCACTAGGTCCCCATCACATTTCTTCCTCAACATGTTGAAGGGCATAGCCGTGATTGTATACAACGGTCACCTACCTTGCCTGATCAATTAACTCTGCATAATCTTTATCTTATAGATATCCTTCAATATAAGGTCAATGCAGTAGGCAGTGCACAATGTGCAAAAAAGGTTGTATCTTTTGTTAGCCATCATATGTTTCCCCTCCATCTTGAAGTTGCTACCATTATTTGTCGTAATTTGGGCCTCATCTCTGTACTGAACACATCAACCTTGGATTTTTGCTGTGGTGGATAAACATTTATAATCTCATAAGGGGTGGGCCCCTTATGACTTGGGCCAACCTCTACGTTGATGTCAATCATCAGTGTTAGCTAGGATGGTGGTGTAAGGCATTCACTTTGTAATTGGTTCTTTCACAAGCCCCTTTATGCTATTCCAGACCCCTCTGATCTTGTGCCGCTTTGCCTCTTCTTTCCAAACACCTTGAATAGATAACCAAACAAACCACTTGGACTAGATGGTCCGGTTGTTGCAGCTCTATAGGTACCAGCTCCCGCTCCTCCGCCAGTGATGCCCTACTGATCTTTCAGTGCAAATCCCTGGCCTCTAGAGCTGTCTCTATGTCACCAGGCACAAACTTAGGATTATCATCATCATCATTACCAACTCTATATGAAGGCCTCAGTGCTCATTGCCTCCTCTAGTGTAACCTGGACTCTCTCTTTCTTTACCTTCTTCTTAGTCCTTCCCTTATAATCTTTCATAGCTCATGCTACATCAACAAGAACCATAATGCATGGTACCACATATCTAGAACGGCCAACTACTAGATGTTGTTTGAGTCTAGTGGCCCCACCTCCCATAAACCTTTGGTGACAGAACCTACACTCATTTTTCTTTTTGTCCCCATCAATCAGTGTATGATACTGCAATGCAACGTCACCTTTGGTACTATTAGAACCTGACAAGTACCTACTAATACCTCCCAAAATCAATACAAAAATACAAGAAATAACACCGATAGAACTGGTTTTAATGGTGCCAGTCACCCCCACACCCAAGGGTGCCCCTCAGCCTACGGCTGCCCAAGATAACTCTCAAAACATTGATAGCCTCTCCCCTCAATTGTCCCTCTATTTATTACCCCCAACTAACCCTAATTCTCTCTCTCCTCCACATGGCCTCATCCTAGGGTCCTAACAGAACCCTTAGATGACATCTGGCTCTGCTTCTCCTACCTTTTTGAACTCCCACAATGTGATTCCCCTGCCTCTGAGTATCGTCTCTCATGGTCCAACATTATCACTTCCGTATACATAAAACGCTTTCATAAGTCACTGAAGAAAATCAATTTATTTTCTTTCATACAAAGAAAACAGGGTTTTACCTATCTAGTAATTTTTTCCCTTGCCAATGTACTTTTATCATATATAAAGGCATTTTTTAAAAATGTATTTGACAATAAAATTCGCTGCCCATAACAAATCTGAGTATGAAATGACATGGACAGCACTTCAAAAACATGTGGAAAGCATAATTTTCTATAATTTTCAAAATCATATCATGTGTTGTCCCCTATATTTCCCTGTTTTCTATAATTGTTATATAATTATCCTTATTTTTGACAGTTAAAGTACATATTTATTTGGTGGAGAAATATTTCAACTCTGTGAGACCATAGATCGGTCCATGAAGTTGAACATATATTTATTCCATCACCATATAATACAGCTTTCAAATTTTTTTATAAACATTTTTTTATGTACAGAAATACATTTTTCAATAAGAAAAACAAAATAATGATATAGTTTGCTAAAAAAAAAAGTGTCGATATCATGAGTTTGTAGATCAGCCCATGGTGTTCAACATATTAAATGTTTCATCATGATTGTATTGAACATGCATTGTCAAAAATACTAGTTTAGAGAAAGATGTGATATCTCAATCTAGAGAAAACACCTAAATTTGATGTAGGATGGCTCAATTGACAGCAACCACACGTTTGCTGGCAAGAATGTTTTGCATTTCCCCCTTGATTTGAGCAAGAAATCAATGAAAATAGAGAAGAAAAAAAAATGGTAGTAGGAGCTTGAGTTCCAACTCTAGTTTTGTCTTCAAAATTTCGCACGAATATGAAAAATTTTGACTAGATAAAGCTTTTAGTGACTTGAGTTGAAATTTTGGTCAAACTATTTACGTACTTAGGTTTCGTTTGGTAGGATCGAAACCACTGGACCATGGTGGTAATACACCTCATAGAATACACTTATGCATGTACCTTACATAATATATCCTCTAATGGGACCCTCTTCTCTTCTAGGGTTCCAAGGAGAGGTGAGAAAGAAGAGGAACTTGGTGGACTCTCAAACCAAGCTCTAGTACCAAGTTAGAAACTATTAGGATCAGCAATAAACAAGGAGAAAGAGCTGAGGAGTTGAGACCAGCTGAAGGAAGAAGGAGAAAAAAGAAGAAAAAGTTATACAAGAGTGCAAATAGTAGGCAAGCAAGGAAAAACTATTGCCTATTTGTTACTTCGAATATGTTGGGAACTACAACCACCTCCCTAAGGAGGCAAAAGAGAATAAACAAGTAACTGTAATTACAACTTAAACTGATGTAGGCAGAACATATGACAAAATTACCCAGTATTACATTCTAAGTTTCTAACAAAGTATATGGCAAATAATGAGTTTCTGTCACTGTTCAATCCTTCCCATTCTGAAATCTTTCTTTGTCTGTTGTGTTCAATTTCTTATAAAGACCACCTTCTTTGAGTTTTATCTTTTAATATTTTATGAATAAATTAGCTGTTTAATAGTATATTGCTTGAACAATATTTGTCTAATGTCCGTGACTCCACAATTTCAAAATATTAGTTCCATTGCATTTCCATTATCTAATACTCGTGTACTTATTTTAATTGATTTTATCTTCTGACTATATCTCCACTCAAAAGTGGGTTGGTTCAAGTATCTTTTTCATAGGAGCTTGATTTTTTCAGGATGACCAAATAACAGCTACTATGTTATCCAATGCAATGTCGAACTCATTAAAAGGGAAACCTGTTCTGGTATTATGCTGTTCCTTTTGTAATAATTCTGGTTAAGTGATCAATGGTTGGTAGTTAATAAGGCTTCTTTGCAGGGCCGTATTTTTGGGGGAAAAGAACCACCACAATTCATTGCACTCTTTCAACCTCTGGTTGTCCTTAAGGTACTACAAGTTGAGCCTATGCCGTAGTTTCTTTATAACTAGCTAACTTCTTCTCTATATGCATGGCTTATTTTTATACAGGGTGGATTAAGTTCTGGTTACAAGAAAAATGTGGAAGAGAAAGGTCTTCATGACGAAACATATACTGCTGATGGTGTTGCCCTTATTCATATTTCTGGAACATCTGTGCACAACAATAAAGCAGTCCAAGTTGTGGCAGTATGTGCACTTCTTTTTTGTCCATTTTATAACATAAAAGTTGAAGCTTATGAGTTTCAGTGTTCGATATGAAAATTTGATGATATAGAAGATGATGCATGCTTACATTCTGTCATGGTTGGTGTGGAGTGCATGGGGCACTGTGATATGAAGAACAATCGTTATCTTTATCCAGCTTGAGGATGGGATACTCTCATGTAGGAATTGTATAAGCCATTGACTATCGAACTAATGTTGTTCTGATGTCAATCTTTGTTTGACTAAGATTTTGTGTACTGGAAATTTCAGCTGTATTTGTTTATTTGGTTTTGTTCATTGTCATTATTGATGAGATAGGAGAGCACAAAGTAGAAATGTAGAATATGACATGTATCTAAACTAGCTTCTCAAAGTAGAGTATGATATGTATCTAAAGTAGCTTCTCAAAATTTCTATTAAAATTTTTCTTTTGAGATGGTATACGTCGTCATGGAACTCCAGTTCTGCATTTTGATTTGGCTGGTGTATTGGAAATTTGTAACTTAATAAATATTCACCACTAATGTAAATTATGGAGTTCTTTTCCACTAATCTGATATTTTTTTATTTCTCAGAAGGCAACGTCCTTAAGCTCTGATGACTGTTTCCTTTTGCAATCTGGCTCTTCAATTTTCAATTGGCATGGAAATCACAGCAACTCCGAGCAGCAACAGTTGGCTGCAAAAGTGGCTGAATTCTTGAAGGTATGTTTGTGCAAATTAATTATGGTAGTATCTTAAGGTTAATTTGTAGTAGGGCATGGTGACATATTTTTTCTTCTTTCTCCAATCATGAATGCCATAGCTCTGACTTTCTGAGAAGACTTATTCCATAGTGAAATTCTCTCTTTGGGTTTATTTATTTATTTTAACTCTAATTTTAATTTTAATTTTAATTTTAGTTTTAAAGAAAATATTGAATAATTGTAGTGATAGAGGTGGTGAAGTGGGTTTAATACAGGATGGGATTTTAATGCACCTGATGTTCAAAGAGCAGGGAAATTAAAGAATACTAAGAAAAGGAAATAGAAAGAGACATATGATAGAGTTGGTACACAATCAATATAAAGTGATTCAGCCTTTTCCCCAATCCCTACATCCATGAGATGACTCATTCTTTGAATTTCCATTTTCCACTGATGATGATCACTTATAATGGTAACAAATAAACCTCATTCGTTGATCTCCCTTTTTGCCCCCTTTTCCCTTCTTCTCCTTATTCAGACTCCTCAATTGACCCGAACCTCTTTGAAACTCCCTCACCTTTGCATTCCCTGTGTGTGTGAGACTGTTGCCCTTTCTCCCCCTGGCCACTCCACTGCCCCTCCCTCTTCTAGTCAGTAACCATGTCTATGTCTATGTCTGACATCATCATTTGGAATGTTAGGGGGTTAAATACCCTCTCTAAGCAAGCTGATGTTAAAGCCTCCATCCGTGAGTCTAAAGCTTCCCTTTATGCTCTCATTGAAACCCACATTCACCTTGATAATGCCCATCGGATTGCCAAGGATATTGCCCCCTCTTGGTCCCTCCTCACCAATTCTAATCTTGCCCCCAACGGCCGCATTTGGATCCTTTGGGACCCTTCAAAGTTCCAAATCTCTCCTCTCCTCTTCATCTCAATTCATGCATCTCCAGATTGCCTCCCCATCGTCGCCCTCTCATTTCTTCCTCACTATCATCTATGGCTTTAATTGGCCCTCCGACTACTCTCCTCTCTGGGAGGATCTTCGCTCTCTCGCTCCTTCTATTGAAGGTCTCCCTTGGGGTATTGGTGGTGATTTTAATATCGTCCGATACTCTCAGGAAAGGGTTGGTGGCAACCTTCCGGACCCTGTGGCTATGGAAGATTTTAATTCTTGTCTTGAGGATACGGGACTCTCGGATCTTAGATTATCTGGCCATTTTCTTTCCTGAAAGAACCGAAGGATTGGAGAAGCCTGTATTGCCTCCAAGCTAGATCGCTTCCTTGTCAATGAGTCATGGCTTTCCATCTTCCTTACCTCTCATGCTTATTTCTCCCCTCCCAGTCTCTCCGACCACTCCCCCTGCTTACTCCATATTCTTGCCCCCCTCTCCTCTGGCCCCAAACCTTTCAAATTCTTCGATATGTGGGCCTCCAAGTCTTTCCTTTCTCCTTACAGTCATCGAGGCGTGGAATAACTCGATTAGGACAAAAAAACCCAAGCAATCTCAAGAGGCGAGGAGGTTTGGACCAGTTGCGCGCGCCCAACCCGGCGCCCGCCCTGCCTAATGGTCTCCATTATCCCCAAAAGGTTACCCACTGCTTCTCTCTCCCCCTAATTGCTCTGGCCCGCAAACTCAGGAACACTAAGATCGCTCTTCGATCCTAGAATTCATCCACGTTTGGCAACATCTCATCCCAAGTCGCCTCTTGCCGCTCTGATCTCTCAAGAATCCAAATCCTTCTCCATGGAGACCCCTTAAACCCCTCTCTTGTCGAGGAAGAGCGAGCTCTTTCCCTTACGCTCTCCTCCCTTTCCTCCCAGGAGGAATGTTTCCTCCGGCAAAAAGCTAGAATCAAATCGCTTGAGCTTGGGGATGCAAACACTGCCTACTTCCACCGATCCCTCAAAGGTCGCCTAAACTACAACTCCATTCCTCGCCTTCTCTCTAGGGATAGGTCCTGGATCATTGACCTTCCTAGTATCAGGAATGAAGTTGTTTCTTTCTTTTCCAGCCTTCTCTCCCCTCCTGCTCCCCCTCTCTGGCTGCCCCTCCCTCCCTCCCTCCCTCCTCAACAAGTTCATTCCTTCCACCGACCTCGGCTCCTTCTGCTTTATCCCCTCCCGGGAGGAGATCCTCCTTGCCATTCGCTCCCACAAAGCAAATCATGCTCCCGGTCCTGATGGCTTTAGTATGGGCTTTTTCTTGTCTACCTGGGATTTCATCGTGGATGATCTTGTCCATTCCATCCGGAGCTTCTTCCTCAATCCGTCCTAGCTCTCCTCCATAAACCAAACTTTCCTCTGCCTCATCCCTAAAAAGCCCGGGGCCTCCTCTCTCTCGGACTTCCGTCCCATATCCCTCTGCAATGTCATCTATAAATTCATCTCCAAAATCCTTGCCAACCGAATCAAGAAGGTTATTCCCTCGCTTGTTAGCCCTAACCAATCTGCTTTCATTTCGGGTCGGAGCATCTCGGACAATATTCTTCTTTGTGCGGAAATTGTTCGAGGCTTCGAAAGATCTTCCCATTCCCGGCCGCTCTTCTGAAAGTAGATCTTCACAAAGCCTTTGATTCCATCTGTTGGGATTTCATTAGCGAAGTCCTCTTAGCTATAGGATTCCCTTAGGCCTTTGTCCATTGGATTGAGATTTGCATCTCCACCCCCTTCTTCTCCATCATCACTAATGGCTCCCCTGCCAGCTTCTTCTCCTTTAGGGTGGGAATCCGCCAAATTGCCCGCTCTCCCCTTATCTTTTCACTCTGGCTCTCGAGGGCCTCTCCCGTATCCTCCAATTGAACACGGATCTTCTCCTCATCTCTTCCATTCCCAAATGTCGTTCCACTAACCTCACCCATCTCGCCTTTGCGGACGATCTCATGATCTTCTCCAAAGTCGACCATCTTTCTATTTCAACCATCCTCTCGTCCCTCTCCCTTTTTGAATCCCTTTCTGGTCTCCGAGTCAACCTAAACAAGTCCTCCATCTTCCTCTCTGGGGTCTTTGATTCTACCCGTGCTTCTCTTCTTCAGCTCTCAGGCTTTAGCCTTGGCTCCTTCCCTATGACCTACCTGGGTCTCCCTCTTATCCCCGGTAGGCTCACCCGCCATCACTGCTCCCCAATGCTCGATCACATTAGAAAGAAGCTTCAACTCTATAAAGGTAAACTTCTATCCTTCATTGGGAGAGTGGTGCTCATTCAACTGTCCTCCAATCCTCTTACCTTTACTGGTGCGGCATCTTCTCGATCCCTAAATCCATCATCCAGTCTTTGGAATCCCTCTTTTGTGCCTTCCTCTGGAAAGGTCAAGAGGCTTCCAGATTCCTCCGTCCCATCTCTTGGGACGCAGTCTGCCATCCCAAAGCTGAGGGAGGTCTTGGCATTCGGCGCATTGTTGATGTTAACCTAGCTTGCCTCCTAAAGCTCATTTGGAAGATTGCCTCAAAGCATGACTCTACCTGGGTCTCCTGGGTCTATTCGTACATTCTCAAACATGATTCCTTCTGGACTGCTCCTTGCCCTTCGAATCCGTCTTGGATCTAGAGGAAGATCCTTCTCCTTCGTTCCCGTGCTCTCTCCGCCATCTCTATCCAAGTCTCTTGAGGCTCCTTTACCCTCTTCTGGCTTGACCCTTGGCACCCATTGGACATTCTCTTCACCCTACTTGGTCCCCGCTTAGTCTATATAACCCGCATCCTCAAGTCTGCCACCCTTAACACTTTCATCTCCCAAGGGGTTTGGTCCCCTCTCCCCCACCCTAGTCTCGCACATGTCTGGAATGCACTCCCCCTATCCTAAACCATCATTGTGATACCACCATTTGGTCCCCTTCGGCTTCCAAATCCTTTTCTTCCTCCTCAGCTTGGAATCTCCTCCGCTCCCCTCATCCCCCTGTCCCTTGGTCCCACCTAGTTTGGTTCAAAGCTCACGTCCCCCGTCACTCCCTCACCCTATGGAGAACCCTCAACCTTGCTCTTCCTACCCAATCTTTCCTCATTAGCCACCATGTCCCCGCCAACCCAAGTTGTGCCCTTTGCTGGAATGGTTCTGAGGACATCAACCACCTTTTTTTCTCTTGCCCCTTTTCCCGTCTCATTTGGGCTAAAGCCCTTGCTTCCATTTGGCCCCGCTTAAGACGCTCGCATGGGTTTGTTCGGGATTGGACTTGGTTCTCGAGAAGCTTCTCTGGCCATTCTATTTGCGATCATCTAGGCAAGCTCGTCTTTTGTGCCGTCATCCACCACATTTGGTGGGAGCGCAAACTTAGAAGATGGACTACCAAATCCCGATCATTTGACTCGATTTGGAAAGCCATCTTCTTTGATGTTTCATCAAGGCTTCTTTCCCTCTCCCATCCCCCATTTGTCGACAACCCCAAAAATAGGCTTATTATAAGTTCCTGGGGTCTCAGCTGCTCTCTTATCTCTCCCCCTGAGCTTCTTGCTCCCCCCCCCCGCTTTATTAGCTCATTTGTATTTCTTTTGTGTTTCTCGTCGTTGCCTCAATATATTATTTATTCATCCAAAAAAAAAAAAACCTCACAACAACTTTTACAGGTAGTTGTCACAAGCCCTGTTCTTAGGTATCAATCAAACCTCACAATAGCTTTCAAGGTAGGAATTGAATCTATACCCATGGTAGGAGATCTTGCTTTTTCACGGGTTCGATACGAGACCAAGCGCGATACCAGATACTCCAATTCGACCAAGGTCTTGGTTCAAAACCACCCCATACATCCTTGGCCGAGTGTAGCTCGTAGGACGACCACAATAAAGCTCACCACCATGATCGTCCCATGATCATCATCCTGGGTGGCATGCATGTACTAAGTCTCTCCAGTGTATCTCTGGGGGGATGTTGTGTCTCTGATAATGGAACATATAATCGCTCATGTACTCCACCTCCACCACCACCACCAAGACCACCGTCATCATCGTCGTCATCATCATCATCATCATCCTCTGAGTCTAACTGGGACGGGGAGCAAGGGCGTCATCTGGATCATCCTCGTGCGTGCTAGGCTGCACCATCCAATCCTCATCCGCAATGGCGGCAACCGCCTGTACATGTACCTGCCCCTCTCGAGATACCATGTACTCATCTACATCAACTCCTGTAGCTTGAGCAATGACTGGGTCTGGCCTACCTCCAGACTGGGTCTGGCCTACCTCCAGGCTGGTCTTACACTGGCTCACCCCTATCCAACAACTAATTAGTGAGGCTCATCTGCAGTGACCTCGAAGATATCATCGAGCTGGATGTCCATGTCCGTCTCACAAGTACCATTTAAATTGGCATGCTCTAACTTCAGCCTCATGTTATAGTGCCAATACACGAGGTCATTCAAGAGTTGACTTCCCAACCTGTTCCTCCTCTGGGAGTGAATCATGCCAAATGTACTCCAGTTCCTTCTTACTGAAAACCCTCTCAAATGACTTCTCTTGAGTTAGCATCCATCAGAACCACTGCAAGATTATTAAAGCGCTTCTTCTTCTTCTTCTTTTTTTCTCCCCCCTCTATGTGTTTGTGGATAAGTAGGTTGGTGCTGAAGGTGGGAGAGGCCAATCATCCATCTCAACATGCTCATTTACGCTACACTTATTTGCTTAATAAGTTTTTTCTTTACTTCCCAAGGTTCAACACCTAACTCTTTTTGTGGAGTATGTTTCGGAGTCGTTAAAATGAAGATTTTTAACCTATGACATTTTAAAATATGATCGAGTGATTATGTTCCTGAGTCTTTGAAATGAAGATTTTTAACCTATGACATTTTAAAATATGATCGAGTGATTATGTTCCTGAGTCTTTGAAATGAAGATTTTGATTCTATGACATTTTAAAATATGGTCAAGTGATTCTGTGAAGCTGTAATATTTCAGCCTGGAGTTCCCTTGAAACATTCTAAGGAAGGGACCGAGAGCTCAGCCTTCTGGTTTGCACTCGGAGGGAAGCAAAGTTTCACAAGCAAAAAAGTAATACAAGAAACTGTCAGGGATCCACACATGTATACTTTCTCTTTCAATAATGGTCAGTGGTTTTTCTTATATGCTTTACTTTTTATAAGCCTGTGTTAACATTTAATGTGAATCATGTTTGATGGTTTGAATCTTCTGGATGAAGATAATCATTTCTTTCTTCTTTTTTTTTGGTTGATGGCTTTTATTGCCTTGCTGATCTACCAGGAAAGTTTGAGGTGTGCCTCTAAACTTCAAATCTAAGCTTAACGTTCTTATATTTTCATATAGGTGGCCTAATGTCCTTATATTTTACATAATATAGGTTCATATCTAAGCTTAACATTCTCATTAATGGATTTCTGTTTATTCTGTTTTTATTTTATATAGGTTTCTGAAATTTACAACTTCTCTCAAGATGATCTGTTGACTGAGGATATGCTGATACTAGACACACATGCCGAGGTCTTTGTTTGGGTCGGCCAGTGTGCGGATTTGGTAGAGAAGCAAATGACTTTTGAATTTGGCCAGGTATTATTTCTCAAGGTGAAACCTTTGCTTTTCCTCATGTTGCTTTTACTTTATGCATCTCATGCAGTAATGAACTGTTGCAGAAGTACATTGACATGGCCAAAAATCTGGAAGAGTTATCTCCTGATGTACCACTTTACAGGGTTACCGAAGGGAATGAGCCTTGTTTCTTCACAACATATTTTGTGTGGGATTCCTCAAAAGCCAATGTATGTATGTGCTGTAATTAAGCAACTTTCATGTTCTGCTTTAATCTTGAAATCTTTCTGGTCAGTAATTTCAACTATTCTTTTTTTGGAGTGGAGCTAACTAGAGAACAAAGTCAAGAAAGAAAATTACCTTCATAGCACTTAATCTGATGGAAAATATACATCATTGTCATAGGAAACAGGCTGTCGATAGAAGATTTCATGATCTTAGGTTTAAGGTTATATGTGACTTCCTGTGTAGGTTTTATATGGAAATATTAGTCTTGCAAAAGATCTCCATTTGGATGATAGCTGGAGTGGCATAAAGCTTTGGGAGTTGTGTCTTCACTTTATAGACTTGCTCTTGCTAAAGATCCTTCTATTGACTGCTTTGAACTTTGTCTTTCTAACATGTGATCGCAAATAAAATCAGAGGCTGCCAAGTGTTTAAAGGGTAACTGAATTGCTTATGAGGTGTCCTTATGTTCTTCAATGAAAAATATGCATGAATATTGAAGTTCAACTCAAAAGGATTTTTTTTTGTCTGGTCCTGTGACTTTTCAAAGGTGCAATTGCACCTTGGCTGATACTAATTACTATATTATAGACATGAGGAAAATCATATTTGCCATGATATTATTATGCTGTTGGTGGATCACATTTGTAGCCCTGATGTCAGGGTATCGAAACAGCTTCCCAGCAGAAATTGTTGGGGTAAGACTGCATAGGAAAACTGCCTCCCTGACTCTGCTTGTGTGGAAGCCTTGGGCACTAGGTTTTCCCTTCTTTTTTTTTTTTATTATTATTATTTGGATGACTGGATGTATTAGGAAAAAAAAAATATGTATGTATGACATGTGTAAATGCAAATAGGCAATTAACTAATTTTTTTCAGTAGGTTGTAGCAAAGGAGGTGTTATATTTGTTTTCCTTATTTGGTGTTTGTATATTTCTGGGAACTATTCTAGTATTGCTTCCACGTTTAAGAGTTGGGTGTGGAATGTCTGATGGTATGATATTTGATGGTTACTGTTCTATGTCTGGGTCATGTGCATTATCATTTATCTGTTGTTTTTATAAATTGTTTGTATTTAAATCTCTTCAGTGTAGGAAGAAACTTGTAGCATGATGGAATTCATGATTGAGGACTTGGAAGTTTAGATTTGAGATGCCATGCTTTATGTTGATGCCCTGGAAAATTGAAAGTGAATAGTTGGAGAAACCATTAATGGTTACGTATCTTGTTTTAGAATCAACTACATTTTTTTTGGTCTAAGTGTCAATTACTTTGACTAAGCCGACCATCTTGGCGAGATCTTGGTCGAGCTATATCATTTTTCTGGCGTCAACTCGGTGGCCCATCTCGGTGGGTTTTAGGGTCCCGGTTGGGCTGAAACTTGATATTTAGCCTATTTAAGGCCTTTTGAACATACTGGTGTCCTTGGATTTGTGAGAAAACAACCCCAAGTATGATTTCTAAGTCTACCCATAGTGTGAACCGAAATGCTATAGGATTAGAGAATGCAAGGTTATACAACATGTAATATAGAACCTTTAAGGCATATTGTTGAAAGAAACAATTGTGGGAGAATGGCTTATTAATCCATGATCTCAAGCCCTTTATTTATAATAAAGTGGAAAGTAGACTATTACAAGGAATAGAAGTTTACATGAATGCAAACTCTAATTTAATTCCTATACAAACTCTTATTAGACTCCTAATAGAATCCAACACTCCCCCTCAAGTTGAGGCATGGATATCACACATGTCCAACTTGACCAAAAAAGTATAAAACATCTGTTTAGGTAAACATCAGCAATTTGATCTTCAAACTTAGATTACGTTTGCCTTATAGACTTCCATTTGATTTGTCCTCATCTTTACTGCAACTTTATGTCTCCAAGGAAGAACGCCCAAGTAAAGAAGTAGAATCTTCAAATGTTGAGAAGACTAAATTTATGCACAAATCTGAGGGAAAATATATTTTTGGGGTAACAATAGCTAGGGTAAAACAGCCAAAGTGAAAGTTTTGATTTGTAGCAATGTTAGATCTTTAAAGGGAAAGTTTGCCAAGGGGCAATCTCCAAAGGTAGGGGAAAATTTGTCAAGATAAGTGACAATCTCCAAAGGTAATAGAGATCAAGTTCTGCAAAGGTCAAACGACAAGTCTTTTGCAAGGTTAGATCTCTCGAAGGGAAGATGTCAAGTTAAGGGGCAAATCTCCGGGGTTAACAAAGATCAAGTTCTGCACAGTCAAAAAGATAGATCTATAGCAATGTTAGATCTCCAAAGTGGAAGATTGCGAAGGTAAGGGACAAACTTTCAAAGGAGTAGAAGATTGCGAAGGTAAGGGACAAACTTTCAAAGGTAACAAAGATCAAATTCTGCATAAGGAAGTCTACATGAAAGGCTTTGAATTGTAGACATCTTCAATCTCCCCCTCACGTGTAGCGTTACACGTGGGAAGATAATAACAAAGGAAATTCCAATGGGGAAACTTGAAGAGGAAGAAATTATAATGGTAAGATAAAAGTATCAGGAAAACAAATCCAGAGAAAATGACAAAATTTGAAAGGGGGTTGACTGAGCCTACGGTGCCACTAATGAAGGTTTGATATTACCGAATGGATCGGATTAGAAGATGTAGTCAAAGCAGAAGTAGATCCTCCAATCGGCTCGAGCAAATAAAGTCCATTTACCACGACCAATCTCCTTCCCCAGATCCTGAAGTAGCTAGGTAGGAGTTGGTAGGGGTAGTAGAGGAAGCAGTGGTCGAGGCTGTACCGGCAAGAGAAGGCTGCATAATACGTCGCAGAGTAGCGAAATCCTCCCGCGAAAAACCAACGTCTACAAAGGTGTGGTGGAAACTGTCTCAGAAAGATTAGCCTTTTGTTTTCCCTGTCTTTGTGCTTGTTTTTGCTCAAAATCAGCAGGCTTCCCATGTAGTTTCCAACAATTTTCCTTGGTATGATATGGTTTGTGACAGTGCTCACACTTAACAATCTCCTTAGCCGGATCAGATTTAGTGCGAACAGACTGTAAAGCTGATTTCTCCATAATAGGAGTATGAAGCATGACTAATCGACGACTTTCCTCACACTGAACAAGAGCATAAGACTGTTCTAGTGTAGGAAAGGGAAAACGACTTAAGACTTGTACTCTGATCTGATCGTACTCCACGTTCAAACCTGCCAAGAAGTCATATACTCGAGTCTTATCAATGTACTTCTTATATGTCGCCACATCATCTGGATTAGTGGGGTGATAATCCCCATAATGATCCAACTCTTGCCAAAGAGATCGCAACTCAGCATAATAGTGGGCCACAGTTAGTTCCTTTTGGGTAGTCTCATGAAGCTTCTTTCGTAGCTCATAAACTTGTGCATCATTCCCCAACTGTCCATATGTTTCAGTAGTAGCCTTCCATATTTGGGCTGCAGTATCAAGTAATAGGTAACCCCGGGCAATATTTGGATGCATGGAATTCAAAAGGAATGACATAATAAAAGAGTCGTTTGATGCGGTAGTGGGTTTGATAGTAGTGCCCGTAATGTATCCAACTAGTCCTCTTCCAGCAATAGTCAGGTAAGCAGATCGAGACCAGCTCAAGTAATTTGTGCCGTCAAATCTTATCGAAAGAGAATGAAGAATGGGAAAATATTCGGATCCAGTGGGAGCAGTAGTATCGTTGATGGTTGCCATGTTGAAAGAATTGTCTGCAGTTCTTCAGTCTTCACCCCTTCTGAAAAAACTAAAACGTCGCAGAATGCAATAGCCGAACAACCCAAACAAGTCTAAGTAATGACAAGTCTGGGTAATGAGATGATATGAGCCAATTCTGCTTTCCCCCTTTTTTTTCTTTTCTTTTCTTCTGACTCTGATTCCTGATTCGATTCTAATTCTAATTTTGACCAGAAAACTGAAATTACAAATAAGTCCCTAAAACTATTTGAATTTACAAATAGGTCCTAGAACTATTTGAATTTACAAATAGACCCCTGGAATTATGCAAATTTACAATTATGTCCCTGAAAATTTGTAAATTTGCAAATAGATCCCTAAAAATATGCAGATTTACAGAAACATCCCTAGAAAAATGTAAATTTACAAATTAAAGCCCTCAACCATCGTATTTATTTTTTTGTTGGGCTAATCGAAACTAAAAAACCAGCAGGGGTATGAGCAGAGTCAGGTCTTCATGATCGGCTCTTCCAGATGAAGAACAAGAGAAAAAAAATCGAAGAAATAACTCACTAATTGAAGTTGTAGAAGCAGCGGTAGTTGCAGGGATCTGAAGTGAAGCTTTGCGATTGCGAAGCAACGGAAGTTGCTGATTTCTTCTTCTCTTCTTCTTTCCTCTGTTTTCTGTTCTGTTTTTATTTGTCAAATCGAGACGTTACTGAAAAACTGCCAGCAGTAGAACTGAAGATTGGCGATGGGTTAGAAAATAAATTCAGAAGAAGAAGAAGGTGGGTTGCTTCCCTAATCGAAGCGATAGGTTACAGAAAAAAAGAATTTCTGTGATGGTTGCAGAAAATTCCAGCGACCGTTGCAGAAAATTCTGCAATGATTGGAGAAAATCTGCGATGGGGTTTTGTAGAGAAAAAAAAGATCCTAATCGAACTTAGGCTCTGATGCCATGTTGAAAGAAACAATTGTGGGAGAATGGCTTATTGATCCATAATCTCAAGCCCTTTATTTATAATAAAGTGGAAAGTAGACTATTACAAGGAATAGAAGTTTACATGAATGCAAACTCTAATTTAATTCCTATACAAACTCTTATTAGACTCCTAATAGAATCCAACACATATAAATAAAAAGCAACTGTATCAAATACATCAAATAACTTAAATGTCATCAAAATTCATCCATATGAGTATTACAATCTTGACTTTCGAGAATAGAATGATAAAATCATACGACTATTAGAAGTTCTATATAAGTCACTAACACATAAGTTCATAAGACAAGCAGAGAATGGTTGATCTTCCTTTGATGTTGTAGATGTGCTAAGAGTAGTTGTAAGTGAAAATCCAGCTGAAATTTGCAAAAATGGGGGAAAATAGGAGAAAACAGGGGGGAGGGGGGGGGGAGTGGGGGGGAAAAGGGGAAAAAAAACCAAATCATGAAAAAAAAACCCACAACAATCTCGGGTAAAAAAAAAAAAAAAAGAAAAAAAAACACCCCCCACAAGAAAAAAGAAGAGGGGTGGCCTACCTTTCTAGGCGAAGGAAATGTGCCTTGAATGTTCTTTCTGTTGGAGCATGGATTCCTCACTCCTTTCTTTAATTCAAACCATGCATGAGACTTTCATCTTGCGTGGCTCCTAAGTGATAAAAGTGTTGATAAACAAGATATTGGTAAAATGGCTTCTCGATCAATGATCTCAAGCCCTCTATTTATAATTAAGTGGAAAGTACACTATTACAAGGAATATAATTTTACATGAATACAAACTCTAATTGAACTCCTAGTAGAATTCAACACTCCCCCTCAAGTTGAGGCATAGATATTAGTCATGTCCAACTTGCCCACAATAGGAATGAAATCTCTTTTTTTCAAACCCTTGGTGAAAATATTTGCTACTTTGTCTCTAGATCTTATAAAAGGCATGCAGATAAGCCTTTGTTCCAATTTTCCTTTGACAAAAAACCTGTCAATTTTAATGTGCTTAGTTCGATCATGTTGCACTAGATTATTAGCAATACTAATAGCAGCCTTGTTGTCACAATATAACATGATAAGGTTTGGAACTTGGACTCCAATATCTTGCAACAAGCCTTTCAACCATAGTTCACAAACTTCACGAACAATAGCTCTATATTCATCTTTAGTACTACATAAACCTACCACATTATGTTTCTTACTTCTCCAAGCGACTAGATTACATCCAATAAAGGTATAATAACTTGAAATTGACTTCCTGTCTGGAGATCCAGCCCAGTCTGCATCAATGTATGCTTCTACTTTTAGATTATCAGTGGGTGACAAAAGTATTCATTTTCTAAAAGTTCCCTTCAAATATTGTAGTATTCTGGTAACAGCCTTTATATAAGCTAAATATGGATCATGCATGAATTGGCTCACTATCCCTACAGTATAAGCGATGTCTAGCCTGGTGTGGGACAAATAAATAAGCTTCCCTACCAGCCTTTGGTATCTTCCTTTGTTCACTAGTTCTCCCTCTTTTTCTTTAAGTTTAGCTCCAGCTTCAATAGGGGTATCAATTGCTTTACACCCCAACATTCCCACTTCTGATAATAAATCTAGGACATACTTTCTTTGGGATAGGAATATACATTTCTTTGATTGAGCCACCTTAATCCCTAAGAAATATTGTAACTTCCCTAGATCTTTAATTTCAAACTCTTTGCCAAGAAAGTCCTTCAACTTTTGAATTTCTTCACCATCATTCCCTGTGATGACAATATTGTCTACATAGACAATGAGCAGTGTGATGTTAGTACTTGACTTCTTGACAAATAGTATATGATCAGCGTTGCTTTGCTTATACCTAATAAAAGTCATTGCCTTTAGGAGGGTGTCCAAACCAGCATCTAGGAGACTGTTTTAACCCATAAATTGACCTCTTCAACCGACAAACTTTCCCTGTAGTATTGTCATCGGAGAAACCATGTGGGATTTCCATATAGACTTCTTCCACTAAATCCTCATGTAAGAAGGCATTCTTTACGTCTAGTTGGTGCAAGTTCTAGTCTTTGTTCACAGCTACAAACAACAGAACTCTGATAGTGTTTAGTTTCTCAACAGGGGCAAAAGTCTTTTTATAATCAATCCCATAGGTCTGGGTAAACCCCTTTGCAACTAGTCTAGCTTTCAACTTGTTGACTGATCCATCCATATTTTGTTTAACCACAAACACCCATTTACAGCCCACTGGTTTTTTTTTCTGGAGGAAGTGTAGCCAGCTCCCAAGTGTCATTTTTTTTCATTGCCTGCATTTCCTCTTCTTATCAGCATAGGCTTCCTGCCAACTTTTAGGAACAGATACAGATGACAGAGAGGATATAAAAGTACGGTAGGAGTCAGACAAAGAGTTATAAGAAACATATTTAGCTATGGGATGTTGAGTACAAGATCTGACTCCTTTTTAACAACAATAGGAAGATCAAAAAAAGATATCTTAGGGGGAAATAGTAGAATCTGATTCAGAAGCAGGAGACTGAAGTGGTAACGTATCACCTTTCTCCACCTGCTTTAGCTGGTTGTAATTCTTCCTTTGATAGGTCTGCACCTCTTTATCTGGTCAATCTGGTTTTGAAAGACCTCAACAGTGTGTCTCACAAGAGTGGTCTCCACCTGGCTAGGTACTTCACATGGTTCAAAAAACGAAGGGGGAGGATTAGAGTCCTCAGGTATACTGGCCAAAGTCTCCCCCTGGTCAGGAAACTCTTCTGGGACTCTTAAGTTGTGTTGGTGTGTGATAGGAAAATCTAGAGTCGGAAAGAACACCTCTTTTCTAGGACTCTCCCCCTGTAGAGTTGTATAGTAAGGGTAAGACTCATTTAAACTTACATCCATGGATACAATGGTTTTCCTGGAAGGAGGATGATAACATTTGTACCCTTTTTTAGTAATAGAATACCCAAAAAATATGCAGCGTAGGCCGTGGGGAACCAGCTTACTCTGGTGGGCGGTGATTCTAGCATAACACATCCAAAAATCTTTGGGGGAATAATAAAAAAAGAGGCTCATTGGAGAATCTCATTAGGACATTTAAAACCAAGTATCCTACTGGGCATCCTGTTCATAAGGCAAGAAGCAGTGAGTATAGCATCACTCCAGAGTATTGGTCGTACATTCATAGTAATCATAATGGAACGGGCTATCTTTAAGAGATGCCGATTCTTCCTTTCGGCAACCCCATTTTGGGTAGCCGTATAAACGCAACTGGTCTGGTGTATTATACAAGGAGTCGAGAGATATCTCTGAAATTCACCATCAATATACTCTGTGCTATTGTCACTGCGAAGGATCTTCACAGTGGCATTGAACTAAGTTTTAATCATATTATAAAAATCACGAATACATCGGAAAACCTCTTTTTTTTTTTTTGTTTTAAAGATAAATCCATGTAGAACGAGAGTGACAATTAATAAAAGTAACAAAGTACCTATGGCCTGTAATAAACACATGTCGGCAGGGACCCCACACATTAGTATGAATTAGTATAAAAGGAATAGTTTTTCTATTATGAAGAGAAGGTAATAAAGTAGAATGAGTCTGCTTCACAAAAATGCAGGCTTCACAAAAAAAATTATCCCCATTACAAGAAGAAACCAAATCAGGAAATATTTTCTTAAGAGTTCCTAGAGGGGGCTGACCTATCGTACGGTGCCACTGATGAAGGTTTGATATTACTGAATGGACCAGATTAAAAGATGTAGTCAAAGCAGAAGCAAATCCTCCATTCGGCTCGAGCAAATGAAGTCCATTGTCTAGTTTACGGTTAACCACGTCCAATCTCCTTCCCCGTGACCAGATCCTAAAAGACATAGTAAGATGGGAAAAAAATCACTTTACAATTCATGTCATGTGTAAGACTACTGATAGAGAGCAATTTAGTAGAGAAAGAGGGAACATGTAAAACTTTAGACAAAGAAAGTGATGGAGAATGTTGAATGGTCCCTTTTCCAGCAATGTAAGAATAGGAGCCATCAGCAATTCGAACTTTATCCTTTCCAGAAGTTGTAGAATATTGTAAGAAAGAGGAAGATAAACTTGTCATATGATCTGTGGCTCCTGTATCAATGATCCAAGGAGTAGAAACTGAATAAACTTGAAAGCCTATAAAAGTTTTACCTGAAGTAGAAAGGTAGGAGTTGGTATGGGTAGTAGAGGAAGCAGTGGTAAAGGCTGTACCGGCAGTAGAAGACTGCAGAATACGTCGCAGAGTAGTGAACTCCTCTTATTAAAAACCAACGTTTGCAGAGGGTGTGGTGGAAACTGTCTCAGAAAGATTAGCCTTTGGTTTTCCCTTTCTTTGTGCTCGTTTTTGCTTAAAATCAATAGGCTTCCCATGCAGTTTCCAACAATTTGCCTTGGTATGATATGGTTTGTGATAGTGCTCACACTTGACAATCTCCTTAGCCGGATTTCATTTAGTGCAAACAGACTGTAAGGCTGATTTCTCCATAATAGGAGTATGAAGCATGGCTAATCGACGACTTTCCTCACATTAAACAAGAGCATAAGATTGTTCTAGTGTCGGAAAGGGAGAACGACTTAATACTTGCACTCTGATCCGATCGTAGTCCACATTCAAACCTACCAAGAAGTCATATACCCGAATCTTATCAATGTGCTTCCTATAAGTAGTCACATCATCTGGGTTAGTGGGATGATAATCCCCATAATGATCTAACTCCTACCAAAGAGATCACGACACGGCATAATATTGGGCCACAGTCAATTCCTTTTGGGTAGTCTCACGAAGTTTCTTTCGTAGCTCATAAACCTGTGCATCATTCCCCACTTGTCCATATATTTCAGTAGTAGCCTTCCAGATTTGGGCTGCAGTATCAAGTAATAGATATCCACGGACAATATTTGGAATCATGGAAATGACATAGTAAGAGAGTCATTCAAGATCCATTTATCATGTGGTATTAGGTTTGATAGTGGTGCCCGTAATGTGTCCAACAAGTCCTCTTCCGGCAATAGTCAGGTAAGCAGATCGGAACCAAATCAAATAATTTGTCCCATCAAATCTTTCCGAAAGAGGATGAAGAGTGAGGTAATGTTTGGAGCTAGTGGGAGCAGAAGTACCATCAATAGTTGTCATGTTGAAAAAATTATCTACAGTTCTTTAGTCTTCACCCTTTCGATGTAACAGAAATGTCGCAGAATGCAATAGCCGAACAACTCAAACAAATCTACTCTCTTTTTTTTTTTTTTTTTACTAAAACAAATAACCTCTAAAAAATATGAACCCCTGAAACATCAATATATATATATACAAAATAGGATTTCGAACCGGAGAATTGGAGGACAAAATGTGGTTCAGAAATGAGGTTCGGTTTGGTCCAGGTGATGGGCTTAATGGGTTTTTAGAAGGGCCAGCTTAAATCGGGATTTTAGAAAGGTTTACCTGGGTTTAGGACGATGGCGGAGACGATGGCAGAGGTGATGTCGATGGTGATGGCGGTGGCGGAGGCGATGGCGATGGTTAGATGCAGAGATCAATCGATATTTTTTTTTTCCGGCAGCAACGGTTGATGCCTCTGTTCTTCGAAACCCTTTCTGCTCTTTCAAGAAAGGTTCCTTCATAACCTTCCCACTTCTTTCAAGAAAGGTTCCTTTATAACCTTTCTGTTCTTAGAGCTTAGCTGTAAACAATGGAGAGTATTTCGATTGAGAAATCACAGAAACAAAAGGGTAAAGAAGCTCGACTACCTAAGTAGCAAAATCGGTTCTCGTCATGGATCCTTCCGAGATTTCGAAGAAAGAAAGAACAAAAATCCCCAAGAAGTAAGGTTCCATAAGGGAGAGGAGATAGAGACTTAGATGTTGATGTTGAGGAGGATGGAAGTAGAGGCGATGGCCTTTGGAGGTAGGTCTTCTCAGCGAATTTTATTTATTTTTCCCTCTCTTCCCTTCCATAATCGAACTTGGACTCAGATACCATGTTGATAAACAAGATATTGGTAGAATGGCTTCTCGATCAATGATCTCAAGTCCTCTATTTATAATTAAGTGGAAAGTACACTATTACAAGGAATAGAAATTTACATGAATACAAACTCTAATTGAACTCCTAGTAGAATCCAACAAAAAGAAAGAAGATGAGTTCTTTTTTGAGTACCTTCCTTGTGTATTTACAATTCTGAATCTATTAGATTTCTAAAAAGGATCATTAATCCTTGGCTTTTAAAGATTCCTTCATAAGTGGTTGTGAATGACTGGTTTTTCAATCTTTTTGGCGTTTTCTCTATAGGATCAAGTCAGGATGACTCAAATAGAACCATCTGAATTGATTTATTCTCAAAAGCCATGGGATGGTTATCTAGGTGACAGTGTTATGAGTTATCCACCATTTCTGCTACATTGAAGTAGTAATTTTTCCTACATTGAAGTAGTAAGCTTGGTGCCTCAGGGCAACATTTTATTTTTCCAGACTCTAATTGTAAAGAGACATGAATATGACAAAAATATTGACTGAGTCATATAAGAGTCAATTGAGATGTGTCAAATTGTCCGATATGCACATAAACCAATCTTGTTTCCTAACTCAGAGCTTGCGAAGGCAGAAAGGAAAAATGAGGCACATTGAGTGCAACATGAAGCGCATGGATGATTGAAGTGAGGAATTTTCCCCCAAAGTCAAACATGTAGGATTAAGTAATGGACCAGTTGATTGGAAAACCATAAGCATAACATGAAACTATTGAGTTTTTCATCCTTCATGAAATGGAATGTCAGTCGTTTGTACCAAGTTAAACTTATAAAATCTTGTAAATCTTTGTTGCTGCTTGTGTATATTAGTTAGCAACAAAGAGTCACATCCGACAATTAAAATGATTACATATGTTTTACATTGCAAAATCTAATGGCTAGAGGCCATTTTCCTTTTTCTTCTCCCTCTTGTACAGTTCTTCTTTCTTCTCCCTGGCGTTTGGTAATGAAATTTATTCATCCAAAAAAAGAAAAAGAGAAATTACGAAAGGACCATACCCTATCTGTATTACGTTATTCATTTGGACTAATGACATGAATGTATTATGTAGATTTTTGGTCATTGCTAGTTGAATAGGGCCTTGTGGGGTTGTCATATGAGTTGTCACATGTGACCTGGTTTTTCTTTTCTTTTTTTTCGATAATAAAACAACGGAGTCAAGGACTCAAAGAGAAACTACAAGGAAGCAGCATCACAATCCGCCTGAAGGATCTCCTCCAACCCGTGGGGAACATCCGAAAGAACATCCAAGAGCACTCCAAATCGAGTGGAAACTAGACACCAACAGCAGCCTTATAGCAACACGCCAACATACACGCATCGCGACTCACCATCTCATGCAACAAAACACAACGCCAACTAAACGACCAAACCTCCCACGATCCACACAACATGGATCCAAAGCCAGCCGGGAATCGACTCGGAGGGCGGGAGATGACTACTCATGCCAGCTCCAAACCTTGGCAAATGGCCAAGGACACAACGACCGAACCCTTCAACAAAACCACCAATAAAACGACCCGGAATCGCGAAATAAACCACCAAGCGAACACAGCACCCCTACGCGAAAGGCGCATCCACATTTCCTTAATCCAACCACCGGAGGAAACCTCCACCCAAAGACACCCGAACCTATCGACCGCGAAACGAGCACGAAGCCCGGCATCAACCACCGATTTCCCAAATTCTAAAGCCAACGCTCCATAGAGGTGCATAAAATCACACCAGCACACACGATTCCTCCAAAACCATAGAAGATAAGTGGCAAGCAAACGACCGCCAACCCGGCTTACCTAGCAAAGGATTCCACCAAATTAAACCCATCCAGCCCCGATTTGAACGAAAAGTCTCCCCAGCGAGACACAACCAACTCCACCAAACCCCTGGTGAATCCACAGTCTCGAAGCACAGTAGACAACCCCAACAAAAAAGGACACACAAGACCCAAAGGCGAGGAGAACCAAAAACCAACAAAGAAACACCCAAGCCGGACGGAGGCCCAAACGCGCCAAACGCCACAACAGCAACGACCAGACAAACCACCAACCACCAGCAGACTCAACGGAACCCCCGTAGCCCAAAGAGGACCACCACAACGAGGAGAGTAGCGAAGCCCCAGATCCTCCAAAGACAACACAACCCGCACCCGAGGAGAGACACGCAGCCCAGACTCAAAAATGCCCAAAGAGAAGCTCAAGAAACAACCACAGCCAACCGAAGAGAGCAACCCACAACCAAAACGGACGAGACCACAACCCCAGGCCCAAAGAGGGGAACGGCAAACGAGAAAAGACCCCCAGACCAACCCAGGACAGCCCAAAAGAATTTTGTGAAGGTATCCCCAGAACAAGAAGGCAACAAAAAAGGAAGAAACGAGCCAGAAAAACCAAAGGAGAGACAAGCGAACCCAAAAAAAAGACCCAAACCAAGCCACAAAAACAAGACAGGAGACGGGAAGAAACAGACAAACACCCCGCAAAGGAAGGAAAGACCAACCACCAACAACAAACGAGGAAAAAAAACCCAACGAACAGAAAAAAAAGAGAAACAAAAAACCACACAGAAGAAAAACCACAACGGAACAGAAAAACAAGAGAACACCCACGAAAGAAGAAAAAACAAAAACACAACAAAAAAAAAGAGGGCAAAAAGGGAAAGAAAAAAGCAAGAAAAACACAAAAGGAGGAAAAGGGGAGAAGGAAAAAGACACCCAAAAAAAGAAAAAAAAAACAAAGCACAAGAAGAGAAAAAACAAAAAAAAAAAAAAGAAACAAAAAAAAAAGAAAGAAAAGGACAAAACAAAACAGAAAAAAAAAACAAAAAAAAAAAAAAAAAAAAAAAAAAAAAAAAAAAAAAGAACAAAAAGACAAACAAACCACCCAACCAGAGAAGGAGCAAACAACAAAGGGGCCCCCCAAGGAGGAAAAGGCCCAAAAAAGGCGGGGGGATGCAAAAAGTCCCGAGTAGGGCTGGTCCCATAAACCAAGTGTGACATTTCTTTCTAAGATTCATAGTCAATTGCTGAGAATTTTCATGAGGGTAAAGCTAGTTTTCTCCCTCCTCTTTCTTCTCAACTCTGAATACATCAGATAAGGTGTATTCTCTGCATTTAGTGTCAAACATATCTCCTTTGAAACTTTATTGACTTATATTCTTTTTCGGCAACAATGTATCTGATTTACGTTCTGGGCAATTTCTGGTTGTGTATCTGTTATTCATGCTTCAATTTGGACCCTTTTGACTGCTGACCTGTTATGCATGTTTGATCTGATTTTTTTTGGGTCAATTCACACTTAATATGCGTATGTTTGATATGATTTACATTTACATGAGGTAGTTTGTTCTCTAAGTTGCCTGAATGTCTGGAATTTGATTCTGAGTTTATGTTAGTACATTCACAGACTTGGTTAACCTGGTTCAATTAGGGACTTTGGATTGCAAGATTTAGTCCAACAACGGTCAAGTATTTCCTGAATATGATTATGAGTCAAGTCTGATATAGTTTTTGAGATTTTATGGTCAAGAGTTATTATATTATGTTGGCTCACCACTCATCAACAGAGGTCAATCATATCTAGTTTACCTTCTATAGGAGTAAAGGAACCGGTTCTTATAGAAAGGTGAGAAAGATCTGGATGGCTTTAGGTCAATAAGAAATAAGACTTCTTTCCTCCCCCTTCCCCACCCCACCCCTACCCCAACAAATGAATAAATAAATAAAATAAAGGTAAGAAAAGACTTATAGTAGAATTGAATGGCAAAACATGATTCTGTTGGGGGCAGGGAATACTAGCATAGCTGAGTTCCTGGTGGTTTTCATATCTTTAATGAGTGCAACTATGCACAAAAGGCTCCACTGTGTGCATGGTTGTTTCTACATATATATGTTGCTCTCAATTTTGGTTGACTAGTGTCACTTTTTCATTTAAAATATACTTTACATATTAAATTTCGGTTTCTTGTGAAACTGCAGGCTCATGGAAACTCGTTTACGAAGAAACTGTTTTCACTTTTTGGCACATCACATTCATTGGAGGTTAGTCCTGGATTTTTTTGATTGCTTTTTCCCTTTCAGCAGACATGAAATTGTACTTTACTTTTCACTCAAAACCATTCCATGTACTTGATCTGACCATTTGTATACCCTCACTATATTGTTTTTACTAAGTTTTGAATCTTGGCTACGAAGTGGCCATATAAAATAAATGACATTGAGAGTTAGCCGCAAGCGCGAACCCTCAATCCCACTTCTGTTGGGTTATCGAGTCCTTTTAGGACGGCTTAAGAGTTTAACTCAAAGATGTAATCACCTGGTGATCTATGAATAAACTGCAACTTACTGGGAGACCTCAACAACGGTAGAGGTTCCCCTAAACTTCTGTCGCCTTTTCTTTTCTCCCCTGTTGTTTTGCTCTTCTTTTTCTTCATCTTCTTCCTCTCGATCTCTCTGGTTTACCACAGTTCACATGGTATCAGAGCAGTAGGTGATACAAGCCCCTGCAAACCAACATATCATCATATAATTTCTCAAAATTCATCTATGACACTTGAAGATCCATTGAAGCTGCATTGACATCTCTTTTATTTTATGGTTTAGGGGGATCAGCACCTTACGCTGCATTTTTTTGGAGAATTTGGAGTAATGCAATAAAAATTATAAATTTCTTGTTTGAAGGTTCTTTCTTGATTATTGACAGCTTCTGGTTTGAGACATCGAAAGGTTTGTAGCCAGTTTTCTGTGATACACGTTTGTAATTTTCTTTCTGGTTCTGCAATATCTTTTGGAACTTCTGTTCAGAGTAGGCTCTTAAAACCAGAAGCTGTGCTTTTCTTTTTTGTTTTTTGATTGATTGAATCATCCTGTGGTGCTATGTTTCTTATTTCAAAAAGACAAAAGCAAAGAAGAAAATAAAAAGAAAAGGAAATAGAGAAAAGAAAACAAAGAAGAAAGGATTAAAGTTGTTCTTGTTGGTGGTGTATTAGGATTGCAAGATTATTTTTCTGTTTTATGAGATTACTTTTCTGTTGGGATATCTACTTTGTGTTGCTGTTTTGTGGTTAAAGTTTGAAATCTCTATGGGGACTCTGCAGTTGAAGTTGAAATCTCTGTGGGTAGTAAAAAATTTTTGAATTCTCGATTTTATGTGGTTTTGAGTAACTTTGTTTGGACATGGGAGAAACTGAACTACATCCAATAAGAGTGGCCACTTCTGGAAATCTGAAACTATTTCTTCATCCTCCCATCAGTTGACCGAGAAAATATTAGAAAGTGTATCAAACTTTCATCAGTGGAGGGCTATAGTAAAGTTAGTAAAATATGGATGTGGACAGCCAGATCACTTGACTAAATCAGTCCCTAAAGGTGACAATCATTGGGTAATTGCCGATGCACGTATACTGACAGATGTTTAACTCTACGGCAGACCACATTGTAACCAACTTGCTGATTGTTAAGGACTTATAGGGTATCTAAATGTGTTATATTCTGGCCAAAATAATCTATCCTGAATGTATGACTTATCATAGGAGTTTTATCAAGTTGATAGAAAGGGAGATCTCACCCAATATTACACAGACTTCAAAAGAATGTAGAAAGAGTCAAACTCTTCCTCTGATGTAGAAATCCTTTGTGTTGTGATGAGCTTTATGGGAGGCCTTGGAAAACGAGTTTAATGCCATTCGAGATGAAAGCCTTGGCAATGATCAAGTTCCTACCTTAGTTGACACTTTTTCAAGAGTTCTTCGTGTTGCCAAAGAAAGCCCTCAGCCCACAAATAGTTCTACTCTTGCCAATGTTTCCCATGGTACTTTTGGACAAAGTACAGGATGGAGTCATGGAAATAATCCCAGAAGAAATTCTGGTTCTCAAAACTTTGCTAATAATGCTTGACAGATTAAGACATCTCAGCACTGTGGATGTCCTGGACATATTCAATGCTTTTGTTGGAAACTTCATGGGAAACCACCATACCTTGTTAATGCTGCCACTATGTCGGTGTCCATAATTACAGCCACTATAATTCAACCGGAGGGTAAGATGGTAAAAATGGAGGACAAAGATTATGTTCGCTTTGCCCAGTTTTAGGTTACTCAATCAGTACCCTCCACCACCACCGTTTTCAAATAGGTAATGCTCACCTTCCTTTCTTCCACATCCCACCCCTGGATCATTGATTCAGGAACATCTGATCATATGACTTGGGCCACAGGTATCTTTTCTTCTTTTTGTTTATCTTCCTCTATTGTTTCACTTACCTAATGGTTCCCATACCACCGTTAAAGTTAGGCACTGTCCAACTTACTGATTTTCTAACCCTGTCTTCAGTCCTTTTTATACTTGACTTCCCTTCCAATTTATTATCTGTTCATAAATTCACTCCTCTTATAACTGTTCAGTCAGTTTTTTTTTCGTGGTTTCTGTTTATTTTAGGATCTTACTACGAAGTGTAAAGGCTGGGAGTCTTTTTTTTTTTTTGTGGGGGGGAGGGGGTGTACTTGCTCGAGAATATATCATCCATTGTTTGCTCTAGTATCTTCATTCCACATACAATCCACTGTTGGTTGGGACATCACTTTCTAAAAATTTTGAAAATTATTAGATAGTCAAATTCATTATGTTTCTAGTTTAAGTTGTGAGTCTTGTCAATTTGGGAAGCTACACCATGTGAGCTACCCCTTCGTATTAATAAACGGTTTTGTCTACCTTTTTCTTTAGTTAACTTTGATGTAGGGATACCTTGCAATATTACTAATATTTTTAGGGTTGCGATATTATCCAAAGTTACTTAACTTTATTTAATGAAAAATTGGTCAGATTCATTTACTACTGTTGAAGTATACCGTAAATTTGGAGTTTTACTGTTCACGTTACTGTTCACGTGAACAGTGTTTTACTGTTCACGTGAATAGTATTTTTCTGTTGTTTTGATTATATTTTCTATTTTTAATGTGGGAATCTTGCTACATAAGTTTTGGGAGTTTTTTAGAAAGCATAGTTTCTATTTTGGTGGTAGTTTCTATTTTCAGAACTTTCTATTTAGGAGTTAGGAAGTTACTAAAGCTGTAATATTTTGTTTCCTTCTTCTAGAGGACAATTACTTGTCTCTCAAGTTGTATTAGATTCATTAGAAGCTATAAATAAAAGTGCTTTGTGATTTTACACTTTTTAGCTAAGAATCACAGGTCTTTTCTACTGGTTCTTCATCTCTCTTCTCTTCTTCTTCTTCTTCTTTCTTTTCTCTGTTCAAGTTCAACTGCTATTTTGATTAAAGCTTGTTTTCTAACAACTACATTTGGTGAGTTTGCTGCTGAAATTCGTAGTCACTTTGGTTTTTCTATTTGTACTTTTTGCAATGATAATGCTTGGAAATATTGTCTTTCATAAGTTTATGGTTTCTAATGGAGATCTTCACCAATCTTCTTGTGTTGACAATCCTCAACAATATGGGGATGTTAAAAGGAAAAATAGACATTTACTAGAGATCATCTGCTCTCTCTTATTTGAGATGAAGGTGTTAAACCCTTTTGGATGCCAGTTTGACTGCTTGTTACCTTATCAACCGGATGCCCTTTTCTGTCTTATAGGGTGACATTCCATATTCTGTGTTATTTCCTTCATCACCCCTGTTTGCTTTACCTCTTTTTTTTGGTAGTGTCTGCTTTATTTGTGATCATCGTCCTGAGAAGTCTAAGTTAGAATCTTGTGCTCTTAGGTCTATTTGTTGGGTACTCTTGTACTCAAAAGGATTATCGTTGCTATTCTTTTGAGTTGTGGAAATATTTTATTACTGTTATTTTTTTATTTTTTTTAAAATCCACTCGTTATTCTACTAACACTATTAGTTTAACTAGCTTAACAATGACCTGTCTATTTCAATTTTGCAAAATGTTTTTCCTTAAGGTTTGCGTCCACCACCTTCCTAGCCGTCAGCCATCACCAAAGTTTATGTTTATCATCCTCGACTAGCTGCTGCCACCGCTGCTCCCATGGACTCTACCTCATTGCGGTCTTTGTCTACTGAAGCCTGAGATTGTTCTCCGTTCTTCTCATCTTGGTATACCAATTGCCTTATGTAAAGGTAGTTGTGTCTAATACCCTGTCTCTAATCATGTTTCTTATGCCGATTTTTCATCTTGTTTTGCAACATCGTTATCCACCATTGAGGACTATCCTAGCCTTATAATATTTTGGAGGCTTTGTCTAATCCAAGATGGACTGTTGCGATGAATGATGAGTTAATGGCCTTAAAAGAAAAGCAGACTTGAGATCTTGTGCCTTTACCCTCAAGGAAGATTGTTATTTGTTGTCGGTGGGGCTTTGTTATTAAGGTTAGTTTGGGTGGTTCTTTGGCTTGGTTAAAATTCATACTTATTGCTAAGGGTTATCCTCAGGTGTATGGCGTTGATTACGTGCATACTTTCTCTCTTATGGCCGAACTTCTATTAGAATATAGATTTCTCTTGCTGCCACTGATCATTGGTCTTTGTATCAATAGGATGTGAAGAATGCCTTCCTTATTGGAGACCTTCATGAGGAAGTATATATGGAGCCACCTCCAAGGTTTGTTGCTTAGGGGGACAAAAGTGTGATTGTCAACTCAAGAAATCATTATATGGCCTGAAACAATTTCCTCCGGCATGGTTTGGACAATTCATTATAGCTATGCTTGAGTTTGGGTTAATACAGTGTGAGAGTGATCATTCTGTATTTTCCTTACACTTTGCACGGGCAAAATATTTCTTGTAGTTCATGTTGATTATACTATTATTACAAGAGATGATTAGGCAAGAATCGACAAGCTGAAAGCATATCTACAGGAGAAATTTCAGACAAAGGACCTAGGTAAACTTAAGTGTTTCCTAGGTATTGAAGTTGCCCAATTAAAGAAAGGCATCATTTTATCTCAACGGAAATATGTGATTTATGCTAGGGTCAAAACCCTGATACTCTCATGGAGACTAATTTGAAGCTAATGCCAAATGATGGTACCATCCTTGACAATCTTGAGAAATATAAAGGTCTTGTGGGCAAGTTGACTTATCTAACAGTGACTTGACGTGACATTGCTTTTTGAATCAACGTCATGGGTCAATTTCTGTCTTCTCCACGGACATCTCATTGGGATACTATCATTCAAATCTCAAGATACCTTAAGAAAGCTTCTGGGCATGGACTTCGCTATAGCGATCATGGTCATGGGCATCTTGAGGGTTTTCCTAATGCTGACTGGGTTGGGTTCCCTGTTGATAGATTAACTACAAGCTATTGCACATTTGATGGAGGAAATCTTGAATCATGGAAAAGTAAGAAACAAACAGTGCTGGTAAGGTCAAGTGCAGACTTGGAATATCATGTCATGGCACATATCACTTGTGAGCTAATATGGATAAGATAGTTACTTAAAGAACTTGGAATTTCTAATGAATCACCCATGAAGTTGTGGTGTAACAACCAGGCTGCAGTATACCTTCCATCCAGGTCTTTCATGAAGGCACTATGCATATTAAAGTAGATTGTCACTTTGTTCGTGAGAAACTACAACCAAACATGATATCTCCCAGCCATGTCCATACAAGAGAACAATTAACAAAACTTGTTTACTAAAGGTGTGGGAAGTTCGAGTGTCGATTATATTTGTAACAAGCTGGGAACTTCTGATGTCTATTCTCCAGCTTGAGGGGGATTATTAAAGGGCAATTTGTAAGAAAAAAAGAAGTCGAGGGTTAGTGCTTGGCGCTAAAGGCGCCATCTCTCGATCCAACTGTTGTTGGGTTATTGAGTCCTTTTAGAAATCATTTTTAGGAGTCTAACTTCAACATTTTTAAGAGTTTAACTCCAAAATGTAATCACCTATTTAGCTATAAATGAACTGCAACCTATTTGGAGACCTCAACAACGATAGAAGCTCCTCTAAATTTCTACTGCCTTCTTCTTTCTTTTTTTTTTGATACTAATAGAAAACTTAGTATTACTTAATATAACAAGTACACAGATTAGTAGCATCTATTACATCTATTTTTTTTCCTAATGCTCTATGGAGGACATATATGCTATATAAGTGAGCTATTGCAGAGTGTGGTCTGAGTAAATTGTTTCAGACTAGGGTTCTTACTATTACAAATTATATTTACCAAAATTGGGACATAATCTATTGGCCATTTGGTGTGGTTTTGTGATGAGAGTAGATCAAGCAATTCCTTTTCATTGCACCATATCTCTTCTACTTGTATATTGTAGGCTTGTGCTTTTTCTATTCCATCCATCATTCCACTTAGGAGAGCCTCAACGATCTTTCCCTTCTTCAATCCTCCTGCACTGAAATACATTAGTTGTCCTTCCCAAAACAGTCCCACACTCCATCCAGTACTATCTAGTGTTGCATTATGTACCCCTGCACACATCAACATTGATAATTGACTTCAATTGTCATAGTTTTGCATAAACAAGTGTTTGGTTTAGAAATCATTATATTTGTCTCTCTATGTGTGATCCCTGAAGACTCATGTGTGTTGAGTTCTAGATATTGGATCCAACTTTAAATGTTGAACAACACCTTTTCGGGATTGGGGTTAAGCTTTTGAAAGATTTTGTTGTTTCTTTCTTTCCAAATAAAATAGCAAGTAATAATAAAGACAAACACTACCCATTTTTTAATAGATTTATCTTGCCCAGGGTCAGAAATAAAAGATTTGCACAACTCAGTGATTGATGTATGTATCAATCTTTCTATTCTGAGACCTAAGGGGCCTGCCGCCCAAATTCTTTTTGTCCAATCACAAGATAGAAAAACATGCCAAAGGGTTTCGACACAATTACCTCACAGCTCACATATTGGAGACATCAAAGTCCATTGGACTGCCTTCTTTTCAGTCCCCTGTTGATCTCTCTGGTTTGCACAATTCACAAAGGCAAAGTTTATCCAGTCTATTGTTAAGTAAGGTTTTTGTATAATTAACTCCTAGTTTTACCGCATTGAAAAGGTAAAATAAAAGGGTATGACTCAGTTTCCTTTGGTCCTTGGTTTGACTCATTATTTTTGCAATGTGGATGTGAGAACAAAGGTTTATTGATGTGATTAGGTGGTAGACTGAAATGTTAATTCTCTCCAACCCAAGCCAGAAGAATTTTCTATAATGTTAACTTCTTTTAACATTCATGCAGAACCAAGATAGGTCAAGGAGATCAAGTCAAGAAGGACCAACTCAAAGAGCTTCAGCTTTAGCTGCACTGAACTCTGCATTTAAGCCATCCAGTCCAACAAAAATTGTGGCTCCCAGACCACTTGTTGCAAGCCGAGGATCGCAGAGAGCAGCTGCTGTAGCTGCTCTTTCAAATGTTCTAACTGCTGAACAGAAGAAGAAGCACTCCTCTGATGCATCTCCTGCTCAAGGCACTAGAAGCCCCCTAACAGACGCAAATTCTGGTGAGGAAAGCCTAATGATACTCTTTGTTGAGTGGAACAGATGTTATGTACAGGAAGACAAATGGTTGTTGTTACTCCTTTTTCTGCAAATGCCTAAAATGACCTCAAATCTTTCTGCTCTGTAATCTTTCTACTTGAGGTCAACTCAGTTTTGTGTACATGGACCTTCTCTGACATTTGTTTTCTTTGAGGAATTCCATGTTTAGGTTTATCTTATGCAATATTATGATGCCTTGCTCTTCTTTTGGCATTTTTCTTTTTGACTGAGCTTTTCCGTGGAATCATATGAACCTTTGAATTTCTTTTATCTTTATGCTAAATAAGTCTGGGAGATCATAAAAATCTGTCCTTATCTGGGAAAACTCATTGTCATCATTGAATTTATAGCAAATTTTGTTAGATGCTCCAATATCATTCCACTGTTCTTTGAACAGAACCATGGGTCTCATGTTTATATTGATTCTTAGTTTTCAAAGTGACCTGACATTATCTTTTGCAGCTGAGGTAAAGAGTGTAAAGGATAATGTTGAGACGGATGCTCGTGAAGAATCTCCAGTGAAGGAAACTGAAGTGGCAAGAATATCATCTGTGACAGAAAGCAATGCAGGGGAGTTGGAGGTGAAGCAAGAGATGCCGCAGGAGACAGAACAGGACACACCACAGGAAGAGAATGGTAACACAACATACAGTTATGATCAAGTGAACACCAAATCCACCAACCCAGCTAGTGGAATTGATTTTAAGAAAAGAGAGGTTTGTGCTTCAAATTGCTGAGATGTCACTGTCCATTTCATATCTTTCCTTTTAGATCATTGCTTTAAAGGAAATCTTATTAAATGAAGCTAGTCTTATTGCATGGTCAGAAAACTTCCAGAACCGGATTGATTTCATCCATAATTTGGCATCTAATTCTCCTTGTTATTCCATTTTGTCTGTTGTTTTGTTGGTCAGACCTATCTATCTGATGAGGAGTTCAAGACTGTATTGGGGATGACAAAAGAAGCATTCTACAGGCAGCCAAAGTGGAAACAGGACATGCTGAAGAAGAAAGTCTTCCTCTTCTGAGTCTGACTGACTGCACAAAATCTTGTTTTCCCTGGTGCTGTTTTTCTCTTTTCGCCTTGATTCCATACCTTGATTTTTGGTGTCCATTGTCTCTCCCCACAAATGTGACTATACTAGTATCGGTCAGTTATATCTAGAAGTGGCTATTTGCCTGTCCATGAAGATTACTCGATAGCATTGCATCTTCTCTTTTGCTGTCTGCCTGAGGAATATATTTTTTCATTCTCTTTTGCTGCCTGCCTGAGGAATATATTTTTTTTTTTTTTTGGGGGGGGCTTTTTTTCCGGGAGCTGTGAGGTGCAGGTATTCTAGTTTTAGGACAGCAACAACCAACAAATATTCTTTCATTTGTACAACAGGGTTTTAGTGTTTGATGTGTTTTGATATCATACTGCTCTCATATAACAGTGGTGCTTGCAGAGTGTGTTTTATGTATTTTACTTTGTATTTGATTTTTTAACCCTCGAATCATTTATATTTCGAGGGTTGTATCCATTGCTCTTGTACTCATATATTGAAGCGTCAAAGAAATCCTCATTTTCACTTTGCCATCGTGTTTCCATTACTTCAATAGTTGGCATTGAAGAGTTTTAACCCTTGTCAGTTATGGGTTCAGATTTTGAAGGGAAAATATTTTATTGAAAGCTCTTGATACATCCTTCTGTTGAGCTTAAAAACAGGATCAACTATTTTGAATAGTAGTGTATTTCTTTTTTCTGGAACTGAGGTGTTTGGGTTGGTCAGCTAGGTTTGAACTATTGACCTCTTACTTACGAGGGTTCGTTCTTTGCGAACTCAACACACCCCTTGGGGCTTACAAGCGACAAGTTCAGTCTATGAATTCCAAAATGCATTAGCACTGGCTTCCATATCTTTTCAAATCATAACAGAAGGAGAACAGTTGAACCGTTTCGTAAAACCTGTAGTTAAACTGTTTGAAAATGGCTGTGGAACAAACTGACTTTTGGTAACTTTTGTTCTCAAGAATAATTTCTATGACCAAAAATGGTATTAATACACGTGAAATAAACCCAATCACGAAAGATTTTTTTTTGAAGTTTACTATACCAAATCATACTGGAAAGGCATAATTAATTCATTAGTTGAATGTGGCATGATATGAAGTCGATTAATACATTTGAGTTCATAGTTGGGAAAAATACTCCCATAAAATAAAACAAGAATGCATTTGAAAAGTGTGAAAGGACAGTATTTGTTGAGTTAGTGTGAATTCATTAGTTGAATGTGGCAAAATTAGAGTGGTTTAGATGTAATATGTAACCTAAGTTCACTTTGGGGGCCTGTTTTAAACCATACATGGCTTTCTGAAGCACAAAGATATAGTGTTGTATCAAATTATTTGGTAATTCTTGTTTGATATGCTAAAGTATGAAAATATAGTGCCGTATCAGCTGTGAGAATCCCAGAGTGAGTAAATAACTGCCAAGCCGATGAGACCATGCCCTAGGGGTCTATTTTAAACCATATATAGCTTTCTGAAAGTAACATACATAAGTAAGTCTCTCTGGATCAATGAATCCCAGAGTGAGTAAATAATTGCCAAGCCAATGAGACCATGCCCTAGGAGTCTGTTTTAAACCATATATAGCTTTCTGAAAGTAACATACACAAGTAGGTCTCTCTAGATCAATGAATCCCAGAGTGAGTAAATAACTGCCAAGCCGATGAGACCATGCCCTAGGGGTCTTTTTAAACCATATATAGCTTTCTGAAAGTAACATACATAAGTAGGTCTCTCTATATCAATGAATCCCATAGTGAGTAAATAACTGCCAAGCCGATGAGACCATGCCCTAGGGGTCTATTTTAAACCATATATAGCTTTCTGAAAGTAACATACATAAGTAGGTCTCTTTAGATCAATGAAACCTTGTGGTTGAACATGTAAACCTCTTAAGATAATTCACCATTTAAAAATGCATTTTGAACATTCAATTGGCGAAGAGTACATCCTTGGGCAACTGCTAGCGATAGAATCAACTGTATGGTAGTAGGTTTGACAACGGCACTAAAGGTGTCAAAATAATCAATTCCTTCATGTTGATGAAATCCCTTGGTGACCAAACAAGCCTTATAACATGAAACAGAACCATCACAGTTTCGTTTGATTCAGTAAACCCATTTATTTCCAATCAAATTCATGTGGGGCTTATGAAGAACTAGACTCCAAGTACCATTACGTAAGAAAGCATCAAATTCGTCACTCATAGCAAGCCTCCATTTGGGGTTTTTACTGGCAATGGTATATGAGGTGGGGTTCTATTTTAGGATTATCAACAAAAGAGGTGATTAGGAGGTTCAGTTTAGAGATGGGTTTGGGATGACCTGTTTTGGATCGAGTTTGCACATGGTAAGGTTGAGGTTGAGTTGGTTGGGATGGTGTATGTGAGTTATGGGCTAGGGTTTCGGGTGGGTTCTGGGTTAGATTTTCAGATGGGTTATGAGCTAAGGTTTTGGTGCAGTGAAAGGTTGAGATAGAGTTTTCTAAATTTCAAAATTTGAATTTGAATCTTGGCTGAGAAATGATAGTTTAAAATTTAAATTTGAATTTAAAGTTTCGGGTGGAGTGGGAAAATTCAATATTTAAATTTGAATTGGAATTTCATGTGGGATGGGATACTTTTAAATTTGAATTTGAAAAAAGATTATCAAACAAGAGCTCAGAGAGCTCTAATAGAGCAAGTAACCTAATTTCTTCTTTAGCCAGTTCCATCTATTAGTTTCCATTCCGGTATAGTATGATGACTTCTACGATGAGCACTAGTGTGATTTAAACAGTAACGGTGGTTGCCTTACTGATGCATCTTCTCCAATGACCAGCAACATTAATACGTTCATTCCTTCACATTATGATTTAGTTTTTTTTATTTTTTATTTTTTATCTAAGGTTCATCTGGGCCAGCTTACACGCATCACGACTACATCCTTAAAGGAGCTTTTATATAATTAATATAGGCGAGGCTCGTCCCTGGCGCCCGCAGGATTCAAATTCTGATCTCCTATGTAAAAGCATTGGTATTTTGCCAACTCAGCCACTCCTCATGTATTTTTTTTGTTTTATTAATACATAGGAGGAGAAAAATACCGAGAATCTCCAAATAACACTAAAAACTATAAATCAGGATAAATCGGGATATGAATTTATAAATTTGCCCTTGTTTTTATGAATTTGCCTTTTGTACGTTCCTATTCAATGAGAGTCGGAGTCGGAGTCTACGAAAGAGTCGCAAGAGAAACCAGAAAACACAATTAAGACTTCAAATCAGTTTCGTATTAGGATTGTTTTCCTCGTCTCATCCTATAAATATGTTTGAAATTCTCATTCCATTATCTCTCGTATCATCGATCGTGGCTCTTGGTTTCAACTCCTCTGGGTGATTCAGCTCTTCTTAGTAACCAGTCTCCAGCAACGTTTCCTTGAGGCACTGCAGCAGCAGCTAGGTTATCCTGAGAACAAGAACACTTTTTGTTTCCCTTGATTTTTTTTTTTTTTTTTTTTTTTTTCAGCGCTTTCAGCGAAACAAGAAGATTTCTGGTTTTAGATTCAGTGAACAGAAGAGGATATAGTATGAAGACTTCTCCAATGAGCACCAGAAATCAAGAAGTTACCATTGATCTCACAAGAAGTTTTAGCCAGCTACACGTACAAGAAGAGATGGATCCACTTCCACTCGACGGTGGGTGCCTTACTGATGCATCTTCTCCAATGAACAGCAACATTAATACGCTCTATCTTTCAGATTATGATTCTGGTATTAGCCTTGAGGAAATCGATTCGGCCGGAAGAGTCATGAGTAGTACTCTTACTGAACTTGAACACCCAATAATGGAAACTCAACCAGAAGAAGAAGAAGAAGAAGAAGAAGAGATGGGTCTGTTCAACGAAGAAGGATCAGCAAACATTATTTCTTCTCCGATGATCAGCAACCATACAACGCTTTCTCCTTCAGAAAACCATTGCAACATGGAGGTAGTTACAACTGAACCATCAGTATCCACAACGCTGCCAATCATATTTGAAGGAGAGATGGGATTGCAATGTGGGTTTCGATTCCGTCCATCTGACCAACAACTGCTCCTGGGTTATCTGGCTAATAGATTGAGTGGCAGAATGCTCCCATCTGATGCAGTTAGGGATTTTGACATCTATGCCATGGAACCATGGTTACTGCCTGGTACTAAATATTATTTTTTTCTTCTACCATCGGTAGCCATGTTTATATTTTTATTTACGGGATTATTAATTAACTTAATCATTTGGGTTTTCTTTGATTAGGTGCTGAAATCATTAACAAATCTCTCTACTTCTTCGTGTATCCTAAAAAGTTATCGGAAAAGTGTAGCATGCCAGATCGTGGAGCTGGAAACGGAATTTGGATACAAAAAACAATTTCAAGGGTGGTTATTCGGGACAACCAAAAGAGGGTTATTGGATACAAAAAACAATTTACCTATAGGATGTTCAGAGATTCCAGTAGAAATTATAAAAATTCTAAAAATACCTCTTGGAACATGTATGAATATAAATTAAAAGAGGTAAGTGAAGTATTATTTTTTATATTTTTTTTCATATTAACTAACTTTTTATATTCTTAACACTTGTTTTTATTGTCTATGTCAGCACGAAGAACTTACAATTTGCAACTTACAATTTGCAACTTACAATTTGCAAGGTCAAAAAAAATGGGAAAAAAAGGGCAGATCAATCGGCAAAAAAATAAAGGGCAGATCGGTCGGCAAAAAAAAGGCAAAAAAAAGGGCAGATCGGACTCGTATGATAACTGCTCTTTATTTGGTTTGTGTATAGACTTTGAATTGATATTTTAGGGTATAATCTTTTTGCCATATGTAACTTTTTTTTTTTGATACTATTAATAAAGTAGAGGCATTGTCCTCTTTTCTAGTCCTCTTTCATATTTATGGGTGGTGTAAAAATTACTATGAAAAGAAGAAGAAAAAAAAAATGATAGTTAAAGGGAATGGGGACACATTTGTATTTATGTTCTTTTTATAATTAATTGTATTTTGTTAGTATATTTGTCCCATTAAAAATCTATTTAATTTTTAAAAAGGATTACTAATCTTAACTTTTCGAGGAATCCTTCATCACTGGTTGTGAATGACTGATTTTTTCAATCTTTTTGACCTTAGTTCCGTATGAGCAAGTTAGAAAGATTGTGAAATAGAACCATCTGATTTGATTTGTTCTCAATAGCCATGAGATGATCATTTTAGGGTGATCATTTTGTCGACAGATGCTCCTATTACACTTGTAGTCTCTGAAGGATGAGAACCAACCATGAAACATCTACATTGAGAATTCAAGTATTATATACGTCATTAGTCTGATCCTTTGTAGGAACTACCTGTAACAACGAACTTGTAAAATGGATACTGAAGCATAGTGAAAACTCTTTGATCAATGTTTCTGTTATATGGTTTCTTTCCAAGAAAGTCTACTTCTCCTGTTCTCCACAATGATCCACAATGAATGGATCATTGTTGGAACTTACTGAAGTTGAGCCTTGGAGGTAACAGAATTATTTTCTAGTGCACAATTTTAAGATTCTAGTTCAAGCATAGAGCTGAGGAACTGCTTGGAATTTGAAGATGATTTTGTTGAACAGGTGGATATACCATGGCAAACCCCCTGGTGCCAATGTTGCAGCCATAGCTGATGCTGCCACCATCAAACCTGATGTAGTATTTACAATAAGTTATCTCCCTTTTCTAGAATAAATTCTTAGTGAAGGAAAAAAATATATATATAATAGGAGATCTTTTTGTGTAGATCATTTGGGGATCTTTATGAACTAGATAGGAACTCAAAGCCATCACGGAAGAAACATCTATGGAGCAAAAGTTTTAAGCAACAATTGTATTTGACACCATCAAAGGGGTGCACTATACATGGCTTGATTGGAACTCATTCTATTTCCTTGTTCCTTTTGATGAAGGTATTATTCTAAAACGTTTATTTGTACCAATGTCATATCCACTGCTAAAACATGGAACAGAAACTGAACTATTATGTCAATTTGTAACTTTCAGCAAGTAATGTTGCTGTTAGAATTTTGGTATCAAATATATAGGAACCCCTAGATTGCCCTAATTACCGCTAACAAGGATTTCACTGGAATCACAATCCAGAAATTTTGTTAAAAGTGAAATGAAATATAGTAAATATATAACTTTCATAGGCAAGTTGAAGTACAATGGAATTGAAACAAAAAGTATAAAAGAATATCGAAGGAAGTGGTGATGGATAGTTCATGGAAGTCCAATTTACCACCACTTGACATCCATCATGACAGTTGCACAAGATGATGACTTAAATGAGAAGATATTCTCGTTGTTCTTCACTGCTTCTATTGGATCTATTTTTGAATATCGACTTCCTAGACATTCAGGTGAATGACAATTTAGCTTGCACTAAAAACTAACACTTAAGATTCTTTTCCCCAGGTGGGGCTTAAGGTTTATAATTTAGTCAGATAACATGTTGATTAGTTTTGAATGAGTCATGCAGCCAAGATTCCAATTATTATGCCTAATATTTGAGAACAAGCAACTAGGACTGATCTGCACTGAAACACAGTAGTATATAGGTGGGAAAATAGTACTATCTCTAAACACATCACTATAGACAAGCATTTGCAGTTGCAAAATCAATAGTTCAAATAAAATTCCAATTGTAAATGGGATGGAATTGTTTGGCTCTGCTAACCAAGGTATGAAATCTCGTCAGATTTTGCCGGTTCAATACCTGGCAAACCGGTGAAATCTCGCGAGATTTCACCGATACATGTCATTTGAAAGTTAAAAGTTGAAGTGTTATATATTATATATATAATGCAACACGTCAACGTCAATCAGTATGTAAAATTTTAAAAATATAAAATAATATTAATCTGACATTTTTCTTTGCAAATCATTAATACAAAATTTGAAAAAATAACAAAAGCATTTCAAGTAGTCAAATCATGTACTTGCAAACCGCAAAACGTTGATAGAAAATTTTAAAAAATAATAAAATATTTAACTTATCAAATCAATATACTATGTTTTGTTTTTTTTTTTTTTTTTTTTTAATTTAATAATCCTGTGGTTTAACAAGAGCCACGTAAGTGGCTCAAATTTCAAATACAACTCAACCACAAATGTTAAAAACGCGAAAAATAGCGAGAAATACCGATAAATGGTGATAAATAGTATCGTTTCGCCCCCTAGTTTCGGTTCACCAGGGGGCGAAATTACTGAATTTCAGTGATATTTCACCGAAATTCGGCGAAAAAAAGTTCCATGCTTCTAACTAATGTGTAATATTGCTGTTTGCCTTTGTATCTATGATAGCATGTATTGAGATGATCATTTCATGAAAGTATATCATAAGCTGCAATAATAAGAAACTTTTAAAGTGATGCTGCTTATACCCTCATTCCTTTCCACAATTTTCCCTGCTTTCTTCAGCTTGTGATTTTTCTTGCATTTTAACCAAGCCCAATAACTGGGGAATGATTCTTGGTCATCACTGAACTACCTGGCTCTATTAGATAACTGTAAATATTCAAAATGACATATTTTACTATTCCAGTAATTTCCTTAGTCTTATGAAAGTTACAATAGGTTAATGCTTTAGCTTTTTTCCCCTTCTTGTAATCTTGTTAGAAAGAGGTAATCCTATATCATATATCACGTATCTTGGGGGATCATGGACTTCGGGTTCTGCAAATGGTTGTGGATAATGGAGCTAAATAGATACAAGAGTACAAAATAACAAAGCCGAAAGACAAAAAATTATGTTCTATAGTCACTCTCCTCTTGCTTTTTTCTATTCACATTTTTTCCTATTAAAGGTAATTGATGATGATAGTATCACCACCACCTTTCTTGAAGAAGTTTACATCTTTAAAATCGAAAGTAATTTCTTAAGTTTTTCAATAAACTGGCTAGGACAACCGAGTTTTGTTGCTAACAACACTACAGTGCCAAAATCAGGCTTCCAGATTCCCTGGCTTCCCAGAAGACAAGTGAACTCTTTTTGAGCAACAAGAGTAGACTTGAAAACTGAGATATGTTTACATCACCTCCTAGCCTGTATTAAAACCTAATTGTTGTTTATGTGTCTTATCTGGTGTTTAAGACCCATTCCTCTAACACATAAAATAAAAATGAATTTTGGATAGTAAAATAAAACAAGCATGTGATGTATTCTATCTAATTTTTTTTTGTAAGGATCAAGGTTTAAAGTATCGGTATCGAGTATCGTATCGGTCAGGTGATTTTAAGAGACGTATCATCCTGTATCGAGTATTGTATCGTTCTAGGCCTTCTGGCTAATGTATTTTAGCATAGTTCAATTGAGAGATGTATCGAAATGTATCATATCACTTGGGTCAAATATGGATACGTATCGGTTAGTATCGTATGGTGTTGTGGAATACTTTAAACCTTGGGGGATCTAACTCCCACTTAACTTGGCAACCCTTTGTGGCTCGTTTTGTGTCCGCGCTTGTGGCATGTTTTGTGTTCGCCCTTGTAGCGTATAAGTCTCCGCATTTGTGGTGTGTCTCCCCCTCTGTGGGTGTTGGTGTTTATCTATTGCTGTATTTGTTACAGCTTTTGTTCTAAGGGTTTATTGGGCTTAACCCATCTCTTAGCTTGGATGACCCTGTTTATTGCATGTATGACAGTTTGATCAATTTTCACTCCTTAGTTCAGACCGAACCTTGTGTTTTCATGCATCTATCTGTTGTATTTTTCCTTTCTTTTGTGTGTCTGTATTTTCTTAGTTCATGAATGAAATTGGGTTCAACAAAAAAAAAAAAAAACCTATAAAATACATTGATACAGTAAAACATTGGAGTCAAGACTGAAAACTATGCCCCATACTAATCTATACATATCCATATTGGTATAGATAGAGGACCTAACCATTCCGATACTTGACACCGACACTAATCGTTGAGATCGATTAAACGGAAGCGGCCGATATACAATTAGTCAATTAACGTCGGCGTAGTCCAAATTTTGAATAACATTTTGTCTGGAGGAGATACAGAGATTCAAGTGTGCACTGTGAATCATTCTCTGGTTTTGAAACGCTTAGCCCGTCGACTAAAATGTCGATGGGGAACGATACCACTTGGGTTGGAAAGAAGCCTCTTAGACGGCTTGGAGGAATGTCCGATGCTTTATCCATCGCAGCTGATCTCGGTTTCTCCGTTCCTCCGCCTCCTTCTCAGGTGAATTGTTTCTTGCCTGTATCTTTCTTCCCAAATTCATTCATTCTTGGACACATGTAGATCTTTTGCACTTGAGTTCCTCTTCCGGTTCGTTAATTTTGGTTCTCTTCCCACATCTCTCACCTGCATTGTAGAGTCTCAAATTTAGATGCTGAATTCGCTTTCTTTATTAGAATTGGTTGTTTTTTTCCCCGACAATTAAGTTTTGTAGGTGGTGATTTAATCGATTTCATTTTTGTTTAATCTATAGTCCTGTTTACTTAGATAATTTGATGGGTTATCATGAAAAGATTTTGAGTACTGTTCTGTCTGGGGTGTAGGATTAGATTCTGGTCTGGTCTCTAGTTGGGCAGAGGCTCAGAACAGGTATGATAGGAGTTTGTACTTTCTTGTTAACCCTTTAATTAAACCTTGCAGTGGAGGTTAACTATTTGAGTTTTAACTAATAAATGGATTCTCTCTTTTCTTATGTGCCCTAAGAAAAGGAGTCTCTATAACAACATTAACAGTAACAAGCCTTGTCCCAACCAAATGGGGTCAGCTATATGGATCTTTACCTTCCAATTAGCTTTAATTGAGGTTATACTAGATACAAGGCCTAAGCCATTTATATCCTTTCTCACCACTTATCCTAAGTTAAGTTTGCCCTTAGCTCTTATTGTTCCTTTGATCTAGATTAAATCACTTTTCCATACAAGGGAATTCAAAGGCCTCCGTTGAATGTGATTGTTCCACCGAGCTACTCTTAGACTAGTTCTGATATGATCATTCTTTACCTTATCGTCTCTCTCTCATTCTCTTGGGTAAGAATTGTCTTGCTCACATCAAGTCGTTTTGTAGAAGCTCCTTCTCTTCAAGGTTCACCACCTCATCACTTGTCCAATCATAACTAAAGTTGCAATCTAGATGTTCTGTCTTCATTTTATTTAGTTTAAAGCCTTTTAATTCTAAAATTGCTATCAATGATCCTAACTTGGTATTAATCCCTACTCGTGTCATGTATACTAAAACAATATCATCAGTAAAGAATGCATCAAGGAACCTCATCTTAGATGTCTTTGGTTAAATTATCCATTATAAGTGCAAATAAATACAGGTTGTACAAGTTACAATATGGCTTTGCACCTTGTATGAAGAGGATGCTATCAATTGGATGAATGAATTACAATTTGATAATATTTTCTCATTCTGGAAACCTTATGGTTTGTTTTTTTTTTTGTCCTTTTTCCCCTTCTTATGGATTTGTATTCAAAAGTGTACCCAGTGCACAAGGCTTCTGTCATTGCAGGGTCGGGAAGGGTCATAATGTATGCAACCTTACCTCTATTTTCACGTAGAGGCTGTTTCTAGACTCTGACCAACAACGTAGATTGGTTCTAGTTTAGATTGGACAAGTTAGTCCTTTTAAGGCCTTAATATTAAGAATCATGAACTTATTTATATTGGTTCTTGTTAACATTAGTTTGATTTTAGTCACCTTGCAATAGAACCTGCTAATGGCATTTCTACTTTACAAGCGGTATTTGTTACTAGCTGCTAATCCTGGTGCTTTGGCTTTTTTTTTCTTCTTATAGGAAGATATGCAAAGTTTGTCCATTGCCAGTAGTGATAAAAGTGATCAGTTGATTAAAGTCTTAAGAGAGCTCACAACGGTACAGAGAAAAATAGCAGATCTGCAAGTAGAACTTCAAGGTCGGAAGGTGAGTTTAAGTTGGAATTCTTGAAATTGATAGGTCTACTCTCACTCTCTCTGCAATACAGTATCTGTTATTTCCATTACAGAAATCATCTGGCTACTCCAGTTAACTATAAAGCTTGGCTGCATCTAATGATTTTAACAATATAGACAATTTATTACTCCAGCTGCCATGGAAGAATGAATGGATATTCAAATGGTCATAGATAAAAAGAATCCTGAAAGCAGATTATCTATATCAACTTGCCATATAAATGATCAATTAGATGGAATCTGTCTGAAGGTGGAGGCCATACTCGATTGTATGCCCCAGCCCAGATACATGTATCACATCATATCTGATGGTCTATCTAGTGGATGCCTTTCAAATTTTCTTTTTTCTTTGTATGTTGTAGAAATATGTTTTGCTTATCATCTTGTTTCAGTTTACTTCAAGCTTTATCAGTTGTAATGCATGTATATCATGGTTTCCCGACTTTATTATTGTTTTCCCTTTTTTTTTTATATGTAGAAATCTGGAGCTTTTCTGTTTCTAGATGAAAAAAAGATGCCAGTGCTAATGGATTACTGAAACTCGATTTTGTTGAACTCATTTGACCATTCTATGTACCTAATTGAGTTTGTTAATTTAATCTCCTCCTCTCCCAAAGGAAGGAAAGAAATTTGCCAAATATATTCACCACTAACATCTTAAGTCACTTGCATGTTTTCTGAATGTTTAGGATGACAAGAATGTGGCCCACTTAACGCATGTACATGAAATGGAGAAGAAGATCGAGTCTTTGGCGAGGATTACAGCCATCCTTAAGGATGTTATTCAGAATAAGGTACTCTATGTGGAATTTAGTTTCTCCACCTTATGCATTTTGAATGGATAAAAAAAAAAACATTTTACTTTTGTTGTACTCTCTTTAAGGACCTCAAATGCAATAGCATACTTGATCAGAATGACAAAGTGTACCATACTTTCTTTGCAGACTCAGAATAACCAACCAAGTGCCTTCCAAGATCCACGTACTTGCATCTGATTTTGAAGAGCTGACATCTTGTCCTACTACTTCCCAAAACGAATGTTTCCTATCTTTATGTTGTTGACAAATTGAGGGGACTATGAGATATAGGAGCTAGTCATTCCACGAGATGATTGCATTAAGTTCATGTTCTAATGCCCTTTCTTCATACTTTGACCTCTGAGAATACTGATCAAATCTCTACCTGAACATTTGTTCCATCTAACTTAAATCTTCCTTGTGACGACTTGAAACCCATCTCCTTCCTTTATATTTTATTTGAACCTTGAATGTTATTAAACGAACTGCTAGTTATCTCATGTATTACTTGCGTGGTTTATTTTGCCCCTTAACTTGTACTTCATCCCTTCCCTCAAAATTTAATTTTTGTTCTTTCAGTCTCACAGTCTCTTTTTCTGCTTTAACCATGATTTCTTAACCACCTAGTCTTTTCTATGAATGATGCTTTTGTTGGCCAGGATCGCATCATAGCTCGGCTTCAACAACCATACTCACTAGACTGCATCCCTGTGGAAGCAGAATATCAGGTGTGTTAAAACCTCAAAATTTACACTTGTCATTATGTATCATGGTTTTGATCTCCAAATATGGTATTGGTAGATCTTTTATTTTTTGAAGTTCTTGGGTAGATCTCTTAGATTGGTTGATTAAGCCACTAAAGTTGGTGTAACTCCTAGACACGTGTTCCTTATACCTCTTGTATTGAATTATTTTGCTTAGCTTATGATCTACCTGAAAGATACCTTCAAGATTATCATTTCTGAAGGATGCTAAACTCTGTAGTGCTTATTCGGGATTAATTTACATGTAATGACAAATTATGGTTCTATGCTTGCAGAAGGAATTCTCAGAATTATTGCTCAGGGCTGCTAGTGATTATGGGGCTCTTACGGCATCTGTTGTGGATTTTCAGTGGACCCAGAATTTCAAGGAGCCACCATCTGTATGGGGGGTATGTTTATGCAATATTACAGATCTAGACATCCAGTCTTACTACAATTTTTTTTGGGTCTAAAGTCTTACCATAATAAGTTGATAGACAGTCATAGCCTAAGCTCTCAAGCAATATGTTAGATAAGCCACCCTATCTATGACAGGCGTCCTTTATTTTCCGTTGTTGGTAGAAGTTGATAGTATTATCAGAATGTGATGAGTGAGTTCTCCTCCCACACCTTCACCTTCCCCTCGCGGCCCCCTCCACCCCCAAAAAAAAATCTAAAAGGAAAATGGAAAATAAAAACCTAAAAGTACTCAAATAGGTACATCCCTACATTGGTAGATAAAATTCAAGATAAATTCAAGGGAGGAAATGATAGGCCTCTCATGGGTGTATACTCGAAAGCATAGGAAGAGATAGGGGAATCACAGGCACATGAGAATTCTAACTAACAGTGAAAAGGAGGATAGTTGGCACTTGGTCATTGGAGGACAACCATATTGATGTATCCTGGGTTGCCCGCCCCCCCCCCAAAAAAAATAATAAAAAAAATAAAAATAATAATAAATAAATAAAAGGGCCCAAAATCAGACCCAAAAGGTTCACCTAAGGCTGGCTGAATACCCCAGGGGTATTTTGGTCATTTTCCAAGCCCCATTTGTGGGGCCAAATATGGGTCTTATTTTGCTCCCCACTATCCCAAGGTCAAGGATAGAATTTTTTTTTTAAAATTATTTTTGATGAGTCAGTCAAGAATTATAGTCCATTAAAATGAGTTGTTAACAATTGGGCTACATCAAGGGTCAACTTTAAGCCCATATCTATTTACATTGGTAATGGATGAATTAACCAAAGACATTCAAGATGAGGTCCTTTGGTGTATGCTTTTTGCATATGATATTGTGTTGATTGATGAGACCCAAGTGGGGATTAATACCAAATTAGAATCATGGAGAGTAACTTTGGAATCAAAAGGCTTTAAACTTAGTAGATCGAAGACAGAATATCTAGTTTGTAACTTTAGTCATGATCGGGCAGATGATGAGTTGGTGATACTTGACGATAAAGAGATTCCTTAGAGTGATTGTTTTAGGTACCTAGGTTCAATCATAAGTAAAAGATGTGATTTAGACTTTAGAGGATGAGGTTTCCCAAAGAATTAAAATAGGGTGGATGAAGTGGAGAGGTGCGTCCGGGGTCTTACGTGATCGGCGTATTCCATTAAAGCTTAAAGGAAAATTTTATAGGACTGTTGTTGTACAATGCAGAGTGTTGGGCTGTTAAAAAGAATCATATAGATAAACTCAATGTAGCAGAAATGAGGATGTTAAGATGGATGAATGGCAAAACTAGGATGGATAAGATAAGAAATGATCATATTAGAGTTGGTCTGGGAGTTGCTCCCATAAGTGATAAGTTTCAAGAAAGTGGTTTGAGGTGGCACGACCACGTTCAATGGAGACCTATAAATGCCCCTGTATGGAGAAGTGATATAATCCATATTGAAGGAACTAGAAGAGCTAGGGGTAGACCTAAGATAACCTTAGGAGAAGTGGTGAGAAAGGATATGTATAGCTTAGACCTTGTATTTAGCATGGCCTCGAACAGAACTAATTGGAGGGCAAGAATCCATGTAGCCGACCCCATTTAGTTGGGACAAGGCTTATTGTTATTGTTGTTGTTGTTGTAAAATGAGTTGTTAGGATAGGGTTCCTTAATTTTAGGAAACCTTATCTTAAAGTAAAGTCCTAATTTGGTTTACAAATTAGTGTCTGTAAGAGATTCCAATCTAAGGGCTGGAGTCTCGTAGTAATTTGATTTCCTTTTAAAGTGTTGTTAGAGTCCTAGAGCTGTTCTAAAATAGGAAGGAGTTATTTCCTTTTTGGAGTATTAGTATGAATTGTTTAGGCTAGTCATAACTTGGCAAGTATAGTTTACTTAGGGGCCATGTTACCAGTTTGTGTTTAGTTGGTTTGCAAGGCTATAAATAGCCTAAATCATAATGTAATTGTCAGTTTTTGATTGAATGAAATAGAGTTTGAGAAAATTGACTTGTGGAAGTCATGGGATCCTGGGAGGATACCCTGCGGCTGACTTGGTGCATTGCCTTTTCAACATTCAAGACCTCACTTTCTGTGGTTTTTCAAATTCAAGTAAGTGAGATACCCCCACCCAAACCCTAATCCTTTCTTCCTTTGTCTGCCACCCTAACAGCCCCTTCCTTCTCTTGTTTGGCCTAGTTCTACGCCCCCAACCCATCGCAAATCCCCTTTAGTTTCCTGCAATTCCAGCCCCTTCCCTTAGACCAAAAGGCCTTCCCCCTTGCAACGTAGGCCATCCCTCCCCCTCCCTGTTTCTGCGCAAGCAGCAGCACCTCTCCTTGTGGAAACCCCACTTCCCCAGCCCCTCTAGACTCCAAAACCCCCGGTCCTAGGAGCACATTGCCTAAGCCAGTTAACCTATCCAACCTATTCTAACCTAATCTAAAATTTTCTGCAAGTCTTATTCAACCTTGGACTCCTGCAAAATTTTTAGAAACTTCTTAAAACCCTAAACCGACCTTCCAAACCCCATTACCCTTTCCAAAACCCTGAGTCCTAAATCTAAAACATAAAACTAGCAAAGTCAGAGCTCAAAAACCCACTGGCTGAAATTTCTAAAAACCCTAACCCAATCCCAGTTGCATTAGGATTCTGATTTCGAACTCAATCACAACAGGTCTGCACGGAAATCCTAAACCCTAACCGAAGCCCATTCCCAAAACCCTAACCCTAATTGAGTCGCAGTTGGCCAAAGACTGGAATTTCCAAATCTGAGTTTGAATCCCTATTAAATTTCAGACCTGAAATCACAAACCCAGTGCATATTGGCTTCTAAAATCCTAGCCGAAACCTCAAGAAACCCTAGTTTACCCTTAGAAACCCTAATTGAGTGCTGGACCTACTTCAGAAGATCTTAAAAATCTAACCCTAAATTTTGGGGTTACATCACATACCCATGTACACTGGTTCAGGTCTTAATTAGACAGAGAATGTTGGGACAGGTGGAGGGAATACATTGGGGAAATATGAGAATTCGTTTGGGGAGGGAGGATATATCGAGAGAGGTAGGAAATAGAGGGTAAGAAGAAACTTGTTAAGGGCTGTTGCAAGGTAGACCTGCAGGGGGGGTGGGGTGGAGAGAAAAGGGTTCTTGGTAGGCTGTAGGAGAGGCTTATGGTTGCTAAATCACTGAAGTTTTGTTATTGAACTGTTTGAGTATTGCTATTCTGTTATGAATGAATGTTAATGAAGTTCATGTTTCTATTCTATCTTTGATGTTACTTTGTTCAGGTGTGAGTGTGTATGGTGGGTGGTTCTAGGGTGAAGTGTGGGTGTTGTTAAGCTGAGAACTGTGTGCTTAACAAATTGGTATAAAAGCATGTCCGATCTAGGGGATGGTTAGAAGTCAAATGGAGTCCAAAGTGGAAGAACTCAAGTCAGTGGTGCTAGAGTTGCAAGGGAGAATGCTGGTTGGGACTCTAATGTTGGATTCCTATCCTAACATATGGAGATGGAAAAACACAGTAGCAACAAATTCAAGAACTAATTGAGGGCTTACTTGATGAAAGGGAAGACAATGGAGGTTGAATCATAGGCTTTGAGATTACTGTGGAGAGACCAATGGATTCACCTAAAGCCTAGTTAGGGAACAACACGTACGTGCTCATCGCTAATATTGTAGGTATCACTAGAGGGAGATGCAAGCTTTACCCTTGTCATTTGGACATGCCGGTGTTCACAAGGAAAAACCAACCAGATGGATAACCAAAGCAAAGAGCTATTTCGTGTTGAATGGTCTGGGCTAGGAGGAGATGTTGCAGGCTACTACAATATGCTTTGACAGCACAACTCTAGGGCTTATAAGATTTAGCAAAATTAACGAACTGATTCTCGTGTGGGAGCAGCTCAAGGAAGAAATGCTCCATCGTTTCGGTTCTCCTCAGATGAAGAGCCCCCAAGAAGAACTTATAGGGCTTTGGTAGATTGGCACGGCTGCGGAATATAGGGAACGATTCAAAGCACTAGCAGCAGCTTTAGGGGCTTGCTACACAGATTGGTTGATGGATATTTTTATGGGTGAACTTGAGGAAGACGTAGGTGTTGACGTTCGACTATTTGCATTGAAGACACTAGGCCAAACAATGTGTATGGTCCAATCCGTGGAGGTTAGGAACTAGGTCCAATAGGGACATGAGAGGCCACTTATATCAAACCAACCCAATGATGCACATAGGATCCAATTACTCCATATCGGTTAGACCAAACAGCCCAGTGACCCATAAGCAGCTAAGTGGTATTGGAGCAGGCTTGACAGATGGAAACCCAACCCATTCGACCTAAGTCACTCCGACAATCGAGACGATAACTCAACTAAGCTCATGATTAGGAAAAGCCTCCTCTAGCAGCGGCCTAACAATAACCCATTGAGATTGCTCACGCGAGAGGAGATTAAGGCCAAGATGGATAAGGGGCTTTCTTATAGGTGTCCCCTTACTCTCGATCTCACTAGTGCCCCTACAAGCATTTGTGAGTGCTCCTAATGCACAAAGAAGAAGTTTACAAGTTGGCGGTGATTGAAGAGGATGACAGAATCAGCGAGGAAGAGCCACAAATGGTGGTGGAACTCTCAAACCAATTGTTGGCAAGGTTCGGTTCCCCCTTGACAATGAACTGAGAGAGCTAGTCAACAGCATTGAGGTGGTAGTACCGGTGGACTGCAGTGCAACCCATAATTTTCTAGCTCAAGGGTTTGTTGATCCACTGGGGCTGACGGATGGCAAGAAGAATTTCCAGGTGATTTTGGGGGGACGACCAAAGCATCCAAGGCAAGGGAGTGTGTTATGATGTCGGGATTTGCATTGGAGAGGTCACCTTTGTCCAAGGCCTCCCCCCTTCAACCTGGGTAGTGTTGACTGTTGACATCACCCTAGGTGTTGAGTGGTTGTCAGCATTAGGGGGAAAGAAGGAGCAACTAGAGGCACTAGACCATGAGTTTCGACTAATAGGGGAAGGTGGTGATGTTGTGCAGGACCTAGCTTTACTTTGGATGGAGACTACCATGGAGGGTGGAATGTGCAAACAGGATGAGAAGCATTTTGGTTGCAACCTTTTGCTGCAGTTGATGGCACCAAAAGGCCATTGATGGACACAGTGCTGGATGGATTGCTGATGAGCAGCTGTTTGTCGATCCCATGGGATTACCCCCTCAAGATCAGACAACCATTCCATACGGCTGGGTGAGGGCAGCACTCCATCGAACATTCAGCCCTACTGTTAGCCCCCCCCCCCCTCACAGGAAAATGAGGTGGAGCGTCTAGTGTAGGAGCTGCTCACGGTGGAGTTGATACAACCCAGCATTCGCTTGTATTCGAGCTTGGTGTTGCTGGTCTAAAAGAAAGATGGAAGTGGTAGTTTTGTGTGGATTATCGGGCTTTCAACAATTTAATTGTACTCGATAAGTTTCCCTTTCCCACGCTGGGGGGAGCCATGGTGTTTAGCAAGCTGGATTTGAAGTTGGACTGTCTCCAAATTCAATAGGAGTAGGGAGATGTAGAGAAGGCAGCTTTTTGCACTCATAATGGACACCATGAGTTCTTCATTATGCTATCTGGACTCTTGAAAGCACCAAGAACGTTCCAAGCCCTCATGAATGAGGTATTACATGACCATTTCAGAAAAATTGTGCTGGTGTTTTTTATGCCTTTTAGTGTATAGCAGGTACATGGATGAACACAGGTTGGCAGTAAATCGGAAAAAGTGTCTATTTGGTGTGGTTGGGTTAGAGTTCTTGGGACAGGTCATCTCGGGAGAAAGTGTGGCTGCAGACCCGCGAAAAATCAGATAAATGGTTGAATGGCCCCCGCCCCACCCACAAAATCTTAAAGCACTTAGAGGAGTTTGGGCATGATGGATACTATGGGAGGTTCGTAAAGGATTATGGGAGAGTGGCAGCTCCGCTCACAAACTTGTTGGCACTCATAATCAGCCTCCAAGGCTTTTGAAGCTTTGAGGATAGCCATGAATATTGTATCCGTAAGAGCCATGCTAGATTTTTTTTGAAGGAGTTCATCATAGAGACTGATGCATCGGTTTGGGATTAGGAGCTGTTCTCATGCAAGAAGGACACCCCATTGCCTTTTGAAGCCAAGCTTTTTCCACCCACACCTAAGCAAAGTTGGTGTATGGGAAAGACCTGATGGTGATTGTTCTAGCCATTCAGAAATGGCTCCACTATTTGATTGGTGACGCTTTAAGGTAAGGACTGACCAGCGGAGCCTAAAATATTTGTTGGAACAAAGGGTTGTGGTCGAGGACCAGCAAAAGTGGATCACTAGGTTGCTGGGGGTACTTTTGAGATCCTCTACTGTCTGGGCAGCAAGAATAATGCGGCGGATGCCCTGTCTATGCAGCTTGACAGCAAAGTGCAGCTTTCTTCTTTGTTGGCAGTCGTATGGCAATGTGGTGTGGGGTTGGATGAGGAAGTGCTAGCCTCGAATCATTAGAAAATAATTCAGGCCTTATTGAATGGTACACAAGAATTTCAAACCATCTCATAAATGGCACTTTACTTTACAAAGGCTTGTTGGTAATGCCAGAGGGATCCCCATTGATCCCCAAATTGCCATCTGAGTTCCATTCTACCCCTTTTGGGGGTCATTTGGAGTTCATGCACACTTACAAGAGACTCACCGGAGTGGTGTACTGCTAGGGTTGAAGGTGGCTGTTAGAGAATTTGTGTCCAGCTGAAATACTTGTCAGTGCAAGAAACATCAGTCCATGAAACCACTGCCTTCTCCAACCATTAACCATTCTAGCCTTCTAGGGCGTATCTGGGAGGACATCAGCATGGACTTTATTGGGGATTTACTGAAGACCAGAGGATACACCATGTTAGTGGTGACCAATCAACTCTCCAAGTATGGGCATTTCTTCGCCTTATCCCGTACTTATTCAGCCAAGGATATAGCCATGGTGTTCAGCAAGGAGATCGTTCACTTACAGCCTTCCCTGGTCCATTGTCTTAGATAGGGATTGGGTCTTCATTAGCAAATTGTGGATGGGGCTATTTATATTTGCAGTCACCCACCAGAAATTGAGCAATTTGCCGATATTCCATAGATGGACAGACAAACGAAGGTGGTTGATCAGAGCTTTGGAAATTTACTTGCTGTTTTTGTGCAAGACAGCCCAAGAGTTGGACCAATTGGCTAGGGTGGGCAGAGTATTGGTTAATATCACCTATCATTCAGGCACTAAGATGACGCCGTTTTAGGTGGTGTATGGGCGGGAGCCTCTGGCTTTGTTGAGATAGGAGGTGGTCAGTTGAAAGTTGATGAGGTCGATGCCTTTTCTTCAAGAGCAGGATAAAGTGTTGTTTGACCTTAAGTCAAACCTCCAGGTTGCTCAGGATTGTAAGCATGCTTCAGCGTTCCACATGGAAGAGAGGTGACTTTCAAGTGGGAGAGGAGGTTTTTCTCATGCTCCAGTCCTATTGGTTCAAAAAGTTAGCAAAACAACCCAATGAGAAGCTTAGCTACCTCTTCTATGGGCCTGTACCCAATGATAGAACAAGTGGGGCCAGTCACTTACCAATTACTTATACCAGCAGAGTCAAAGGTGCATCCTGTTTTTCATGTATCTCAGTTGAAGAAAGGGGTTGGCCTGAATGTAATCTCCCAGCCACTCCCTTTTTGCTTGGCAGAGGATTGGGAATCACAGCTGGTTCCGGAGGAGCTGCTAGCCATCCGCTTCTCACCACATGTGGTCTTGGAGATCCTTCTCAAGTGGAAAGGACTTCCATCTTTTGAAAACACTTGGGAAGACTATGATAATGTGCACACTCAATTCCTGGAATTTCACCTTGAGGACAAGGTAAAAACTGGAAGGGATTGTTGATAGGCCACTAGTGTTGCGGTGTACACTCGAAAGCATGGGAACAGATTCGGGAAATTACAGGCACATGAAAATGTTAACTAACAGCAAAAAGGAGGACACCAAAAGGAGGACAGCCGGCACTTGGTCATTTGAGGACAACCACACTTGTGCACAGTCAGGTCTAATTTAGACAATGCTGGCACAGGTGGAGGAGATGGATTGGTGGAATATGGGAATTTGCAAAGGGAGGGGAGGATATATTGAGAGAAGTAGGAAATAGAGGGTAAGAAGAAACTTGTAAGGGCTGTTGCAAGGTAAACTTGCAGGGGGAGAGAAATGGGCTCTTGGTTAGGCTGTAGGAGAGGTTCATGGTTGCTGTATCACTGAAGTTTGTCATTCAACTGTTGAGTGTTGCTGTTCTGTTATGAATGAATGTTAACGAAGTTTATGAATGGATTTTGATGAAGTCTATCTTTGATGTTACTCTGTTTGAGTGTGAGTGGTTGTGGAGTAAAGTGTGGGTGTTGTTAAGCTGAGAAAGTGGGAACTTAACAGGAGTGCAAACCTTTCCTGGACCAATTTCTGGAACTGCCAATTAACCTATAAAGTCCACTCTCTTGGACAGATTAGGTACTTCATTGATAATTGATATGGTAGTCACAGTTTGTTTGAAGTCTTCACCCTGGCCCCCTTATTAGTTGTAGAGACTAGAGAGCACCATTCTGGTCATGCAGCTATGATAAACTAAAACATCTTCAGCTTAATTATTTACCCTGTAAGGTATGGTTTCAGAAAGATTACTGATGAGTGGAAGGTAGGATGAACCCTAAATTCAAATTCCATGTCCCTTATTTCAGGATCTCAAGGAAATCCTTTAGTGTTGGAGGGGAAGAAGAAAAGATATGACTTAGCATCTCACCTAGCCTCAACTTAAGTCCTAAGGTATCTCAACATATAACACTGCATCTTATAGCAAATCTGAATTCATAGAATATAGAAAGAGCTGAAACCAAAATCTCACTCATCAAATTTGCATGTGGGGCTGGACTGCTTTACAAACTTAGAGATGATACTTGAAAATTTATTTCCTAGGATTTTTTTTGAAATAACAAAAGATTGCTAAACTACAAGATACCCTGAAGGAGTTATGGTTACTGCCAAACCTGATTCAATAGTGTTGTACACTATAAACTTGGGTTAGAAACTTAGAACCACAAGTATTATTATGTAAAAGCTAATACACAGGTTGAGTCCAAAATGTCAAAAATAGGCAGCGAAACAAGACCAAGAGCATAAACAACTTCTGGGCCTCGAAACCAAGTCAAAACCAGTATTGGCAGTTTGGCACTTAGTTCTGGATCCTTTCATAAAGCTACATCCCACAATAAATCTGAATCTCACAGAATTAATAGAAAGGCTTAAGCCAAAATCTCATTATCAAATTCACTTACAAAGGCCAGATCTATTTATAAACTTATATGGTAGTCCAAGAAACAAATTCACACTCAATAGGAAATGCCTAACCAATCCTTAACTAATAAGCTAACATGCTATGAAACTAAAGAAATGAAGGCATATAACTTGAAGAAAATCCTAATCCAGCTCCAGCTTAAGTAAAATACTTAATAACTATTAAATAAAATAGTGGAGACACCTGACTAATCCATATGCCTGGTTGGCTAACTGCTACCCATTTATTGTAGGTCCATTACAAAGAATAACCATTGTCCAAAGGCCAATCCACATATAACCTAAGACAGCTTCTTTTCTTACACAAAATGCTATCCTAAAGGTTAATATAACATTAAGATCTTTCTTTCTTTTGGAAAATATAACATTAGGATCAAGAGCACTTTGGCCTCAGATATACATTGTGGTTATCTAAGTCCTCAAGCAGTTTTCTGTGTTGAAAGTTGAAATGCTTTCTTCACATCAAGATCGATGAGGAAATAACTAAACTGAACAGAGCCAGCCTAAGTTCTTGCCTACATTTTCATGCTTCGCCTGTTCCCTAGGATCTAGGATACCTACAAATATGTTCAACAGGACTTAGTAAGACAGTATTACTTTACTCTTGGCAGCAAGGAACTTCCAGTTAGTCCTTTTAGCATTCTTCCAAATCTCATCACCAGGATTACCAAGTGCTTCTCAAGGAAATTTCATTCCTTCATAAACCTTGTGTCCTTGCAATTTGCTTGTTTGGAGTGTAATGGTGTAAACTGTATGATCATAAATGACTGCATTAAAATTTCTCTGAAACCTTTAGTAGTTGTTTCCATCCCTTGCCTCCCACATATGCAGGACTAGGAACAGGAATTATACCTAAGTTGAGTGACGTTTGGAACATCTAGACTTGATAATCTGTCTTGAGAATGGAATATCAAATACACTCATCAGCCCTCACAGGATGGTCATGGGAAAATTTTATGTGCTCAATTCTCATGACCTTAGTATTTCACAAGAGAATCATTCATGAGCCAGATTCAATTGTGGGATGTCAATGCATAGGGTTATTTTCTTTTCATTGACTGGAAGTTCATTCATTTAGCATAAATAGGGTTTTTTGTTTTCATTAGTAGGTGGGAGAATTTTAATTTTGGGCGCTTTTTTTTTTTTTTTATTCTTTTGGGGGGGGGTATTGTTTGGGAATTACTAGAATTTGAAATTTCTTACAAGTTCTGGAATGGGAAAATGTACATAGCCTTGTCCCCTGCTTTGCAGCAGAGGCTGTCTCCAGATTTTGAGCCACCAACAGTTGGATGCAATACTGTAACTTAACTATTGTGTCCTTTACAGAGTCGTGTGATTTTTTGATTTCTAAATCTATGTTCAAGTCTTGTTTATTGGATTAAATTTTAGTTTATGATATAAGTTGACATTATCAGAAGTGGGTTCAAATTCATGGTTCGAAGACTCAGGATTGGATCTAGAGTCCTTCTTGGGATTCGTATATGGCAAGATGAGGAATAAAGGCATGATTCAGGAATATGAAATTGGGATCCGTCAGATTGGGAGGGCGATTGACAATGCACCATGTTGGCCTACGGCTAAATGTAATCAAGGCTCATGCTTTTCAATGTTACTCCCTCATTTTCACTCTATAGCTTTTCAAACTCCATTATTGTAGTTGTCTTGAGCTCGTCTACAAAGACTTAAAATTGAAAAGGTTCAAGATTTAGGAGATCTAAGCGAAGACAAAACAATAATTTTGAAGAATGCCACAGGTTAGGGCTCCAGGGGGAGTAAATCCTCCTTCCCCATTCTTTGCATCATTCTTGCATCAAATGAGTAGGTTCTTACCTCTAATGAGACTGATCTATGTTTATGGTATAGATTTTTGAGTTTGTTTGGTAAGAAAGATACTAGTATATCTTAATTGGGAAATTTGAGGGCAAGAAAAGCATATACATGCAAAATCTGGCAAAGTATTGGGTTATTCCAATTGTTCTGTCTCCACCCCACCTTACCAAACCCGTTCTCCCCTTTTTTTTGGATATAAGCTTTATTTATCAGGAAACCATAGCAGGCTTGGATCGTTCCTGTACCCTATCTCAAGTCCTTAGTTTCAATTATTACATTTCTGTTTGAAAATTTCATGGACATCTGTTGATGTTCTTTTCTTGTTGTACCTGTAGAAAATCTATGGAGGTGTATAAGATGATCTTCCTAGAGTAATATTCTATAGCAAAGCTTTTGTCACAAATTGGCTTCACACTCTTTATGTTTTGGTTTGCTTGATGAAGGAAATGCTTCGACCAATTCCAGTTGCGTTGGCATCATGCACGCGGTTCTTTGAAGCTATGTCTGCAATGAGAGAAACATTTGCCACGCTGAAACAGTTGCGTGTTGGTTCTTCCCTTCCCACATCTCCCAGGCGTTCCTCTCATAGTTTGGTAGGAGACTCTGATTGTGTCACTCCACCACCTTGGAGGGAGAAGCCAAGCTTGGGGGAAGAAGACAAGACTGTTGAGGGAGACGACTCTCATCCGATTGATGGCATGGGCCAGAGGAGGTTATCTTGGTCTCCTTCAGTCAAGAAGACTTCTGTAATCAATTGAGAAAAAAAAACAGATTCAGTCGTCCGTACATAAACTTTTTTTTTTTTTTTTTTTTTTTTGGGGTAACAGGTGATTTTATATATTGGGGATGATGTATTACATAATGGGCAAGCTACGCCCCTGGTCATGAGGGGGTTGAACTCTGATCTCCTACTTAGAATCCGTACATATTCTTATTTGTTAATTTTTGTACATTATTTTGGTAGTATTTAAATGCTTTCAGTTGGTTACTGTGTTTTTCCATGTCTTTAAATGCTTTCAGTTGGTTACTGTGTTTTTCCATGTCTGTAAACTTAATCCTGGCAGTGAATAGAAACACTTGCATGCACATTTGGATTTTTTGTTTTATGTTTTTTTTCAGCAGAGGTTTTCCATGTAAACTCAGTTAAACCAGTCGATATTTATATATATATATATATATATATTAAAAAGGCGGGGCTTAAGTGTGAATATAAGTTTTTTATTTTACTAACCCTTTTTTCATCATTCTAAATTTACAAAAATAAAATTTTTATAAATGTACTAGAGTCATTCTATTTCGAGTCTGAATCTTCTACTCACATAGAGAGGAAAATTTTCAACTTATATAATTGGATTGTTGATATGTGTTCAATTTCAAAGCAATATATTCTTTTCTTTAGTTAAGGCAATTAATAGTGTTAAGCTCTATTTTAGTGACGATTTAATTTTGAGATGGACACTTGTCAATAATCCAAGCATATTGGTTGGAAAATTTTTCCAAGTGTGCGGTGCATTCAACTTTCTCCTTTCACAACCCACTTGACACAGGCCACCCTAGGCCCATGAGAGGGAAAGTTGGGTGCCCTGTGCACTTAGGCGTAGAGGATTTGGACGCATTGCGGCTTCAAAGTTGGAGTTTGTTTCAATAATTGAATTATGATGGACATTCTTGGACCTCGATGCATACATTGAACACCTCATGGGCATGTTAGATAGAAGGTTCACTTGTACATTAACCGAAAAAACAAAAACAAAAAAAACTTGCACAACAACCTAAAATGGATTTTTATCCGGGAGTGAGAAGAAGTAGGCTTACCTCAATACTGAAAAGAAATCAGAGACGGGTTCTCCTCTTGAATGAATGGTAAAGAGACATGAAAGAAACACAATCTTCTACCCACAATCTTAATTTCTCAAATCTCAATATCATTCACTGAAAAGTTAGTCAAACTACCTCAGTCTTTGATGTATGTAGATGAAAGTAATGGAACACTTTCTTCCTTATGCTTTTGGATATTTGCACAGTTTTTTTGCTGACTCTCTTGCTTGTAAGGCTGTGTACGTAGCAGGCCGAATTCTTTGGCCTATTTTGGATCATTGGCTTCTTGATCTTTGTAATCTTGATGTCTTGCGTGAGTCATGCGTTAATATATAGACCCTTTCAAAAAAAAAAAAAAAGAATAAACATAAATAAGGCACCAACGGATGCCTCAGTCCATGTTCATGTCATAAATTTTTATTTATTTTTTTGTTTGAATGTCTATGTTATAAATTTGAACTACCACATCAATAGACTCTATGTATGTTCACGTCATACATAGCTGCTTCTATACCTTATGACTTACCGGTCTGCCACTCCATGGATCACCTAAAGAGAGAATGGTTGTTTGGATAATCAATTAGAAGCACCAAAAAAAAATGTGTTTAGAACACCAGTCAAATTTCACATTTTCGCGTGCAAAATTTTAGTTACAAGCATTTTTTAATCTTAGTTGAGAATTCAAGTTATAAATTTTGTTAAAGTGGCAAAATCTTTTATTATTATTATTATTATTATTATTATATAGATATATTTTGCTGAAAGGTGGTATAAATTATACAAAGAAAAAAAGAAAACTAAATTACATATTTGGTAACGCTTTTTTTATTTTATTTGGTTGCCAATCCCGGTTCCAAGGCTTTGCCCTGACTAATCCGGTGTTTGACCCGGGTCGCATACGTGACTGTGGTGGGTGAGTCTCCCAGCGGGAATTTTTTGCATCCACAAGGTTTTGATACCGGAACCTTGCTTAAGCGGACCAAGCTGCTTACCACTTGGACCAACCCCCGTTGGTTAGTAAAAGATATTTTAATCCGAAATTATGGTGTAACCGTGTAAGCCAATGCTTCATAACTCTTATCTTTCTCCTCCCAATGAAAAAGCTGCCCCTTCAATTTTTGAAGAGGGGAAAGAAACATACTCTATTGTTATATTGGTAACACTGAACAAATACCGACCAAAAAAAAAAAAAACACTGAACAAATTTGACAAGGCTTTTACCTGTAACAAAGTTTGATATGCCATGTCAACCATTCTTATTAAAGTTTTTTTTGGTAATAAGATGGAAATTATTAGAAAATGGAATATATTGAGCCCAAGGTACGAGGTACCCGATTTTCCATAAGGTCTTGTAGACAAGGAATGGAATTGGACCGCACTGTCATGCATGTGAATAATATAGTTTGAAATCCCATGTTAACCATTCTTATTAAAGTTCTTTTTGGTATAATAAGATGGAAATTATTAGAAAATGGAATATATTAAGCTCAAGGTACGAGGTACCCGATTTTCTATAAGGTCTTGTAAATAAAGAATGGAATTGGACCACAATGTCGCATGTAATAATATAGTTCTCTAAGATAGAGAATCAACTACAAAATTTAGTTCTCTTCGTAAAAAAACAAATACACAATCTTCAAATTTCTGAACAGAATGAGTTAAATACTAAGCCACTAATGAAAGAGTATAAACTTTGATTATATTTCCACAATACTCTTAAATAAATAAATAAAGTCAAAAAAAAAAAAGACAAGCAACTCTAACAAAGAGATTCCTTTTTGGGTGAAAGTATAAGTATATAACATATATTTTATTACATAGATTCTCATATGTTCTCAACCCAAAAAAATTATCTCTTACATTAAGAGTTTTAAAAAATGTCATGCAGGTCCCTATACATTTTCAGGATTTCCTCTCAATAAGTCCTGAACATATTCCTGCTATTTTGTCCCTTCTTAAACACATAGCAAACATCGAACTCACCTACCCTCCTTCTGAGAACTTTGAATCTGGAGCCACACAGTCAAAACCTTCTAACTCGAATGGAATTGATGTGGTGCGGCCCCATTCTAATTGCTCAAACTCATCTAGTTCTTGGGCCCCACCCACTAACCCAACTCACCAAAACCCGCCTTTTGAGCTTATGCCATCCTTGCCCTCAATATCACCCTCTATTTCTAATCCCATGCCACCTTCAAACCTGCCTAAGCCCAAAAATGTCAATACCCGTAAAGCCTCTCTACTTGCTCAACCATACAATAACCGAAAGAAACTCAGTGTTGCCACTACTTCCAAGGGAGTAACCAAACAGAAAAATTCAAGAGGGGGAAGAAAACTCTCTGGGAATCGTTCCTCTATTTTTGGTAATGATGAGTTGGATTTTTTATCATTAGGACCCGTGGTGACTGGGATGGACCAGTCCCACGGGGTTCAATGAGGTTGGTTAGCTGGAACTGTCGTGGTTTGGGGAGCCCCACGATAGTCCGAGCGCTTAAGAATCTCTCTAATACGGAACGTCCAGATTTATTGTTTATGGCCGAAACGAAAAGTCAGAATGCTAGAATTGCTAATATCAAGAGGAGGCTGAAGTTTGACTGTTCTTGGTGGTTCCTAACACTGTGAATATAGAATTATGTCGGATTCCCTCAGAAGAAGAAATTTTTTGTGCTCTTAAGGAGATGGGTCCACTAAAAGCCCCGGGTTCGGATGGATTCCCTCCCCTTTTCCACCAGAAGTACTGGGATATCACTAAGGAGGATGAGTGTAAATTTGTGCTGGACTTCTTCTCCAATGGCCATCTTCCTCCGGAATTAAACGAGACCTTTATATGCTTGATTCCCAAATCTAGCAATCCAGAGACACCTGACCAGTTTCGGCCCATTAGTCTTTGTGGAGTGGTGGTGAAGATCATCTCAAAAAATTTCTCTGATAGATTACAAGCATCACTTGCAAGTATTATCTCTTCCATGCAGTCTGCTTTTGTTCCTGATAGACTTATTTCTGATAATGTGTATATTGCTCATGAGATGTTCCACTATGTTAGACACCAAAAAAAAGGGGAAAAAAATTTGATGGCCATTAAGCTTGACATGAAGAAAGCCTATGATAGGCTAGAATGGCCCTTTATAAGAGCAACCTTAATCCGATTGGGATTTGATGTAAAATGAGTGGACCTAGTTATGGATATCATTGCCTCTGTTTCCTATTCATTACTTGTTAATGGGGTGGAGACAGGATCTTTCATTCCATCTAGGGTATCAGACAAGGGGATCCTCTTTCTCCTTTTATTTTCATATTATGCTCACAGGTACTAAGTTCTATTATAGAAAGAGCAAAAGCAGCGAATCTCATCAGAGGTATCAGTGTGAAAAATAGGGCTCTTAGAATCTCCCATTTATTGTTTGTAAATGACTGTTTATTATTCTCAGAGTTAAAGTTAGAGGAGGTTTGTCAGTTAAAGGCCTGCCTGGAACTATATTGTCAAGCAAGTGGTCAAGCAATTAATTTGAACAAGTCTATGATTACTTTCAGCCCAAATACACCAATGAGATTCAGAAGGTGGTTTTCCAGAGTCCTGAAAATTAAATATGGTGAAGGTCCATCCAAGTACTTGGGTCTACCTACAGATTTTGGAGTTGCCAAATCTATATTGTTCAAAGAAGTGGGGGACAAAGTGGCCAAGAAAGTACAAGGTTGGAAGCATCAACTCGTATCTCCAGCTAGTAAGGAAATTTTAATTAAATCTGTGGCTTCCTCTATGTCTACTTATGCAGGGTACTATTTTGCTCTACCAGTCAGTCTTCATAATGGTGTGAGGAAAAACTTAACAAATTTCTATTGGGGTCAAAAAGAGAATGAGAAGAAAGTGAATTGGATATCTTGGACGAGGATGTGCAGATCAAAGGAAAAAGGTGGATTGGGTTTTCGAGAACCAATTCTACACAATCGAGCATTACTATCCAAAGGGGCTTGGCAGTTATGGAGTAATCCGCATTCCTTGTGGGCCCAATTTATGAAGGCCATCTATTTCCCCCACTGTTCCTTCCCAAGAAAAGGAAGCAATACTTCATGGGCCTAGTAGAGTATTCTGAAGGGTAGAGAAGTCTTGAAAACGGGCCTTGTTCACTACATTGGGGATGGTAGTAATACACCCATTTGGGGTTCAAATTGGGTTCTCGGTCTTCCAGACTTTCAGATTCATTCCCCTAAGCCCCCAGGATGTAACATATATTGGGTTGTTGACCTTATAGACTCAAACTCTCACAAATGGAAGAGGGAGGTAATTTGCCAATTGTTCTCTTCTGTGGAGTCTGAGGCTATTCTCAAGCTTCAACTTAGATCCATGACTGCGGTGGACTCAATTGGATTGGGGGGGGGGGGGCAGTAAAACTGGGATCTTCTCAGTCAAAGGAGCCTACAATTTGTTGTGTAACAGAAGAGATTTTCTCGAGCAGTCTGAAGCATCCTCTTCAAGAAGGCACAAATGGGAGAATATGGATTCTCAAGGATGGAAATTGATTTGGAATGGTAAATGTTTCCCAAAGATAAAAAATTTTTATGTGGAAGGCCGCTGCAGAATGGCTTGTTAAAGGGGTGAACTTGGCTAAAAGAAAGATTCCAGTTGACATTCTTTGTAGGCGATGTGAGACAGAGGAGGATTCAATTGATCACATTCTATTTAGGTGTGACTATTCCAGAGCCGTCTGATTTGGGGTTGATCTTGCACATCTCATTCCCTTTTAGTCTCAACCTTCATTTCAACAAGTTCTATGCGGTTGGAGGAATTGGCAATTATATTTCAGGATAAGAGGATCAATAAGGAAAGTTTTGGCTTATTTTGCTATGTTTGTTGGGCTCTGTGGATAGCTAGAAACAACTTGATTTTTAAAGGGGAGAAGATGGAGCCGGATGTGGTGATTTGCAATGCTCAACGAGCCTTCAATGAGTATCTCAAGTCCATTGAACCAAATCAACAAGGGAGAAACGCTATTGTGGGTAGTGGGAATGACAGACATCAGTGCTGGATACCCCCTCCGACACATGTCACCAAAATTAATTTTGATTTTTAATTTCATGAAGAATCTCTTACAGGTGGTGTTGGTATCATTCTAAGAGATCATGAAGGAAATCCAATTCTTGCTATTGCCAATCCTACCAATTGTCCTTCAATCCTTCTGGGTGAGGCCTGGGCTCTGCGCAAAGGTGTTAAAGCCGCAATGGATTTGAAGCTGCAGGATGTGATCTTTGAAGTGGACGCCTCCTCTTTGGCAGACTTCATCAATGATAGGAATGCCCCCTGTCCTTTGGATGTAACTCCCATTGTGGAGGATATTATGTGTCTACTGTATAAGTTCAAGTCCTGGTCTGTGGTTTATGTATTTAGATCCGCTAACTCTGTTGTGGATGGTCTAGCTAGGTTGGCTGTGTCCTTGGCAAGCAGGACATCTTGGCCTTACACCAATCGTTGGTTAATGGAGCTTTGTCTCCAGGAACCTTCTTGCCGTTTGGAATGAAATCACATTTTACAAAAAAAAAAAAAGAATTTAAAAAAATGTCACTTTTTCACTTTTTTTTTTTTTTTTTTTTTTCATTTTAATAATCGAAAGTTGTAGGTGGGGACCTTTGGTGGGCACAGTTACAGTGGTTTATACATATAACTTTTTTTTGGCTTTTTGTCCAATCATGTTTCAATATGATGAATCATGAGACTTTTCCTTTAGAGGCTGTGTCGTCTTCCGCATTTATTTAATTGAAAAAGACAGTTTTGGTTATATTTCTTTTCCAACGAACAAATGTCAAATTTTCACCAATTGGTTTTCTCTTTAGTTCGGTCATACCCCAGATCGCCACCACCACCTTCAGCCGTCGTTAGGCAGCTATGAAACTGTGAGACCAAAAATCTCACTCGCTTCTCTCTGTTCTTATTAGGGTTTAAGGGAAGGAGAAGATGGGAACTTATCGGCGACAGCTGAAGGCTATGCTTCGGAAGAACTGGCTTCTGAAGATTCGTCACCCTTTTGTTACTTTCTGTGAGGTTAGTACCCATAGAAGCTGGACTTTGAACTTCCAAATTTATACTGAAATTTTTTATATTGGGGAACTTCTCCTCTATGATTTTGATTTTCTTTTCTGGGTTTGTAGACATGATCATTTCTTTGTCCTAACTTCTTCAATATGAGGAAAAATGATCAGTTAACCGTTACTTTCTTAAATGGATTATTTTGAGTGGAAGAATTGGCGGCATTTTGTTATGTACTTCGTTGCAGAAGACAGAAAGTCTGATAAATTTGGTGTTTACTCGCTTTGTAGATTGTACTTCCTACTCTAGTCATGCTGTTACTGATGGGTATTGGAACAAGAGTTGATACGGAAATTCACCCGGCACAACCGTATGTTATTTGCTTTCGCTCTTGCTTTCGTTATTCTAATTTGCTTCTTTAGAGTAGGAAATTTGTTTAAAAGGACTGCATATCTTCTTTCATAAGCGATGGTGCTATGTCCGATATTCTGTTCAGGTACATTCGGAAAGGGATGTTTGTGGAAGTGGGTAAATCTTATATTTCTCCTAGTTTCCAACAGCTTCTTGAATTATTGTTGGCTAAGGGCGAATATCTGGCCTTTGCACCTGATACAGAGGAGACAAGAATGATGCTTGACATAATATCTGAAAGATTTCCTCTTTTGAAGGTAAACTTTTTTTATTGGTTCCTGTCATCTCATCTTTTATCTGGGTTCTCACTTCTCATCTTCTATGGTCAGTTCAGCAAGGTGCATTGAATTCATAATGTAGCCAAATTGAACTTGTATATAGTTTCGAAGATTTCATGAGGAAGCGCAAAATTGTTTGACTTTAGTAGCTGTAAGGAGATTCTTCTGTTCTTCTTCAACAGAGATTTTTTTTGATGGATTGGTTTGTCTGCGATACTAAATGATGCAGTATAACATAGGTTTGGATTTTGGAGGTTGAATTGGAACAAATCAGCGGTGGGCAAAGGGAAGGACAGATTTGAATTTCAAGGGCAAATGAATTCAAGGAAGAATAAGAACTCAGGTGTTAGTATTTGCATAAAAACAGTGTCCATGGCCAGTGTCCTTGATGAAAAAAGAAGAAGAAAAGGGATAACAGAGTAAGAAAGATAGCGTATAGAAGGGGCAAATAACAGTCACACTGAAATGAATGCAGGAAGCAGCACCACTTGACTACTTCGCTTGAACAATATCCATTCCTTGAAAAATAGGAATTTTTGTAGGCTACCTATCTTACCAAATCTATCTTTAAGCCTCTTTTTTTTTTTTTTTTTAAATTACATTTTGATTTTTTTAATCCATATCATAAACTTAAAATTTAAATTCTGACTACAACTTTAGTAACTCTTTTGAGTTCTTCCCAAATAGAGAGAACAGGAAATAAGCTAGAATCTATAATTGGTTAGTTTGTATGAATAGGATTTCATGTTACTTTTTCAATAACTTAGCCACAACTTTGCCAAAACAACTCCAATTTTGCAGGATCTTGTTCTTGTTGGAAGTCAAACTGAATAAGCTTCCAAACAGTACCTAGTTCAATGCCAATTAGGCAAAGTTTTGGCCTTCAAAAAACTGACTCAAAGGTAGGTGAAGGAAACATACTTAGACGAAGAATGAAAGAGAATGAGAGCAAGTTAGGGAAAATAATGACTTGTAAGAGCACAACCATATTCTAATTGCAAGTAGAACCCCCGTCTCCCTCAAGTTGGTGCATAGATGTCACACATGCCAAACTTGCATAGTATAGAGGGTAAAGTTTTATTACTAAATCTTTGTGAAAGCATCAGCCAATTGATTGCCAGACTGGGAAAAAAAGAATAAGAATATAGACAAGTCCTCGGCCAAGTTTTTCCTTGATTAAATGACGATCTAATGCCACATGCTTTTTCCTACGATGCTTTATTGGGTTGTGGGGGAATACTAATGATAGATATGCTCTCATAGTAAAACACCATGGGGGAAGTTGGAACAAATGCCAATATCTTGGAGAAGACTCTTTGAGGTATAATAACTCACATATCCCTTTTCCGTTGCATGGGATTTTGCCTCGGTGCTGAAACAAATGGCTATAGCTTATTTCTTGCTGCGCTAGGTTTCCTTCAACAAGCTGAATATAGACTTGTAGTCATTTGGGGAGCGTTGCCAATCCGCATCTGTAAATGCCTGTACATGTAGGTTATCGTTTTTCTGGGCTGACTGCAAGTATCTCAAAACATGGTACACAACATCCAAATGAGTTAGAGTGCGTATCACACATATATTGACTCACAAGGCTCACGTCATGAGCAATATCAGGTCTAGAATGTGAGATACATCAATTTCCCCTCAAGGCAACCATGGAACAAAGGGCCCAACCCCTATATGATCCGACAACAGGCTTATTTTACTTATAAGAAGCCCACATTTGTTGTGGATCTGCATCATGTGAACCTAAAGAAGTTGACACTTTGGTAGATCTCTTCCACGGGTTAAAGGAAGAAGATCGTAGTGCTGGTACAAAACAGGATTAGGATGTAATGAGCTGTAACAACAGGAGAATTATATAATCTCTTTAACATAAAATTCAACTCCCTCAACCCAACAACTAAATTTTTGGATTCAAATTGTGTGTCACAGAGGAATAGGATTTTTAAAAGCAGATATACGTAGTCTAGCACATTGATAAGAACCCTTAAGCCTCACTACCAATTTCCCCAATACAATGAATATGAGAGACTTCACCAGAAATTACAATCTCAAAATAAGTAAGAAACAGCAGCACAAGTGCACAACAATGGCGGATTTCATTAAAGGAAGAACTGCAATCACACAGAATATTCCCTACAACTCTACTGAATCATTCAGTAACAATAAACCAAAAACAGAGCAACACAAGGCAATCCCAAAACCCTACCAAACCCTACCCGAGAGAGTTTTCTCTCCCAGCAAGTTCTGCTTGCTCCTCACTCCATAACTTTACGCACATCCCCCAGTTCCCTCATTTTCCCCCTTACATGACAAAACATTCCTAACAACCTCTTACACCTCACCCCAATCCTCTCTTGCCACATGGACCATCATCTCTGTTTCTCTGCTAACAGCAGGGTAGTGGCTGCTGTCCAACAGAAGTTGGCCACTGTCCCTTCTGTCCCTTGTATGTCCGGCTGAGATTGATCCCCTGTAGCTGCTGGAGGTGATCCTGTGTTTCTTCCCCTATTCTTGCGTTTGTACACCTGAGTTATTAGGGGCTTATCACACATCCACCATCATATTGGTGGTTTTTGAGCACCAGCAGAAGTCAAAAGTGAGCCTGATCAAGAAATTGCCAAATATTCCTTTTTAGGTGTTCTTTTAACCTGCAATCTGTTTAGTCATGTTTACTGAATTCCCTTCTATTACAGCATCTTGGCATGGGCAATGTTTCAAATGAAGGAAACTCTTATTTTGTGACTTCATTTCTTTGTCTTAGTTGTCCTTGGATTTCAAATGTTTTTGCTGTTGATCTGGTCCTGGTTATGAGAACTGTTATTCGATTTTTTTTATTGCTTGTTAAGCTCTTCAAATAAATAGCTCTTTGTTTTCTCCCCTTCTACTATAGGTGGTTGCCAAAGTTTACAAAGATGAGCCTGACCTGGAAGATTACATACGTTCAGATATTTATGGTACTTGCAGATTGTCAAAGTAAGTTACATTCAGTTTCTTCCATTTAACTAGTGATATTCACTTTGGGATTTTTCATTCAATTATTCGCTATTTATAGATTGCACTCTCTAGCTAGCTGGTTTCTTCAAAGGGATTTAGTCATGGGATTGCGATTGAATCCCATCAACATACCATCCAAAGAAGAGAAATTATTTGTCTTTATTTGTCTCAAGGCTAAAGTCTGGTTCAAATCGAAGTTGTCTTATGTTGTCCTATTTTTTTATTGAAATCCTCTCTTTATTTCAGGCTGATAGAACTTTATCATATCTAATGTATCCAAATAACCAAAACTACGTTTATAGACTTCTAGCTTAAGCCAATTAGACTTCCTTCCCTTCTAACGTTCCTGTACTTCTCTACATCTCCCATTGCCCCAAGACAACTGATTCATGAAACATAGAGTACAAACAATCCCATATAGTTCATCCAACAGTAGCAATCCTATAGTAATGTTTTACTGCATAATCTGGAAATTTGATTGGGGATTTGATTATAGATCAAGCCATATGAGAATCCTTCATACAAATGCTTTTTCATGTTGCTTTTCTATCCAATTACACCATGAGTCCAATTACACCATGAGGATATGCATATTTTGATTCCTTTGCCCTCGCTACCTCTTTTTTCTCCCTACTGCTATTATTGTTAATTTTTTAAGGGACAGCAGTCTAGGCTTGGAGAAGTTTCTTCTTCCTTGTAGTGCCTTGGGTTTGGTGTGGCCACTGGTCACCTGGCCAGCCACATCCTAGTGATGCCTGGTAGAGACCATTGGCTCCTATGGTTGGAAATGATTTAGATCTTTCTTGAACATGTTTTAGTTTTTTAGAGTTGGATTTTTCGATTACACTAACTGCAAACATCCCATCTGGCTGGGACCATTGGTAAGCCTTCAACTGAACAATGATAAAATTGAACTTCTGTCTCAAATTTCTGGGATGTGCTTGGTTTGAGTTTATACTTGTCATCTATCTCTGATTGAATCCTATATTGCTGATAAGAGAAAAGAATAATCTGATTTGTGTTATCATGCTTTGCTGCATTTGTTTCCTTCAGTTTGGACTATTTGTCTTGAAAATCACCTGATCTGTAATTCTGTATATGGAAGTAGTTAACGTAGAGCTTGATGGATGAAGATTTTTTTGTGGCATCATCTGCAGGAATTGTTCAAATCCCAAAATCAAAGGAGCAGTAGTATTTCATGAACAAGGTCCTCAGCAATTTGACTATAGCATTCGTCTAAACCACTCATGGGCCTTTTCAGGATTCCCTGATGTCAAAACCATCATGGATGTAAATGGCCCTTATCTCAATGACTTGGAATTGGGTGTTTCGACTGTACCCACACTACAGTATGGCTTTAGTGGATTTTTGACTGTATGTATCCTCTCCCTCATGAAATTTTTCATAATGTCATACGAATTTCTGCTTTGTGAATATTGTGTGTATCAACATCAGGAAAAAAATGCAAGCTAGCTCTTATCAGTTGCTATCATAGTGGCCATGGTGCCAATGTTAGCCAAGGGGATGACCAGCTTCCATGGAGCCTAGTTGGGAAGAAGGCACCAAAGCAAGCACCTACGTTATAGCCCATGCTAAGGGTTTTAAAGTCCAAAATATGAAGCATTATGGGCACAGATTAAATGACAGTCTAAAATCTTAAAGTGTACTGATGAGGAGTTGCGTTTTTTTCACATTTGGAGGGATGAAAACCAGGATTTTATACCTTGACAGAAAGAGTGATTAGTTGAAGTGAGTGTCAAAACCTGCCTCGTCAGCTTGGGAGTTCCTGGACTCCTATTACTGAACTTAATATTTCACGATTTTTTATTTTTTATTTTGTCTTTTTTTTTATTTTTTAAAATTGGTAGTAGTAATAGGGAAACTTAACCAGATAGATAGGGAGCATTCAAGACAGTAGCAGAGGCCAAATCTCAAGCCCATTTAACATTGGAATGCCAAATCTCAAGCCCTTCGACAATCGACGGTGGAACTTCTTGCTGAAAATAATTAGGAAACAGTTACACTTGTATGGTTCTGCTTTGGTTGAATGAGGATGCTTAGATGGATGACTGGTAAAACTGAAACGGTAAGACGAGGAATGAATGAATTACTGCTAGTTTAGGAGTTAGCTCATGTACATGATAAGTTGTGAAGTAGCCATGTGATGTGGCATAGACTGCAACTCTGCTATGGAGTGTTGATTTGACTTATATTAAAGGTGCTAAGAATCTGAAGTAGGCCACTGTAGGAAAACTGCAGAAGTGGTGAGATAGCAGTAGCCCCCCTTCCACTGTAACCGTATCCCCTTCCTTTCCCCTTCTTACCTGTGATAGCAGTAGCCCCCCTTCCACTGTAGGTTATTTTCCCCAAACAGCTTAGTTTCCTTGACCTAGGACAATCCTGCACTTCTTCTTCTTCCTTGGGATTTCTGCAGCATTTTAAATTTCTGAAATTTGACTGTCTTAAGTTCTCATCATATTATAATTTCAGACCCATCACTTTCGGTTCTGAAACTGCAGAACAGCAACAGAGGCAGTTCTGAATTGCAGGACAGCATGACCCCTCTCCTTCCCTAACCCTAGCCAAACCTGCTCTAACCCAAATTTTGACTTTCAGTTAAATTTTCAGATCTGAATTATCCATTACAGCACCGTTTTAGAGCCTTAGGATACCTAAACCTTCTGATTCAGCCTTTCCATTTGTTGGATTTCCTGGGCAACCCTTAGATCTAGGAAAATTACTAAAATACCCGTAACCCTAGATCTGGTTTTACATCAGTTTTATTCAATAAATAAAGGATGATTCTATTGGAGGCTTCTAGTTAACGAAAGCCTGCAGCTCCAAGGAGTTTTTCTGCACACCTCCTTTTTCTTCTGCCTCCTTTCTCTCTCTCTTCTCTCTGGTTCTGCTGCATTTTACAGGAACAAATGACCATATGACTTCAAATGAGTTGATTGGAAAAAATGAAGCTACATTGCAGTTGAAAGTTCCATTTCATTTGGAAAAAGGGGCTGAGTATATTTGTCAAGGTGGCAAGGCTACCCATGGCAGTAGCCACCTGTGCCTGTGTTATTGATTCCCCCCCCCCCCCTCTTCTTCTTACATTCTTTAGTAATCAATATTAAGCTACATTAGGTCATCAAATGTCAAGTTGTCAACATAAACCACATCAAGTCATCAAAAACGAACATTGAGTCACATCAAGTGGTCAAAAATCAACATTAGGCCATAATTTCTCCCCCTCAATGCATGCAGTTTCAATAACAGAAACAGAAGGAATCGTGCTCCCACCCCCCGGCCTGCGTGGCACCAAATAGATGATGACTGCCTCCCCTGCGGCACTAAATGGATGACAAATATTAAAGCCTAGATTCATGGAAGGTAACATCTATGGCGACAGAGCCGATGAGAGGGAGGACTAACATTGTTAACCTTTTTGGGAGTCAGAATACCCAAGGTAGATGCAGAGTAAAGCACTGCGGTCAAGTTTTGAGTGGGAAGGAGTGGAGTGCTGGGCCTAGCACACATATCCAAACTGCTGAAGGAATATGGAGGCGAAGGATGGGTCCGGAAGAAGAGACTGAATGGTATTCAAGTCCAAGACACTGGAGGGAACCCTGTTTATAATAAAATTCTATAGAAGGAAACAGTTCACATATTGGTTTGAATTCAAAGTCACCTAGAACAGCTAAGAGTATGTACTACAACTGTGGCCAACTTCAAATATTCATTTGAATTCAAATTTACCTCCAACAGCTAAAAGTACCTACTACAACTATGGAAGGTCAGCAGACATGATTGTAAATGATTAGGATCCTAACTACATAGCCAGATTTGTGCAGCATGAAGAAGTAAAGGAAATCAATCAAAGAGCTGTTGATAGAATCCTAAGAGAGAAGAGTAATTATTGCACTCAATCTCAGTTCAAATCATTTCCTTGTAAAACAAGCACTCAATGTCAATTTTAAATCTTCTCCTTCTAAAGCAAGAAACACTACTTGGTTAAGTCAAGCACCTCCTATAAAGAGTGTGATTGTATGAGTGTGAAAACATAGTGGAGATTCATCTCTGTGGCATGAGTGTGAACCACATTAAATCTCTTAAGTTCTCTCTCTTTTTATCTTCTTTTCACATGGTATCATTCGTCCAGGACACAGTGGCCACCTCCAATGCATGTCTCTCTGCTGCTCAGTCAGTTACCTACAGCCCCTCTATTCCTTTGAGTCATGCTGTCACCATCAAGCTAAATGATTCAAACTATTTGCTATGGCAATCACAGTTTGTTCCACTACTCAAAGGGTGATCTTTATAGTTTCATCACTTGTTCTAAACCTTGTCCATCCCAATTTCTTCCCATTGAGAATGCTGATATCTCTAGTATGAATCCTCCTCCGACCAACCCAGCTTATCTTTGCTTTGATTTTTCAAGTCTCAAGATCAGCTCATCCTTAGTTGGTTACTTTCTTCTCTCACAGAATGTGTCCATGCCCAAGTTATTGGTTGCTTAACCTCTGGTGATTTTTGGAGCACTGTGAGTGTATTTACAATAACCTTTCCAATGCAGGCATAATGCAACTCCGCCTTCAATTACAAAGCACTAGGCGTGAACATTTTACTATCTATGGTTATCTTCTCAAAATAAAAGGAATTACTGATCTCCTTGATAAGAGCAATTTAGGCCCAATAAGACTTCGAAACATTCATGTAAATAGAAGAAAGGGAGAAACATTAGAAACTGATGATTCTTGCACTCTGGAATGTCATTTTTTTCTGGAGATCTCTAACACAAAGAGGTTTGAAGAGGATCCCAAGTTCATCAAGATAGTGACAAAATTGTTGTTCAACATATTTGATGTCACTGTCACTATGGAGAATTTATGCATTAAACTGGATCCAGATCATTGTGTGAAAGGAATGAAAACAATTCCAAAGCTTCAGATTTGATGTGGGGAAGTTAACCCAAGTCAAATGAGGTTATCAATGAAAGAAATAAACAATACATAACCATTTTGAGAAACGACAAAAGTGAATAACAGAAACTGGAATATCAGTTATACTAAAATTGGGGAATGGGAGGTGTGGGCATGTTTATAACTCTCAGGTTTCACACTGAAATTTCTCTGGATACAACCTTTCATTGAAGCAGGAAACGTTATAGTATGGTAGAAGACTAGAAGTGATGTCTAAGGGCTGGTGCCAACACTGAATTTGCTGTAGAACACTTATTATGGAGGGCATGGGCAGGGATTTGGGGAAGATGTCTTAGAAACTGGATGCAGGTAGTATAGCTTGTCACAAACCCATCATATCTAGTCACTGCTCCCGTTACCTGATGCTGGAAAATAAGATAAGGTGGAACAAATAGATCAACTTTGAGATAGTAATCATAAAGCATATGGCACATGTAAGACAAGGGAAAGTTGAAAATGATATAGTAGGACTGTAGAACAGTTAATGGAGACTTTCCTAGAAATGGAGGGAAAGATCCCTCACCATCAGCCACATGTGCCTTGTTCTCACCCTTTGTATGGAGAGATGATCAAAACAGGTTACTGGAGCTAGTCATATGATCAGATTATCTGGAATCAAGGAGCCTGGAAAGTCTAGAACTCTAGAATCAGTGGAAAATGGAAGTTACCTGACAATGTTAGATTATAACTTTAGAAGTAGCGGGAGACTTACGTCTAGGAGTTGTTGTAAACTAAGCATGCAGTGGTAGGGCCAATAATTGACCTGAGCAGATGGGCACAGCAGATTTGGGTACAGGAGCAGGTAGTCCAATTAGGGAAGCATCAGTAGGTTTTGCGAGTGTGAATGCAAGTGAGCTGAATTTTTTCTTTGCGCCATGCTATCCTTCACTGCCATGACAACAGCAGCAGATGGGACAGGCGTGCAATACTCCCCCTCCCCCTTAGCCTTTCTTCCCTGTAAATAATAAAAAAGAAGGGAATCTACCTTGTTGTAAGTTGTAACTCCTTGTTCAATTTATTATATAGTATTGTCCAATTTTGGGTGTCACAAAATTATATTGCAACTCTGTGTTCAATGTATTATATGAGAATAGGTCATCTCATTACATAGGGGCGGTATAGTTGACAAAATAAAAAGAACATACTGTTCACATGAACAGTGCCAATGGCACATTTATGCTCCTTGTCTTCATCTGGGATGAGAGTGGTGGTGGTATCTTAGCATGGCTGTGGCTGCTGTCTTCTTCTTTCTCTTCTTTCTAGTGTAGCAGGGTAAAGTCATATAGTGTGTATATGTCTCATTGAAAATCTTGAGGGTATGAACTGTATAAACCTGTCCGGTGGTCGTATTGACCAAGGCTGGTCAACATAATATGCTTTTTTTTTAGTGTTTTGTAGCAGATATATAGTTTTTTTGAGAGATCCCAACATTTTAAATATGAGCCCCATAATATGAATTTCTGATAAATAATTAGCATAGATCGGAATTCCGAAATAGGATTTTATGTTGAGTAATCTAAATAGTTGATGAAATGCTTAGTGTGCTATGGTGTAGACTGTACGGGTTATTCCCCCCCCCCCCTCTCCCTTTTAGTTTGGGCTTGAGAGAGTAGTTGTTCAATTCCTAGATTTTGTTTAAAATTATGGGGAAATAATTAGCAATTAATTATGCCACATCGAGGAAATATTAATCTTCAATTTCCCACTGTGAAAGAGAATCTTGATGACAAATCCATTCTCATCATGTGAATGATCAATTTGTTAGGTTTATCCAGAACTGGATGTTTTGATCATGAGCAAGAGATCTTGTGATTGTTATTTTGGTGATTTACCCATAAATAATTCTTTTCACTTCTGTTCCTACTGCAGCTGCAACAGTTGGTGGATTCTTTCATAATTTTTTCCAGCCAGCAAAATCTAACTGATGTAGCTGACAAAGACAATGAACGACCTCCATTCCATTCATTTGAAAGTTCCTCTGCTGTCAACCTTCCCTGGATGCATTTTAGTCCTTCAAACATAAGGATAGCACCATTTCCTACTCGTGAATATACTGATGATGAGTTCCAGTTTATCATCAAGAGAGTCATGGGAGTGCTGTATGTACCTTTCAGATTCGATTATCCCTGTCAGCTTGTTTCTTATTTGGTTTATGTGGATTTATTTTCATGAAAAACTGTTTTATGTTGATCTACAAAAAAAATCTAATGTTTTGATTAATTGGTTTTATTTGACTGGACTCTGGAGGTGCAGGTATCTGCTGGGATTTCTCTACCCCATATCTCGTCTGATCAGCTATTCTGTGTTTGAGAAGGTCTGGAAATAAGTATGACTTAGTTTTTAAGCATTTCTGGACTGCAGTTTTTTGTTGGGCTGTAAGCAGGTTGGATCGAGGGGTTTGAGTTTTGGTGATCCAACCCAAGTACAATTTAGAGATTGTCTATTCAAATTTGAGAATCCAATGAATGGTTCAATCCAAGTTTTTTTTTTGGTTGAAGTCCAATTGAAGTTGATAATCCGAGAGATTACTCACATTGCAGATGTTGTTCAGATTGTGGTTGGTCAAGCATCAATCATAAGGAGTCCAGATCAAGATCTGATCCATTGACAGTCCTTAGCATATAATTTTAGTTTTTTCATATTTTTTTCTTTATATCAGAGCTGATTATTGTGGCTTAACCTTTTGGTTTCATTTTCAATGACATAGCACCCCCCCTTCCCCCTGGCTTTCAGGAGCTGAAGATTAAAGAAGGTCTTTACATGATGGGTTTGAAAGATGAAATATTCTACCTGTCTTGGTTCATTACATACTCCATACAGGTAATTGTTGGTGGCTTATGGCTATTATTTGATTCAATATGTCTATCAATGTTTATACTGCCTGGTCAAAGGTTGACCACTTAGCTGTTTCCATTGATGCAACTGGTAGGTTCATCTAGATCTTGCGTAGGTAACATTATGCATAGAGATGGAGTGATGTTTAATTTAGATTTGTTGTTCAACCAACTGGGGCATTACCTTTTTCTTCTCAAATCATGGATCCTGGTGGTGCAGTCCACTCTTTTATATTTTTATCAGTTCTTGGATCTTGTAAATTTATGATTTGGTAGTTAGGTATAGTCCCAACATTCTGGTTGAGATTAGAATTATCTTAGTTACTGGAGAACCACTATGATGACAATTGCATCTTTCAGATCCTATAGTCTTTCTCATTTTCCCTTTATATGATATGATTTGGTACCTTCTTCAGTTTGCAATATCTTCTGGAGTCATCACTGCCTGCACGATGGGGAGTCTTTTCACATATAGTGATAAATCGTTGGTATTCGTGTACTTCTTTTTGTTTGGGATCAGCGCAATCATGCTTTCCTTTTTGATATCCACATTCTTTTCACGAGCGAAAACAGCAGTTGCAGTTGGCACTCTTTCTTTTATTGGAGCCTTCTTTCCTTATTACACAGTCAATGACTCAGATGTTCCTATGTTAGTATTCTAATGCTATTCCATTTTTGTGATGTATTTTATAAGGATTCCCCCATTACTGCAATTAATTCACTTATTGTTGGGGTTTTTAGGATATTAAAGGTCGCAGCTTCTTTGCTTTCTCCAACAGCTTTTGCTCTTGGGACAATTAATATTGCTGATTATGAGCGTGCTCATGTTGGAGTTCGTTGGAGCAACATGTGGCTGGTATTTTCTGTAGAATCTTGCTTGCAGTACATTAATGTGTCCTGCATTTTATATTTTTGAACTTACAAAAAAATGATATCTGCAGCCATCATCTGGCGTGAACTTTTTGCTTTGTCTCCTCATGATGCTGCTTGATTCACTGGTGTACTGTGCAATTGGGCTGTACTTGGACAAGGTAATTTTTCCTATCTTTTTATGCTTTCAAAGCTATTAAATTGTACTCATCAGGTCAAACTGAATATATTAAGACACTGTTAATCCCAGCTGCAGCTCACGCACTCAAATACCAACTCACAAGTCACAACAACGAACTCACAGAATAACAAGGAACAGAACAGGAATAAAGAGGCTTCATTCATCAACAGTGGCAGCAAACAACTATTATGTGAATTACTTCATCCATAGAGCTCCTACTATCACCTATATAAGAAATACACACTATCTTAAAAAGCTCCACAATATGCTTAAAAAATTACAGATATGCTTCTAATAATATGCTCATATTTTTAAATACACAGAGAGAAATTAATTAATATTCTTAATTTTTAAATATATAAAATACACAGTAAGTATCTTAAAAAGCACTACAACATGCTCCAAAAATTACATACATGTTTCTACTAATACTATCCTATTTTTAAATGTAAAACAGAAAGTAATTAGTTTTTTTTTTAATATTTAAATATCTTTTAAAGTTATTTTAATAATTTTCAAATAATTAAAATAAATAACTAACAACCAAAAATTTGATTTAACACCATCATAGCTTAGAACAAGTGATGGTATCTCACATACATTAATTTGAAGCTCATTCATCATGTATACATATATATTTTTAGTAATATACCTAATTTACCAAATAATTTTTAAAAACAAAAAAAAAAAAAAAACTATGTAGAACCAAAAACTAATTCTAACCCCATACAAAGGTCAATATTCTAGAGTAAACATACTTTAATTTGAAAGCAATCCAAGTTGATTTGATGCATGAACAGAACAAAAAATAAAAAATGGGAAGGTTTGTTCACTCACCTTGCAAGATTTGAGAAAACTTACCAATGGAGGACCAAATCTAGTGTTTGAATGAAATAGAGTTCCATGAATAAAGTGAAATGAGGATGAAAGTGTCAAAAACTGAATTTTTTTTCGAAATGGGGAAACCAAAGAAAAACATGAAATTGGGCTATTTCTGTTTGAAAAAGGTGACTTCATAAGTCGTGAAAGTATTATTTCAGCCGAAACATGCCAGAACCGAAATTTGGGCATGTTTTGGCCGAAAATTTGTGGTGTATCGACCGGAATTTTGTACGTTAGGGAAATTTGTGCATTTCGTTTCCTTTTCAAATTTTGTGGATACATCGGTCGAAATTTCGCCAATTTCGACTGAAAATTTTCCATCCTTCTTGCTTACCTTCTCTCTTTCACCTTCTTCCTAGTATACCCATACCAATCCTGACTAACTCCTCCCATGTAGGCGGTAGGCCACAATATCTGTGAAGTCCCAGCCCTGCTGTTGTGTGCATGGGTGTGGCTGCTCCACAATGAGTACTTGGCACCTGTCCTTGTTTCCTTTACTTGATTCTGTCCTGTACGTATCCATCTGGTCACTTGTTCCCCCTCCGACTGCTGCCGGTGTACACCTTAGACATCAGAGGCTTATCAACCTCTCTCCCCTTCAGATTTTTCCTATTGTGTTTATGCCCCCTTAAATTTTTTGTGTTATGTTTGCACCCAGTTTCTTTCAAATTATCTAGCAACTGTACCCCCCTACTGTTATAACAATGGGTTAAGTAATGACTCAGCAATCAGCATCTATTGTATTTTCAAAATTTTGTTATTACCCTCCTTTACTTTGTAAGAAGTATGGAATATATATATTTTTTAAAAATTGAATTGAGAAGTTAGGGAATTTTGTACATAGCATTGTGTATTCTAGTTATTTTTCCAAATTTTCCCTCAGTTATAAGGAGATTCAATAAGGGCAAATATGTCCTTTTGTATAACCAAGGTTCAAAATTTATTAGTAACCAGTGAAATGAAATAAGGGGCGAAACTGAATTTTAAATTTCTGAAATCTAACCGAAATTTTCGAAATCTCATGGAAATTTCATTATGGTCCCTGCCCTTGTGACACTTTAAGATGTGTTGGCTGTTTAATTTGAGGAAGATGCTACATTGCTACCTACATAAGGGCAATGCCTAACTATATAGAGTACCATATTGGTTCAACAACATGGGCTGAGTATGTCCACCGTTCGTAGAGGTAGGCCTACGGGGTTGAGACGATGGAGCCACCATGACACAACAACTATTGTTAGGTTGCTCATAGGTGTGGTGTGTATTTTAAGTTTGGAATTTGTAATTCATTCATATACAGTCATATTTATACATATTATTTTAATTGTGTACTACTGACTTCTACAGTTGTGTTTGACTACATGTATATTGAATTTTAGTTGTTTTTTTTTTGTTGCATTTTAATGAAGATCTTATGTTCACTTTGCATCATATCCATATTTACATCGGTTGAAATTCATGTTCTAGACTTCCAATTTCGCCCGCATATAGCTGGGCATGTGCTAATCAAGAACACCACTTTGGTTTAGGTTTTAGGCTTAACACTCCCGGTGTGTTTATTGGCCTCAAATTAGGCTATACTCCGAAAGCTAGGTGAGAATGACCACCCTAAAAACCCACCGAGATGATAGGTTGAAATCTGGAAAAAAGATTCCAAAATTTGGAAAAAATTCCGCTGAAATTTTGGAATGACCGAGATGACCAAAATTTTGAATGTTGGTTGAAACTAACAGTATTAGGCACAGGGAGACATCTGTAATAACAAGAATTTTAGGGGGTGTAAACATAATACTTTGCACACCCAAGGGGTATATGTAATTTTCTCTATAAGTTATAAAAAACCCAAAGTACCCCTTGGCATGTATGTCTATGCTCGCCCTCAAGCTGGAGCATGGAAATCAATCATGCTCAGCTTGAAACAGATAGACTGAAAACTAGGACCAAACAATGGTGAACACATCAGCCAACTAGTCGGAGGAAGCCAAGAAGAGTGTCACAATAAGTTTTTTCTAAATAGCACTTTAAAATAATAGTCCACTGTGTATTTAGTTCTTTCATGAGTTCTGGTTTACTGGCAAGTTGCAGCCTGATTGTCGCTAAACATCTCAGTTGGAGACAAGATTGGAAACTCCATCTCACCAAGTAGAAAATGAAGCCACATCAACTCTTTAAGCAAGTTGTCCAATGGCTTTATATTCTGTTACAGAATACTACTTTTTACCAAGTTTCCTCCAAAAATCTTTCAGTACCCTATAGTAAACCAATGATCAATAGTGGAGCCTGCCTAATCACCATATGAAAAGGTGAGACAGGTTCCGTCCTATGGTTAGGATGATAAATTAGTCGCTTTCCTGGGCATTTTTGGGATACTGGAGCATTCACATAGCTGCATCCCAATGAGTCTTTCTTAGGGCCAGCCGAGCAGGAACCTACAAATTTAGTATCATCAAGAATAGCATACGGTTTCGGAAATACCTTCAATCTTCTAGGTAGGTCTCCTTTCATGGCAGCCGTGCATGTATTGATATCGAAACCCTTATGGAAAATGAGATATCAGGCCTGCCAACTACAAGGTATATGAGTTTGTCGATCAAACGTCGATAACAATGAACACATCTAGCTAGTCTCTATCCCCTACTCTAAAAATCAGAGGTTGATCCATAGGAATATCATCAGGGTTTTGAGGCAAGCATTCCTGTCTTAGTCAGAGAATCCAAAAGATACTTCCTCTGAGATAAGATGACTCCTTTCTTACCGCAAACCACCTATATACCAAACACGTACATTAATTCCCATTGAAGGTGCAAAGTAACATGTAGAACTGCGTTTGACCAAGACACAGATATGCATCTAAGAATCTAGTACTCTCTTGGTCAACCCCCTCCTCCTGGTCTTTCTTAAGTGATCTTGTCTCCCCTACAACTTTAACTTCTTCTAGGGTTATCTCTTCTCCTAAGTCCTAACCAGCCCCCACCATAGCGGTTTTGGCTCTCAACCGCCAGGCCTCATAGGTTGTCATGTCATTCGCATTGGACAATATTGCCTTTGCTTTGAAGCAAGTATTTTTAATTCATCTATTACAGTCGTTGGTGGGGGGGGGGGGGGCGCTAGGGTCATTTCATATTTATGGGCAACTATGCTTGACTTACAACTTACAAGTAAGAGAAAATTAGATGCTTGCAAAGCTAAGCCTACTTTCTAAATATGGAATTAAAAACTAGAGGGCTAAAGCTTAAGAGACTAGCACAAAGTATGTAGGAGAATAACTCTAAAAGGAGGAACTAAACTGAATCCTAATTCCCCGTGCATGGACAAACTTGAGCGTTCTAAATTATTCAGGTGATCTGGTCTTGGGCTCCACAAGATCTTCTAGGAGCATTCACACTAGGCAAAATAAGAGACTGTGACAGTGTTCACTTGAACAGTGTTTTTCATATATTGATCTACATCAAGTAGGATGTGAAATAGAATCTAAGTGCAAAATCAAGCTACTTTTATTTATTTATTTAATTAAGAGTTTTTTGCAGGGTGCCCACTTAAGTGGGCTAAATTCATGGCGCCCACTTTGCACTTTTGGTAAAATTGCAAGTTACCCACGATTTACTTTTCTGTTAGTTTGAAACTAAAATGACCATTTTGCCCATAATGTGTTGGTAAGTATAATTTGTCTTTTATATTTAAGGATTTTTAGTTTCTAAATTTACAAAAAGAAGCCCTTGACTCCTACTTGATTTTAAAGGTTGGAATTTCTCCTCAGAATGCCTACCATAAGTAAGTGGAACTAAAAAAAGAATAAAGCTTTCAATAGAAACAAATGAAAATGAAGCACATAGTGAGCAATGAGCTTAAAACTCACTTGAAAGCTCGCACGAATGATTTACCCTTGCCATCATCAGAAGCTAAAATCCTCTAACATCGGGTGACCCATGGAAAAATCTGACCCTAAATTTGCTCTCGAGGACATGATCATTATGCTCCCCGCAAATCTTGATGGTCCCAGAAACATCAGTGGAAGTGATCCACTCACCATTAGGGGAGAAGCGAGCTACGGTGGCAAGATACACATGCTCACCATAGATAGAAACTTGAAGAGGCCTATCAATAACGGATCTGCCATTACAGTAGAGGATTGAATTCGACTTGGGATCCCCTGAAGTTAAGATCCCTCGTCCTCGTTCCGTTGACGAAACGCATTTGTAAGTCTTTGAAAGCTCCGGCATTTCTATTTTTTTCTCACCAAATCCGTAAACCTTTCTTTGATTCTTCTATTAGAGATTGAGATGAATTTGCTCAATTTTCGGCAACGGTAGGGGATGGGCTAGAATTTCCGACAATGTCAAGTGGGAGAAATTCCAACATTTGAAATCGAGTAGCATTTAGGGGCTTCTTTTTGTAAATTTAGAAATGTAAAATCCTTAAATATAAAAGACAAATTATATTTACCAACACATTATGGGCATAATGATCATTTTAATTTCAAACTAATAGAAAAGTTAGTGGGTGCCCTCCAATTTAGCCCACCTAAGTGGCAATCAGGAATTATAGGCCCACTTAAGTGGGCACCCTGCAAAAAACTTTCATTAAAGTTGATCTTGAATCCCGTGAACAGTGATATTTTATTTTGTCTGATTTTAGAATAAAATTTGTCCTTGGACTTTGTTAGTTTCCTGTCTGTGTTATCTAAGTTGACATAAGAGTATCTATAAGAGATTAATCATTCCAATCAGGTCCTTCCTAGGGAAAATGGAGTACGTTATCCATGGAACTTTTTATGTCAAAAGTGCTTCTGGCAAAAGAAACATAGTTTTCAACATCATGCTATAGATCATGCAGTTACAACTAAAGACAAGGCGTGCATAAATGCAGCCAGTTTTGTGGGTAATGATGTTTCTGAACCCACAGTTGAAGCTGTAAGCTTGGATATGAAGCAGCAAGAGCTTGATGGGAGGCAAGTATTCTGATTTTTTGGACATGGATTTCTGATCATTTTTACTGGATCTTTGATTGACAGGCTCTTTCTTTTGTAGATGTATCCAGATACGTAATCTGCATAAGGTGCATGCTACAAAAAGGGGGAAATGCTGTGCTGTGAACTCTCTACAGCTTACTCTCTATGAAAACCAGATTCTTGCTCTTTTAGGTAGGCCTGCTTATTTTATTCCTGTGACATCCAGTTATTCAGGGTGAATGAATTTTTAATGCTTCAACCTACTCATGACTTGAGAGAGACTAATCCACAAATCAAGGTCTAGGTTATTCCATTTGAGGCATGGTAAGATGAAAAGATGACCCTTCTAATCCTGTCCTATGGCACTGCCTTAGGAGGTGGAGCAGTGCGCTTTCGACTCTGGGGAATTAAGATTTGGTTTGTGTTGCCATCTGTTTTGATGTTAGTTCCCCCTCTCATTTGTTATGCTAATCCCACACTTAGGACACCCCAAGGAGCTGTTGTTGGCAGGGGACTTAGCTTGATTCCCCCCCGGGGCCCTCATCTCTTGTTTTCCAAAAAAGAAGAAAAAAAAAAAAAAAAAAAAGAAGAAGAAGGCCTAATAATGATTGGTGTCTTCCCTTAAGTTAGAACCATGGCTGATATAGCTTTCTCCCACCAGGATTTTCCATTAATTTCTTTCCTGAGTGGGAGGGAGAATTGATCCCAATTGATCCTTTTCTCCCTTAGAGAAAACACCACAGGTCAAGGACCTGAATGGCCCGTTCATGGAACTGCTGATCAGCCACCTTGACAGATCTATGTTTCTTGGGAAATTAGCAGTGCTGCCCTCTGAGGTTTACTGTTGATTGAATGCCATCCCAGTATATCACTGCCCAGCTGTTTGTCCTTGTTTGAGTAAACAACTACACACCCCCTACTATCAGTAAATGGCTGTTAAGTAGTGTTGTCAAAGAGTCCGCCTAGGCGGCAAGGTGGTTTTTCAACCGCCTTGTTTTTGAACCTCTTAATTGACGTGCTGTTTTTTTTTCCCGCTTTTTTGCCTAAGTGCTAGCGCTTTGTTGCCTTAAACACCTTATTGCCGCCTAGATGCTAAAGCAGCCTTTTTTTGACATTTTGTACGTGAATATATATATATATATATATTTTAAATAAAAAAATTATTTTACAAAGCCATATATAAATTTAATAGCTTAGTCATTTCGGAATCGAGGCCCAAATTGCAAAGGAACTCCTAGCGGGACCCCGTGCCCGTAAGCAACAGAATGTAAAGCATGAGTTATACTCAACTTCGAGAATCAATGAATCATTAAATGGACAATGACTTGGAATTAGGAATACTGAGATATATTAATTTATCGTGTTGGCCCCATTAGTACATAGTCATTGTTGTGATGTTTTGGAATTGAACTTATGTTTGTGTTCTTTTTTTGGTTAATTTTTCATAATTATGATTCTTGGATGCTTTATTTTTTTGATGAATGTCACTATTGAATATTTTTTTTAGCTTATTATAGAAAGTAGTTGTATTGAAAAAATTTTACCCAACCGCTTTGGTCGCCTTATTGCAGCCTAGGCGCCGCTTTGTTGCTTAGTCGCCTTGGCAGAGCCCCAATCACTTTAGTCGCCTTGCCGCCTTGACAACCTTGCTGTTAAGTAGTGATGTCATCTTGTTAATGTTTTCTTTAGGATGTCGCTGCCCTTGTAATGACTTGAAGTACCTATTCTACCTTGTGAACCAACTGCATCTGCTCTTCCTTCCACCGGCCCACTTCTCCTTCTGATTGCATTTACCAAGAGATGGCTTCACTCCGGTGAGTATAGAACCTTTGATGATTTCTCCCTCTCCCTTCTAAGCCAATGCCTTCTCCACCACAAACCACAACCACAAAACCTCCTAAGATGCCCCATGTCACTTTTGTGATCACAACAGGTCCTACTTTGTCTTCTCCTCTTTCCTTTCTGTACTGGTCATTTCTTTACTTCGTTTCTACTTTCTTCCCTCTCATGCTCCATATCCTCTTTTCTTGTGGGCTGCTTCTCCTCTCCTCCTCGAGAAAGCACAATAGAGACAGGTTCATGTGCTTCAGGTCCTTGCCAGTAAAGCGTTTAGACACAACAGGTTTTGATACTTCTCAGTAAAGGGTTTCTGCAATGTGACAGATCAGCTGGGACTCCTGAAGGGTTCCATTTTATATGCTACCATGCACTAACCCTTCCAAGTACTAATAATTCAAGAGGGAGGAGGAGGACATGGAAATGAAGGAAAAAAATTACTAGGGTTTTGAAGCCTAATAAAGGTGAGCCTTTTCTTTCTTCATAGAAAGATGAAATTTTGGAAATAAAATACTTGCTTTAGCAATACAACTTTTTATATTTTCTTTTTGCTACCTTCTTTTTCTCATTTTAAACCTACGAGTGATAGATTGAATTTCAGACAAAGGTTCATTACTAACCGTATATACCCAAAAGGGAAAAAATTATAGAGAATAAATTCTGAATTTACAAACTAACAAGCTGAAAGAAAGAAAAACCAAGAGGGGAAAAAAAATCTGTGAGTTCATAAGTGAGATGGTTGCCTTGTGGTTGGGGTCCAAATCACATATGAAGCTGATGACATGGCATCTGTGCACTGTAGATTGATTACCCAAGCGGTTAACCTGGGTGCCATGGCGTCCCTCATCAATGGCCAGACCTGACAGATGGATCTGCTTTACCTGAGAGTGAACCCAAAGAAATCTGCCCGATGGACCACTAAGAGAGATACTGGAAGCACTAGCGGAAGAGGGGATTGAGGATGAAGACTGGAAGCATAGACAGGATGGAGAGAACATCAAGGTGCCCATGAAAGGTGAGGGTAGCACCAGGAGTGGCTGATGGTTGTTAGAGGGTGAAGTTAGTGATTGTGTGAGGATTGTCTGATGATCCAGCAATGGACAAACTGTGCAGGTTGTTGACAACATCCAGACCACCAGCGACTGCAGGACATGTGGATGCAGTGTGTGACCTTGTGGTGGTGGTGCAGCTGATGAAGGTTCTGTAAGAGAGTGGTTATGGGTAATTTAGAAAAAAGTTCATTTCTTAGTTCAACTTCAAAAAACTGGGTGAGGAGCAAGGAATAAATTTCAGTTGAAGGCAAGATTTCAACCCTAGAAAAGGGGGGAAACATTTTTGCCTCCTCCCTATTTTAAGCATAATATACACAATGAAACTATTATTTTACCAAGGAAACAACTAAAAAGTTAACATTTAAGTATATACTACCACATGACTGACTAGAACCGAGATACCAACTGTATTACACAGTTACATAATATATAATTATATGCTACATAGCATGGTAATGGTTAGAAATTGTAAGGATAAATAAGTATAGATGCAAGGATAACGACAAGATGGAACTAGGAGGAAACTCTGTAGGTGGGTGGCAGAAATTGTAAATAAGTGGAAGTGTTTTTAAGTAATGGCAGAATAAAAATACTGTAAGTCTATTAATAATGTCAAAAGTGTAAAAAAGTGAAAGTGTTTAATAATTGCGGAATTGTGAATAGGTGCAAATCTATCAATGGATGGCAAATTTGTAAATGGGTTAGAACACAAGATTATAACATATGGGAGAGGGAGTAAAGTTGGAAAATACATATGGGAGTTTGAGTAAAATTGGAAAATAGAAAAGAACAAACATTTAAAGGAAATAGGATAGAAGGGAGGTGCAGTTTGAAACAAATAGTAAAGATGGAAACTAGGTGAAATAAAAGAACAAAGAGTCGTGGTTTCGGGATTTTGTTTACCGACGGGAGTTGGAGATTCAAACTGAAGGGGGAAGACTGCAAGAGGCCGATGGCTTATGGACTGCGGTGATGGTTGGGGCTTCTAGATTTAGGAATGTTTTCTTTCTCCACTCAGTTCTTCTTATTCTCTCTTATTCTGTCTCTCAATTCATTCCTGTTTTCATTTTCTTTCCTGCTTCTGCTCCTCTCTCTTGAATCTCTCGTCTCTCCTTGTTCTTTCTCTGTGATTTCTTTTTCTCCTTATGTGCTTCTAGTTTCTCCTTCTCTTTTCTCTTTTCTGGTTGCCACCGAAAAACAGGTCTTTTTATTTCTTTTTTTGGCACAAATGAGGTGACATGAGGGATGAGAGCAAGAAAAACTGAAAAAAATTTCAATGAAGCTCAAAATCCGCTCAAAATCCAGATAGGTGAAATGAGGAAACAGTTTTGCAGGTTCTGCTCGAAAAAGTGGAATTTATAATATGCAAATGTGTTGTTTCAGCTGAAATTTCGTATCATTTGCGCCAAAACAAGAGACTGGGACAAAATCTCTGTGTTTTTGTTTCGTTTGCAAGAAAAGCAGATATTTCAGTCGAAATTGGTGAATTTCACCAATTTCGACTGAAATTTATTCCATGGTGAGGAGTGATATTATCATACTTATTGGGAGGACTTTAAATAAAGGCAAACCTCACGTGGTGGACCTAATATTTTCCCATGCTTCTCATACGAATGCTCCTTAAACATTCAATGGGTTCTGATGTCCGTGCCTCAGTGGCATCCAAGATGAGATTTCAGCTCTTTCAAAACATGAGAAATAGCCTTCCCACAGAGGGAAGCTGGATGATGTATGTGTGACTTGTCATACTAGGCAACCAGTACTTAAGAAACAAGATGATGAATGTATCTAATAATGAGTATTTGCTATTCATAACCCATCCAATGTAGTTTTGTCCAGTAGCTTTCCATGCAGCAAGGAATATGTCAACCTGTCCTTTGTTTATCAGATGCTTCAGCTCCTTTAATGTGTTCTTGACTGACTCGAGCAATCAGCTACCAATATGGATGTGTTGACTGAAAATTTGTGAGATATGCACCGTACTTGATTGTATTTACAGGCATAAATTGAATACGTTCTACATTGAAACATTTTTTTATCTCTCCAGTCTCCACCCCCGGCCTCACCAAAAAAAGAAAAAAGGAAAAGAAACAGTATGGTTGATAATTGATATAGAAATGTTCTAGAAAGCAGAATGACGGTAAGGTAGGTTGAAAAGATATATATAGCTGCTCTGAATTTATTTATTTATTTTTTTACTTTGAAAGGGCACAATGGAGCTGGTAAAAGCACTACAATTTCTATGCTTGTTGGCCTCCTTCCACCTACTTCTGGGGATGCTCTGGTGTTTGGGAAAAATATTTTAACTGATATGGTATTCTTCATCCCCTTCAAAGGTTTATGTTTTTCCTCATATATATATATTATCTCAATATAAGATATGACCTGTTTCTCTACTTTAGTCTGCTCTTGTTCTGGTTGCGTTCTCATGCTTTTGTCCAGCTTTGCCTACTACTTTTCCTCTGCCTTTATTCATTTTTATTAATATTTTGTTTTCTTTTCCAGGTTGTGTTATCCCCTTTCCACAGCTTTAGCTTTTTGTTTATAGTGTTTAACCAAAAGCTTCTTTAACACTGGTGATAAATAAAAGTTATTGTACTGATGTTGCATTTGAACAATTCTATTTATGTTGTTTTTTCCTCAAAGACAGAACAAAGAGATATAATGTAAAATTATGTTCCTCATAATTTTCTGCAGCAGTTTCCCTTCTCAATATGTTTTCTCTTATACACAAGCATTGGCCATTGGGTTGTGTGGGGGTTATATTTGTCCCCAATTGTAATTGCAATGAAATGTGGATGTGCTTGTTTTTTGTCCAGAGTATTGTGTTACTGACTTCATTTATCTGACTCTTCCTATTTTTGTTTTTTTTTTTTTGGTGTTTCACAGTAGTATTGTATTCTTTCTGATATAATGGCAGATATGCTTTTTGTAGGATGAGATTTGGAAGGGGTTGGGTGTATGCCCTCAAAATGATATTCTTCTTCCTGAACTAACTGTAAGCTCAAAGACTCTTTCCTCTCTTAATTTTTGGTAGTTAATCATTTATTACCCAAGAAATATGCTGTAGGTATGATGTAATAACAGTAGATAAGAAGGATGATGTTAGCGGTGCTTTTCATCCTGCATCCAAACAGAATTCACGAAGCATTATCTGTAGGCTGAAACTGCTGGAGTCTATGTTGTGTTGTTTTTTTGTGTACCTTTGTTCCTATCTTTTGTAATCTTCTTGTTTTCTAGCTTTTTAATGGTTTGAGAAATCCTGACTTATGTTGAGTGACATAGCAGGCTTTTATCTATAATAATAATATGACTGATGAATAAGAGATTCCCAATGTGGGACTATTACTATATTATATCATAGACAAATATTTCTACCATTCTTAATATTTCTACTGTATTACTGGATTCCCTCTCAAGTTGGTGTGTAGATATTTATCATGCCCAACTTACAAGTGATATTACTGAAAGCTTTAGTACTCGAACTCTTTGTAAGCGCATCAGCCCTGTCATTGTCAGATGTCACAAAGGGGATATGGATCAGCCTGGACTCAATCTTCTCCTTGATGCAGTGTCTATCAATCTCCACACGTTTAGTTTTGTCATGCTGTACCTGATTGTGAGCTATAATAATTGCTGATTTCCTATCCTAATACAACTGTATAAGTGTTCCAGAATCTGGTCCAAGCTCTTGAAGTAACCATTTTAGCCATAACACCTCACACATTCCTTGTGCTATTGCTCTAAACTCAGCTTCAGCATTGGACCTAGCCACCATTGCCTGTTTTTTACTCCTCCAAGTCACCAAGTTATCTCCCACATAAGTACAATACCCAGAGGTAAACCTTCTATCATCAGGATATTCTGCCTAATCTGCTTCCGTTTATGCTTCAATCTTTGATTGTCCATGAGGGGAAATCAGAATTCCTTTTCTTGGAGTAGCTTTTATGTACCTCAGGATTTGATAAACAACATCCAGGTGTGAAGAATAAGATCATGCATATACTGGCTTACCAAACTAACAACAAATGTAATATCTGGTCAAGTATGAGATGGGTAAATCTACTTCCCAACTAACTTCTTATCTCTGGTTTTGTCTACTGGATCTCCTTCATTTGCCTTCAAGTGTAGGTTGGGCTCAACTGGGGTTTCAGCTGGTTTGCACCCTAAAATCCCAATTTTAGTCAACAAATCTAGAGTATAATATCTCTCAGAGAGAGAAATACCATTGGCCAAATATGCTAGTTCCAGAACTAGAAAGTATCTCAGTGTTCCCATATCCTTGATTTCAAATTTTGTTCCCAAAAAATGCTTCAGGGCTGAAATCTCTTCTTTCTCTGCTCTCAGTGATAACAATATCATCTATGGGCACTAGCAATATAGTTGTATGGGAGTCCTATTTCTTGATGAGTAGAGTATGATTAAAATTGCTTTATTTGTAGCGGATATACACTATGGCTTTATAAAACCTCCCAAACTAGGCCTCGGGGATTGCTTCAATCCATACGAGGCTCTCTTCAATTTACACACCTTTCCATGAGTCTCAGTAGTGGCATGCACTGGTGGTACATCCATATGTATTTCCTGAATTTCTCAGTGAAGAAAAGCATTTTTTAGATCAAGTTGCTGCAAACTCCATTCTTGATTTACTGCATATGAGAGAACAACCCATAGTGTATTCATTATTGCAACTGGGGTAAATGTCTCCTGAGGAAACCCCTTAGCTATCAATCTTGCTTTATATCTCTCCATGATCCCATCTGCCTTGTGCTTAATGACTAACACCTACTTGCATCCATAGGTCTACTTTCCAGTAGGTATGGTCACCAACTCTTATGTCTTGTTTTCTTTAGAGGTCTCAATTTTTCATCCATTGCTTCCTTCCAGTTTGAGTTGAGTCACTGCTTCCTGCCATGCATTAGGAATAGAAGAAAAGGACAAAGGAGAAATAAAGTTCTTAAATTCCGAGGATAGGGACTGATGAAACAAAATTGGAAATTGGGTGGTTGGTGCATGCGTGTGTTTGTTTCTGCAATTGGCAAGTTTAAAGAGGGATCAGAAGTTGCTTCAGAAATTGACCTACCAAGAGTAGTGTCTTGACTCTCTTTAGGACTAAGAGTAGGAGCTTCCAATGGGTAGGTATAGTAGGGGACCGTCTCTTGCTGATTTGTTGATAAGTTTTAGAGGTGATGTCAGGGTTGGTTGTTGCACCCCTTGCACGCCATTGTCTTGGTCCACTAGTAGTTGTTCATATCTGGTAACTCCGTCTTCCAAGTGAGGTTCATTAGTAGGGATATTAGAGGGTGTGGCCAAAGAGGAAGAAAAATTGGAACCTCTTCACTAATACCCTCCCCCTAAAGAGGTGTAAGGCACAAGCATTTGGGGAGAGAGGATGATAACACTTGTAGCCCTTCTGGGTGGCAGAATAACCAAGAAATATGCACTGTGACCCACGTGGATCCGACTTTCCGTGAAGGTGATGATTTCGGGCGAAGGCAACTCACCCAAACACTTTTAGAGGAACAGTAAATGCTGCTGTCCTAAAAGGATTTCAAGGGGATAGCATTGTTGTAAGACTCGAAACGGCATTCAAGTAATGGGGTAGGCTGTAGTAAGAATGGCATCCTCGGAAAATTGAGGTGGCACATGCATAATAAACATTAGGAATCTAGTAACCTCAAAAGGCGTCTATTTATGTGTTCAGCCACTCCATTTTGGGGTGGGGTGTCAACGCAACTAGTCTGACGTATAATCCTATGGTTAGCAAGATAAGAGGGAAACTCCCCACAGTTCCATTATGAGTATGCACGATTTTCAAAGTGGCCCCAAATTGGATAATAACCATGTTATGAAAAATTATAAAACAAAAGAAACACCATTGTTTTGGTGAAGCAAATAAACTCACGTGGTTCTAGTGCAACAAGCAATAAAGGTGACAAACCAATGATTGCTAGAAGTAGAAATAATGTGACATGGACCACACACATAAGAATGAATAACAGAAAACAGAATATTACTTCAGTTATCTGAATTCTGAAATAGGGTAAACATGTCCAGTCTGCTTTGCCAAATGCAAGCATCACAATTCACAATGAAAGTCATTTAAATTACAATGCTAATTAAATCTGGAAAGTTTAGCTAAAGTGGTAAAAGGTTGTGGCTTAAATGATGATGCCATTGTAGTAAAGTAAAAAGAGCAGAAGAATCGGAATAGGAGGCCATAATCGATGCTGATGGAGACCCGTCCAACATATAGAGCTCTTGTTGCCGTTTTTCTCTACCAACTGTACACCTCGTTTCTATCTCCTGAAACACACAATGAGAGGGAAAAAAAGGTTATTTTGCAACTCAAGTCTCAAGTGATGTTGCTAATAGATAAGAGATTAGTAGAAAAATTAGGAACATGCAAATGGAGGACAACTGTAAAGAAGGTGAACGAATGATGGATCCATTTCTAGAGACAAGGAAAGAGACCCATCTCCAATATGGACATTGTAATTCAAAGTAAAAGAGGAATAAGTATGAAATAGAGCAGAAGAACCAATCATATGATTGGTTGCCCTATAGTTAATTATCTGTGAGGAAGTACTTGTGGTGACACTGATAGCCGAAGGTACCTATGGTGGGATGTGTCTCAAAGGAAGGGACTATAGCATAAGTGATATTGGCATTAGAAATCAATGTAGAAGAAGATGCTTCAAGTCTGGTCATCAACTGACGAATATGCTGGAGCTCATTTGAGGAAAGAGGTGTTGGACCATTCTGATGTTCTAGATTGGCTTGATGGCCAGATGCTTGAGGATTTCCACTCTGATTGGCATTTCGCCCCCTCTATGGAAGGTGGTTCATCAGGCATGTAGCTTCCAACACTTGTCCTTGGTGTGACGTTCTTGACGACAATAATCACACTTTACTTGGGTACAAGAAGAATCACCCATACGTGAATGAGAGCTACCTGTACCATCCACTAGTGCAGATCTGTCTGGCATCTGAGTGTGAACCATCCTCGTCCGGTGTCCATCCTTAGTTTCCACTATGACATAGGCTTGCTCCAAGGATGGAAAAAGTTCTCCTGAGAGGATGTGAGCCGGTATTTGATCAGACTCCATTTTTAGTCCAGCTAAGAATCATAGAAATGGAGCGTATCTTCTCACTTTTGATGGGGAGCAACATCAGCATCATAGGTTAGAGTGAAGTGTACGTAGAAGTCAACAGTCTAATAATATCCGTGGAGGGTATTATTGTATTGGGCCAAAGTGAGATCCTTTTGTTGTAGCTGATGAATTTTTTGCTGAATCTCAAAACACTGAGCATCATTCCCAACCTCCGAATATCCTTAGTAACCTTCCATATTGTCGTAGCATCTGGAAGGAGGAGATAACTTTCTGCAATACTGTGTTTAATGGAATTAAGTATGAATAGCATAACCAAGCATTCATCAATCTCCTACTTGTTTTGTGTTGCACTAGGAGTGGAGGGTTTGACAGATGTACCATGAAGATAACCTGTATGGCCATGAGCAGCCACCACAAGAGAAATGTTATGAGACCATTGGATATAATTAATCTCATTAAGTTTGACAGTGGTCATCTGGAATGGGGAGGAATCACGTTCCAGTGAAACTAGAGTTTCCTTTATTACAGATGTACTAGAGGTCCAGAAGTGAAGGAGGCAATAGAATTGGAGGCCATCGCACGGAATCAAAGAAATGACTTATCTAAAGAAAAGATCACAACGTTAATAGGGAAAAACCAACCCTTGGTAGGAGGAATTTGCTCTCCACCAAGGGAAAAAAGCCATAAAAGGAAGTTGGTAGGTGAAAAAAGGTTTAGAAAGTGGAAAACAAGGAAATGAAGCCCCCTAGGAGGATTACAGAAAGGGGGAGGGATACCCTAGGGTCCTTCCAAAGGGGAAGGGAAGGCTAGCAGTGAAGGTTGAGGACCCTAAAGGCCTCGCAACAAATGTGCGATGGCCTTAGGGGCCTCGCAAATGAGTAGCAATGGCTTAGGAGCCTTACAATCGGGAGGCCGAGGTCTTAGGACTTCTTGTTGAGATGGCGGAGGCCTGATGACAGTTCTAGGACCGGACAAAGTTGACGGCGGTGGTCCTAGGCCATTGTGGGAAGGGGGCAATGGTTTTTGGGTAGGGGGGAGAGAGGCAAAAGGGAAGGAGAAGGGCGGTGGGGTTCAAGGTGTTTTTTGTAGTGATTTTTCAGATCTGTGGCTCTGATACCATGTTGAATGGTTTGGAAATCCTAACTTATGTTTGACATAGCAGGTCCTTGTTTATAATATTAGTATGACAAATGGAAAGAGATGTTCCCAATGTGGGACTATTACAATAAAATATCCTAGACAAACAGTTCTTCCCTTCTTAATATTCATGTTGTATTACAACACTAGCTTCATCCATATGGGAGGTTTTTTTTTTTTAATTTTTCCCCCCCCTTTCTTTTTCTATTTTCATATTGTTGTCAAAAGACGTTCCCACACCCCTTTTGAGACTAGTGCTGGCTAGCGCTAGTGCTAGATTATTATTTCCTTTCATTCTCAAACTTGTATTCCCTTTTTTACTCAGAGTAGGTTACCTACTGATTTTAAAGTATAAAAAACCCATTGGGGGCTATGAATAAAGCATAATTCACCAAGTAACAATTTGTTAGCTTACAACCCATATTTATTATATATGATGACATGAACCAAGGAACAAATTTCGATCGATATGGGAATTTCGACCTTGCAAAAGGCTGAAATTCCTATGTTTTGGTTGAAATTTCGACCAAACCGGACACTTTTTTTCCGGACAGTTGTAACTTCAATTTTGGGCCTCATATGGACTCAGAATGATTTGGATTCTTGCGTACTACGTATTACAAGCATAATAAACACTATAGAACTACTAGTTTACCAACAAAAAAACCATTAAAAATGTGTAACATCCAACTTTCCAAGTATATACTACATATTAGAACAAGCGAGAATGTTACTAATTACAAGTCTACTCTATTCAATGTCTCCCTCTTCCGTCCGCACCCCATACAAATGACAATACAAGTTCCATGATGTTTGCCTCATATAGTTTTCGACGTAGTCAGCAACTGTAGCTTTGTATGTGGCCTCATCCACATGCCTAAGATTTCCTAATGGTGGTAAGTTATGAATCTCCAAATAAGGAACTGGCTCAACTGCATATGGAAAGGCTGGTGGTGGGCCTGGTGGCTGTGGAATAGAGTGGAAGATCTGCTCAACAAATGAAGGAGCACCCTGGCTGTCAGCATAAGGGTAAGGTCCATACTGACAATAAGTCCCAGTGGCTGATTCCGATAGGTGATAGTGGGAGGGACACCATAAGCTCCATAGGCTGCTCCATAACCATAAGGCTCCACTAGTGGTTGACCCTAAATCTGTTAGCCAGGAGGGACACCATATGGTCCATAACCATAAGCTCCATAACTTGACCTAGTAGAACCAATACTCCCCACAGTAGTATCATATGAGGACTTTATAGGCCTATGCCATTCGGATCCTCTGGAGGTGGAGGAGTCTCTTTAGGGTTAGGCCAGTCAGCCACTAGTGGAGCCTTATGGTTATGGAGCAGCCTATGGAGCTTATGGTGTCCCTCCCACTATCACCTATCGGAGTCGGCCACTGAGACCTTATTGTCAATATGGACCTTATCCTTCTACTGACAGCCAGGGTGCTCCTTCATTTGTTGAGCAGATCTTCCACTTTATTCCATAGCCACTAGACCCACCACCAGCCTTTCCATTTGCAGTTGAGCCAATTCCTTATTTTGAGATTCACAACTTCCCACCGTCAGGAAATCTTAGGCATGTGGATGAGGCCACTTACAGAGCTGCTGTTGTTGACTATGTTGAAAACTATATGGGGCAAACATTATGGGACTTGTATTGTCATTTGTATGGGGTGCAGATGGAGGAGGGAGATATTGAATAGAGCATGGAAAAAAATTCGACCGATATGGTCGATATTTCGATCGAAATGCCTGCAAAAAATGAAATCAAAACGAAACATAGTTCTAGGAATGAAAAGTGTCAAATATCGTTTCGTATCGACCGATATATCGGTCGATACAAGTCGAAATATCGGCCCGATACCATATCGGGTCAAAACGATACATGCGTAAGCTTTAAAATTTCCAAAACGACCTAGTTTTCGACCTACCGAGCCTTTTTACCTGTTTTGAGCGATATCGCCCTGGAAATTTTGACCTCTTTTTGAAATTTTTTGTGATTTCTCTTGCTTTCATCCCCTTTTACACCTAATTTCTACAACTCCATTTCCTTCAAACACTTGATTTGCTCCTCCATTTGTGCATTTTCTCAAATCTTGCAAGGTAAGTAACCAACTTCCTCATTTTTTTATTTTTGTTTCATTTGTGCCTTAAATCATGTTAGATTGCTTCCAAATTTATGTATGTTTACTTTAGAGTGTTGATCTATGAATTTGTAGTGTGAAAATTATTTTTTGATTCTTCCTACTATTTTTTTATTTTTTTGTTATTAAAAATTATTTATTAAATTATGTATATTGCTAAAAATGTATATGTATAGTACATGTATAAGCTTCAAATGAATGTATGTGAGAGTTGAGACACCATATTGCTGTGATGGTGTTGAATTAATTTTTTTCTGTTAATTATGTAATTTTACTGTATTTAATATATATTTAAATTATAAAAAAAAATTTAAATATAAAAAAAACTAATTAATTTCTGTTTTAAATTTTTATATAGTAGAGTATTAGTGGAAGCATGTATGCAATTTTTGGAGCATGTTGTGGATATTTTAAAATAGTTTGTGTGTATTTTATATATTTTAAAAGACATAAGATATATTTTAAGATAGTTGTGTCCCTACCACTATCAATTATCGGAGTCAGCCACTAAGACCTTATCAATATCCTTATCCTTCTCTTGAGAGCCAGGGTGCTCTTTCAATTTGTTGAGCAGATCTTCCACACTATTCCACAGCCACAAGGCCCACCATCACCAGTTCCTTTGGAGATTCACAACTTCTCACCGTCAGGAAATCTTATGCATGTGGATGAGGCCACATACAGAGATGCAATTGTTGACTATGTCCAAAACTATATGGGGCAAACATCATGGGAGTTGTATTGTCATTTGTATGGGGTGCAGACGGAAGAGGGAGACCTTGAGGTTTGAATAGAATAGATTTATAAGTAATAACATTCTCGCTTCTTCTTTGATTCATGTACTATATACTTGGAATGTTGGATGTTACATTTTCAGTAGTTTTTTTAGTAAACTAGTAGTTCTATAGTGTTTATTATGCTTGAAATAGGTAGTATGCAAAAATCCAAATCAATTTGAGTGCATTTGAGGCTTGAAATTGAGTTTTCAAGAGTCGAGAAAAAAGTATCTAGTTTCGGTCGAAATTTCGACCGAAACATGGAAAGAAATTTTCATTTTGATCGATATTTTTTCCTTGGAAGAGAATAGACTTGTAATTAGTAACATCATCGCTTCTCATATGTAGTATATACTTGGAAAGTTGGATGTTAAAATTTTCAATGATTTTTTTTAGTAAACTAGTAGTTCTATAGTGTTTATTATGCTTGAAATAGGTAGTATGCAAGAATCCAAAGCAATTTGAGTCCATATGAGGCCCGAAATTGAGGTTCCAAGTGTTTGAAAAAAAATGTCTAGTTTCGGTCGAAATGTTGACCGGAACATAGGAATGTTGGCCCTTTGCAAGATCGAAATTCCCATATCGACCGAAATTTGTTCCTTGGTTGCGAGGTCCAGTGCTGAGGCCGAGTTTAAGGCGATTGCTTATGACGTTTGTGTGGTACTATGGCTGTAGGGATGCTTCAGGAGGTTGGGACAGATTCGGAGGTGCCTATACAGTTATGCTGAAATAGTAAGTCAGCGATCAACATAGCTCACAACCCAATACATCATGATAGGACTAAGCATGTGTACATTGTCAAATATTTCATCAAAGAGGAGGTTGAGGCTGGGTTGATCCATATCAACTTTGTTACTTTAAACGAGCAGCAGGCTAATGTGTTCACAAAGAGCTTAAGCACGATGGTGTTAAATAGTACTATTGGCAAGTTGGGCATGATAAATATCTATGCTCCAACTTGAGGGGGAGTCTTGTGAGTCAGAATTGTGTGGAGGAGATCTTCCAGATTTGGGTGATTTGATTTAGGTAGTTTACTTTCTTTTTCTATTTCTTATTGGGACTTTGTGAGTAGGTTTTCTAGGATCTTATTTTTCTTGAAAGATTCCCACACTGGGAAGGTTTTTTTTGTTTTGTATTCGATAAGTTTCAAGTATAAATAAGGCTCCTGCTGTATTCTTCACACGCAAGTCAGGAATTCTTCAATTCTTTCAACAGACTGTTTTTTTCTTTATGCATATTTGCTGTTGACTTAAGCAGATCTCTTACATAGGCTACTATATGTAAATTGGATAGATTCTTAAATCTCCTCAAGATGGTTGGTGTAGTGAGAGGACCTTTTTCTCATACCAATCTTGTTACTGTTTTTCATTGCACTTGAGGGACTACACCTTGCTAGACTTCAAGCTCAAAAATATTTGTCTGGAATATCTGGGCTTTGTGGAGTTTGTAGCATATTTGTGGCAATATTTCAGCTTGAAGGATCAACTGGGAATATGGGGGGTAACAATCTCTCGAGGAAAGAAAGACTGCTATGATTGATAATATATCTGGTGAAGTCACCCGGGGGGGGGGAAGAAGAGTGTGGCATCATCTCAAAGGCAAATCAAAGTTGGTGCCTAAATGGCTCGTTAAGAACTATCATTGACTTGTAAGGAAGTGCTTTGAGGTAATAAACCTTGGGAGGTGAGGGAGGTTTATTGTCTATGTGCCTTTGTAGATTTAAATATTGGATTCAAGAATCAAACTTTTGCTTCATCTTTTGTATCACTGCAACTAATGTATTGGCTGTGGATTATTCTAGCGATTTCTTAGTAGGTCTGACTAGGAAAAAGGAGTTGATCATATTAATTGTGACTTTCTTGGCGGGTTCCATTGACAACTAAGGGAAATGGATGAAAATGTTGTATCGCTACTCAGTTTAGTATATGGAACTGCAGCAGGTTTATTCCAGGCTTGAGGGGTGTTTGAAGGGATTTATCTCCTCTTGTTTTCCATGACATCAATGTAGGGGCCTTTTCATCATGGAAAAAGGAAAATTTTATTTTATGTCTTCTTATATTTTGTTTAATTCCAACACCTCTTGTAGCATCACATCAACAATTTCCTGATATCTCAACTGCATTTGAGGTATTCTGAGACTAACCTTGCATGCTCAAAAGCGGGTTAAAATTTATGCTTCCACATGGTCCTCAAAATTTGTGCTTCCACATGGTCCTCAAAAGAGGAATTCCCCCCCCCCCCCGCTAATCCAACCTTAACTTTGCATTACTATGCCCCCTTCCGTAGCTTAGTTAGCGGATGAGCATCTATATATTTTTTCAAAACCCAAAAATAACCCTACAATTATCTCTTTACTTATTTGCTCTTTTCAAGTTATAATACTATCCTTAATTAACTATGGAAAAAAAAAAACTTAAAAAAAAATTTTCATTTCAAAAAAAAAAACAAAAAAAAAAAAAAAAAAATTTTTTTTCTCCAAAAAAAAAAAAAAAAAAAAAAAAAAAAAAAAAAAAAAAAAAAAAAAAAAAAAAAAAAAAAAAAAAAAAAAAAAAAAAAAAAAAAAAAAAAAAAAAAAAAAAATAAAAAAAAATAAAAAAACCAAAAAAAAAAGAGAAGGGCCAAAAAAAAAAAAAAAAAAAAAAAAAAAAAAAAAAAAAAAAAAAAAAAAAAAAAAAAAAAAAAAAAAAAAAAAAAAAAATAAATTAAATATTTTAAATTTAAAAAAAAAAAAAAAAAAAAAAAAAAAAAAAAAAAAAATAAAAAAAAAAAAAAAAAAAAAAGAGGGAGAGGGGGAAGAGAGAAGAAAAAAAAAAAAAAAAGAAGAAAAAAAAAAAAAAAAAAAAAAAAAAAAAGAAAAAAAAATTAATTTATTAATTTTTACTAGATTCTGGAAATAGGAGATAGAAGTGGAATTAGTTGAAATTGTTGAGACAATCTAGGAAACAGATGTTAGAGATAAACAAGGATAGAAAATGCGTATTAGAGCGGAACAATAGGATTAAATAAATAAAAGAAAGAGGGGGAGAATGTGAAAGAAAGAGAGAAGAACTTCTGGGCAAATTAGAGATAAAAACTCGAAATTATATAGGAGCTAAGAGGCAAAATAGAAGTTGTCTAGAGGAAGTGAAAGAAGGAATTTGAGAAGGGTAGTGGTCTGTAAAGGAAATGCTTCTGGCCAATTCACGCCAATGTTAGCATGGGAATGTATGAGACAAAGTGCTCAACACGTTGGCTAGTGGAAGGTTCTTTGGTTCATAAATAGTATCCGAGAATGTATGAGACAAAGTGCTCAACAGGTTGGCTGTGGAAGGTTCTTTGCTTCATAAATAATATCCCTAGGCAGGTTGTCATTTCTTGGTGATGTCTTAAGTATATACTTCCAACAAAGGATAATCTAGTGTGAAGAAATAGTCCTAGTCCAATCACACTGCAGTTTGTGTTGGATTGGCATTGAGAACAGAAGCTAACTGTTTTTCAAGTGCTATTATAATTCTCTGGTGTGGGGATGCATTTATAGAAAGCTAACCAAGGAGAGAAGAAAAGGATGCTGCTGCAAGAGGTAACCATTTGGATATTGAATTCCTTCCATCCAATGGACCCATTGGATGCATACTAACTCTGGCTTTCTGCTCGACCATTTAACACAGTTGGACTGAGAGAAACTTCAGGATCTTCCAGAACAAGTCAAGGACCCAAGACCAAATTGTTGCATCGATACTATATGACGTTCAGTATAAGTGGGCTGGCAATCCCTTGCCTGTGAAAGAACTGACCTGTCTTCTAGTTCCTACATAGCTCAGAAGTGGAATATACAGGTTAAGTGGAAGTCTAAGCTGCCTAGAGCTTGTTCTTGGTTCAAACCTCCTCAACATACCGTCTGCATTATGATGGGGCTTTAATCAACTCAACAACCTCTTATTGGGGTGTGCTAAGGCATGAAGGGGAGATCCTACTCTGGCTTTTGCAGGTAAGGGAGAACAACTTTCGTTATTAGCTGTGGAGATGAAAGCAATCTATAAAGGCTTAAAGATTTGCATATCAAAAAGATTGCTGGCTGTTTGTATTTTATCTGATTTGAAGTTGGCAATAGACATTATGAATGGGAGAATCCAAAGGCCATGGATGACCCAACCTTTCAAAGGGGAAATAAGAGAGATGGCACTTATCCTTCATGTAAAGGAATTTGTGCGTGTGTGGATGAAGCAAAACCACCCAGCTGATTTCATAACTAGCATCTGGTTGACACAGAGTTGGGTAGAGTTGGCATCTAGTGATTTTCTAGGGAAACTAGTGAACCTTATTCAAAAGGATGCAGAACCCTGGGTAGGAGGGCATGCCCTCCTTCCGTGGAATCTCCTTCGATCAGTAATCAGTTGGGTTTCAACATGAAGAGACTTCTCAAATTGTCAAGCTTAAGGGAAGTAAGAAAAATGTCAAAGGAGAAGAAGAAAAGGGAAAAGCAAAAGGAAAAGATCAATTATGCATAAGAAAATGTGGAAGAAGAGACAGAGAGGATAATCAAAGGGAAGGAGAACAATTGAGGTAAGTATTTCCTTCTTTTGCTCAAGTGCAGATTGTGGTATTCATTATGTTTAAATTAATGGACCAAACAAAGAGGTGATATTAGGTTTAGCCTTTTATGGGTTGTGTGCTGATTCTGTCAAATCATGGGAGAATGAATGTATCTCCAAATTCACATGGACTTTGATTCAAGACTTTTGAGTGGAAGACACGTAAACAAACACCCTTAACAAGTTTGGGACCTTTCTGATCTTGTTTGATAAGGTAATGAAATACCATCAGTCAGACTAACGAACTGGAATCATATTCTTGAACCCGGAATTTGTAAAAATCATGTATGAAGTTCTAAAGGTATTTTAATCTGGAATTTTAGGGTATGATTGATATTAAGTCCGTAGTTGTCAAGGCATCTCCTGCCTCTTTTTTGGGTCAAGGCAGCCTGGGGTCACCTTGGTTTCCATTGTCCTCTACTGCCTTGCCTCGCTTTATCACCTTGACAACTATGATTAAGTCAATATCATATAATAAATCTGTTAAAAATATTAAAAATCATTAAATATAGATTCTGAAATTGGCTCTCCACATAAGCAAGATGATTTTGAAATTGTATTTTAGGAGAGGGAGGCCCAATCTACAAGTCAATGATGACTGATCTTTTCAAGGATGTTAGTTTTAGAAGTCTAGTTTAACTAGAATCTGTGAGCTTATAAGATTAAATTGAGGTTGGTACTTATATGTCCATATAATTACAGTTTTGCTGCTTGGAAATGGGCAGAATATGTGAACTGAAATTGTGAGATAGATTTCTACAATAAAGTGTGGGGTAGGTCCTGTGCTTTTAGATTTTATTCTTTAGGCCCTGAGGGTACCTTTGTATGATTGGTGATGTTTTAGAAGGTCCAAAGCCTTTTGATTGTGAGGTAGTATTAGATGCTTGAAATCTAATCCATGTTGACTGTAGCTATAGGTGATTTGGAATAGCTACTATTTTTATGGGTTTTATTGTGTTTTCTGCATCATACGTCATTGTTATCCTCTTTTATGATAGTATTGCATTGGGTTTGGGGTTGATAATGCTTTGCTCATATGAGTGGTGATGTGAAATTCTGATACATTGTGCTTCACAAAGGATGGAAATTATTCTCTATTTCATTTATTACGTAAGTACATGTGCTATGGGACATGCATGAGTGTGATAGGTCATGACATCATTATTAGCATATGTGTGCATATGTTTAGGTGTTGGATAATGGTGTACAAGTGATAATGATGATCATTCCAAGCTACTTGGCTTGTTGTGCAATATTGAGTTGCAAACAAAGCGAGTCCGTTGTGAGTATACCACATGGGACTATGGGAGGGCAATGGAATAGTATTATATTGGGGGTTACTGGGTGTTTGTGACTGGTGGCTTCCAAAGGCATCTAGGATATGCATCTTTGGGTCTCTTATACATGAGGGGACTAAGATGGTTAGCATTGCCAGGCTCTCTTGCATGTGGGAAGGTTAATATCTTCCTAATTTGTTGCGAGTAGCAGTATACCAGTTGAGACTTAGAGATGGTTTGCTAGGTTTCATTTCTAATAAATTGATCATCGATTATCATGGACTATGTGGTTTCGTTCTGCCAGTTGATTGTATGTTTATTCATTCTGATGGTTTTAAAGCTGCATGTAAAGATGTGTATCATGTGTTAGGTTGCATCGCACTTGCATTTCCCCTCACTAAACTTGTCTCAAAAAGCTTACCCCTTGGGAATGTTTCTTTTAGATACCATGACATGTGATGCTCTAGCATTAAAAGAGTATGCTTGGTGGGCGTAGGGGATAGTAACATATAACACTTTTCTTTTTTTTTTTTTTTTTTTTTCCTGGATGAATAAGGTATCATTAACAAAAAGCCCCCAGGGATGTGTGTGAAGAGATCGAGTCATTTAACTATCAAGCTAGACGGAGGAACCAAAGCCCTAGGTAGCAACAATGAGCCTGTTAGTTCATTATGGAAGGACTCACGCCATTAACGGGTAAAGAAAATGCATACTACCAAGGCCGAAGCTACATGGCAGTGGGGGGGGGCAGGGCGGAGAGAATGCAGGCCTCAAAAGGGAGGTGGAGCGACACAAAGAGGCACTGAAGCTTTAAGGGGATGGGATTTGGCAGATGGGGGGGGGGCTGACAGTGGCTTGTGGTGTTGCTACGGAGGAGGGAAAATTATCCTCCAACATGCTGATATCAAATCTTGAAAACCTTCAGCTATGATACTATGTTGAATGGTCTAAGAACTTCTGACTTGTCTCAGAGAGACACAATCAGCCTTTATGTATATTAGTAAAAGTACAAGAAGAATAGAAATTTCCGATGTGGGATATTACACAATAATTTCCTAGAGACAATTCTACCCCTTATACATATTATTACAACGGATAGGAATCTTAATCATTTGAATTAATATTGTTTAATTCTTCTTCCACTTCTAATGTTTATTAGGTTCTCTTTATGCTATTGAAATGGAGATCTATGGTGTGGATGTGAAATCTGGCCATTAAACTGTGCAATTGTATATTGTGAAGTGTGCCATTGTAGCATACCAATCATGCTTTGAACCTAAGTAGTTGAGGTGGGGGTGACACCTTTTGTTCCATGCTGCTGTGAATGTTTTGAGTATTTGAGGTCCATTACCAAAGGGTCTGGATCAGCTCTGCATCAGTCTTGATGTTTAATACATATACTCACAGGTTAGGTCATTAACTCTACAAACTAAATTCTGCAATCAGGTTATGGTCTATGTTTCTACTTACAAAAGGTTGTATGTTTTTGTAGTTAAGAGCAATAGAAAGTAAAAAAGATGAAGTAGCTCATGAATTATGTACAGTGGTTGAGTTATATAACTGCAATATCAAGCAATCGGTCTTAGCAAGTTGCTAGTCTTACTTAGAAATCCTCAAAGGAGTGGACTAGGGAAATTTGATAGTTTTGAATCATGAACATGTTTCCTTGCCTTTCAAGTTTTTGTACTCAGGTAGTATGTGTATTTTGGAAGAAAAAATCCCTTGATTTTTTAAATTTTTTTTTTAATTCTTTGTTTTAAATCAGTAAAATTATTGTTTGATGGCTTCTTATGGTCTCTTAATTAGCCTTATGTTGTGAAGGATATTTATTATCTATTATTACTTGGAGGTAGTTTAGGTTATTCTTAAACTTTTGAATTTATTCTGCAGGTTAAGGAGCATTTGGAGATTTTTGCAACGTTGAAGGGTGTAAAGGAAGAGATGTTAGAGAGCATTGTGGCAGAGATGGTTGAGGAGGTAAGTTCCTAACATCTTGTTTGTCTAGAGGATAAGTTGCGTTGAGAAATGTTTTTGTTAGTTGGCTTTTATCTTATTTTATTTGATTGGCAATAATACCACCGAGATGAGAGCTTAAGATCCTTAAAAACTAAAAACTACATGAAATATACAAAATCATGCAATTATGAAAAACTTACATCAATCACAAAATGAGGGACCCCACTGCTGTACAAGAAATTTTTTTTCTCAACCCAGAAGATTGTTGAAGTGCTATAAGTATCCTTTTTTCCCCCATAGGAATAGAACTTTGTGTATTAAAAAAAATTAATGAAGTGTATTATAATCTTACTTCTGACATAAGGGGTATAAATGCAGATAGTTAAATTGACTTTTCATACACTTGGAGATTCTTGAAACCCTTCACTAATGAAGTAATCAAACAAGGAAAGTGAGAATTTGAGGGGGACACTAATGCAATGTGGAATGATATGGCTACATGTATTAGGAAGGTGGCTAAGGATGTCATAGGTGAATCAAAAGGAAAGCTCCATTCCTATCGAGAGACTTGGTGGTGGGCTAATGAGGTTCAAGCAACCATTAAGAATAATAAACCTAGTTTTAAGACATAGGAAAGGACTAAGTATGTAGAGGATTTGCAAAGCTATTAAGTTGGCTAGAAATGAAGCTAAGAAAATTGTGGGAAAAGAAGAGAGAAGAAGTATGAAGATTTATATAATAAGCTGGGCAAAGGGGAAAAATCTATTTATAAGATGCTAAAAGAAGGGCCAGGAAGAGTACATATCTAGACTATGTTAAAGTATTAAAAGTGAAGATGGTAATGTATTAGTGTGTGATAAGGACATTAAGAAGAGATGTAAATGTATTTCTTTAGCCTACTAAACAAGCATACTTCACGGACTTGTAATTGAAATGATTACCCCATTCGCCATACCACCAATTTTTAAACATACATACAAATCCAAAGTAAAAGAAGCTTTAAGGAGGATGAATGTAGGCAATGCACAAGGTCCTGATGAAATTCTAATAGATGTATGGAAGAGCTTAGAAACCTATGGGTTAGCTTGACTAACCAAGTTGTTTAATAAGATTATGAGCACAAAGGAAAATGCCAGATTAATGGAGGAGAAGCATCGTGGTCCCAATATACAAAAATAAAGGAGATATTCAAAGCTGTAATAACTATAGATGCATCAATTTGATGAGTTATACTATGAAGTTATAGGAGAGAGTAATTAAAACCTGTTTGAGACTAGTAACCACGATTACGGAGAACCAATGTGGCTTTATGCCGGGAAGATCTACAACAAAAGCTATTTAGCTTATTAGGGGACTAATGGAAAGGTGTAGAGAGTGTAGGAAAGATCTTCATATGGTTTTTATGATAGAGCATTAATTTGGATAGTACTCGAGAAAGAAATGTTGCAAGTGAATATGTGGACATAGGTAGGATGTGTGTGATGGTTCAGTTACAAGTGTAAGAACAATGGGGCGATAATGTAGTGAATTCAACTACAGTTGGGCTATAGCAAAGATAAGCTTTAAGCCCATATTTGTTTGCATTTAAAATGGATGAATTAACCAAAAACATTCAAGACAAGGGTCCTTGGTGTATGCTTTTTGCTGATGATATTGTGTTGATAGATGACACAAATAGGGATTAATACCAAGCTAGAATCATGGAGAGCAATTTTGGAATCAAAAAACTTTAAACTAAATAGAACAAAGACAAAATTTCTTGTTTATAGCTTTGGTCATAATCGGGTAAACAATGTGGTGGTGAAACTTGATGATAAAGAGATTACTTAAAACAATTGTTTTAGATACCTTGGTTCAATCATAAACAAAAAAGGTGATATAGAAGGACGATGTTTCACATAATTAAAATAGGGTGGATGAAGTGGAGAGGTGCATCCAGGGTGTTGTGTGATTGACATATTCCCATAAAGTTTGAAGGAAAGTTCTATAGGACCGTCGTTCGGCCAGCTATGGTGTATGGTGCAAAGTGTTGGGTTGTTAAACAAGGATCATATAGATAAACTTAGCGTAGCATAAATGAGGATGCTAAGATGGATGAGTGGCAAAACTATAAGGAAAAGATGAGGAATGATCATCTTATAGTTGGTCTCGGAGTAGCTCCGATAAGTAATAAGCTACGAGAAAGTTGCTTGAGGTGGCTTGGCACATTTAGCGAAGGAATGCCCATGTATGGAGAGGTTATATAATCCACGTTAAAGGAATTAGAAGAGCTAGGGGCAGACTTAAGATAACCTTAAGAGAAGTGGTGAGAAAGGATATGCATAGCTTAGGCCTTGTATCTAGCATGCCTCAAACATAATAGATACGAAGGCAAGAATCTATGTAGCCATTCCCATTTAGTTGGAACAAAGGTTGTTGTGTTGTGAGAGATTCTTGATCCTACGGTAGAATTTATTTGTGCATAACTTATACCGTATTAGGGTACTGAAAAATAAGGTTGATGGACTGAATGAATAGATATTGCTGACTCTCTAGGCCTTAAGATGGTGGTGGGAGCAGCAGGATATTGGAGAAATAGAAGAAAATGTGCCCGTGGTTTGGGTTGCAACTTGTGCTAGCTCATGTAACTATACTGTTATTCAGTACTAACCTTTGGTTTGCCTGTTTTCAAATTTAATTGATAGTCCAACCTAGCCTGATGCAACCTATGGTTGACTTGAGTTACATCACTGTGACCTATGGTCAGACAGTCTAAGTACTTACTCTTTTGTGTCATGAGTTGGTCAGAGGCTTTGAAAGAAAGAACCATCCCCCCTCAGCTCTTCTGAACATTGGTCTCTGTTAAAGTATACGTAATTTGGAGTTTACTGTTCTCGTTACTGTTCATGTTACTGTTCACGTGAACAGTGTTTTTATTGTTCACGTAAACAGTAAAAACAGCTTTTACTGTTCACGTGAACAGTATTTTGCTGTTGTTTTGATTATATTTTCTATTTCTAATGTGGGAATCTTGCTACATAAGTTTTGGGAGTTTTTTAGAAAGCATAGTTTCTATTTTTGTGGTTGTTTCTATTTTCAGAACTTTCTATTTTAGGAGTTAGGAAGTTACTAAAGCTGTAATATTTTGTTTCCTTCTTCTAGAGGACAATTACTTGTCTCTCAAGTTGTATTAGATTCATTAGAAGCTATAAATAAAAGTGCTCTGTGATTCTAGACTCTTGAGCTAAGAATCACAGGTCTTTTCCACTAGTTCTTCATCTCTTTTCTCTTCTTCTTCTCCTCTCTTTTCTTTGTTTAAGTTCAACTGCTATTTTGATTGTTTAAAGCTTGTTTTCTAACATGGTATCAGAGCTTTTTTGAATCAAAATAGTGTTGTTCTCAATATTCTCTTCTGAAATTCTTTTTTTTCTCTTCTGTTTCCTTGGTGTGCAGCCACCTAATGCTGTATATTATGGACTGTTAGATCAGATATTCATGTGAACTGATCTTCTCTACCTATTACCTTACTCTTACACGTTCCAGAACTTGGATACCTTTGTTACCTCTCTCTTTTTTTTTTTCCTATTCTGTCCTAAGGTTGCAGAATTTTTTTTTTCTGCTCATTCTACTTCAAGTTTTGGAAAACTGATTTGAGTGCTATCTACCTCAGTTTAATGTCTTCACTTACACGTGACTCAATCATGAGTACGACTGAATCAAAAGGATCTCAAGGAGATCATGTAAACGTTCAAATTACATCTATCAAGCTCAAAGGTAGTTCTAATTACTTGTTGTGGTCACAAGCGGTTCGGGTGTACATACTTGCAAAAGGTAAGCTTAAGTTCATTGAGGATGAACCTCCTGCTGAGACTGACAAATCCTATTTTAGTTGGATCCAAGATGATGCAATCATCAAAATTTGGATGTGGAATAGTATGGCACCTGATATTGCAACGAATGTTATGTTCCATAAGACTGCAAAGGGAATATGGGATGATTTGCAAGAGACTTATTCCCAAGCTAAAAATATGACTCGGATTTTTAGTATTTATGAAAAGCTATTTCAATTTCAGCAAGTTGACAAGTCTCTGCAGGATTATTACAACTCCTTTAAAGGCTTGATGGAGTAGTTGAATGTCTTTCAACCTCTCACCACTGATATAGAGAAGCTAAAGGCCCAACGGAATGAATTTTTTGTGTCTAAGTTTCTTGCAGGATTGAACCCTGAACTGGAATCTGTCAAAGGACATCTTCTTGCTGGTGAGCATGTCCCTAATCTTAGTGAAGCATATTCTAGACTTCAACGTATTGCCTTGCCTGAAGGAAGTTCTCCAAACAAAAGTTCTAAAGGAGAAAATTCAGCCTTCACTACCTCTTATGGAAGGGGACGTGGTCGTGGTTTAGGGGGGAGTTGGTAGGTCTTTTGGAGGTCGTGGTGATCAGCCTGTCCGATAAGACATCTCGACTTTGTACTCATTGCGGTAAAACAGGGCACTTAGTGGAAGCTTGTTGGGCCAAACATGGAAACCACCGCAGTGGGCCAAGCACCTTGCCAATCATGCCGTTTCGATGGTGGTACTGACATCGTAGCAAACAACGATAGTGGTCTGGATGTTCTTCGGGGGGACTTGTCTAAGACTTTAAGAGATGATGTAAGCCAAATCCTTCGCCGATTGCAAAATATTGAAACTGGCGCTTCCACATCCACTAGTACTTCTGCTGCCACACTTTCTTATGCAGGTAACACAACACTTCTCACTTCTACTCCCACCCCTTGGATCATCGATTCAGGGGCCTCTTCCCATATGATTGGTAAGTCATCACTTTTTAGCTCTTTTTCTAAATCTACCACTAAAAATTCTGTTGTCATAGCTAATGGGACTTCCACACCTATTCTAGGCTCGGAAGTGTTTTTCCTACACCTTCTCTTACTTTATCATCCGTACTTCATGTTGCTAACTTTCCTTTTAACTTATTATCTGTTAGTCAATTCACTAAAGCACTAAACTGCTCTGTGACTTTTACTCTCACTTATTGTGTTTTCCAGGACCTTCACACGAGGAAGACGATTGGTGGAGGGTGTGAAAGGAACGGACTCTACTATCTGGACTATGCTACCCCTATTGCGGCTCTTTTCGATGATTGTGTAGATGCTCTCCGGTGGCACCGTCGTTTAGGCCATCTGTCTTTACCTAGATTAAAAATTTTATTTCCTTCTTTTAAATCGAGTGTCCAGATTAAATTGTGAAGCGTGTGAGTTAGGGAAGCATCATCGTGCCACCTATCCTCCACGCTCTATCTCTCGTAGTGAGTCCTTATTTTCTCTTGTTCATTCCGATATTTGGGGCCCTTGTAGAATTAGTAATAGGCATGGTTTTCGATATTTTGTTACTTTTGTGGACGATTTCTCCCGTCTTACATGGTTGTATCTTTTAAAGGATCGGACAGAGTTCTTAACTACATTTAAAAGTTTTATTCATGAAATTAGGACTCAATTTTCTCTTCCTATTAAAATTTTTCGGTCTGATAATGCTTTAGAATATGTGCAACATGATATATTTAACTTGTGTGATTCTCTTGGAATGATTCATCAAACTAGTTGTTCATTCACTCCCCAACAAAATGGAGTGGCTGAACGCAAAAATCGTCACCTCTTGGAGGTTGCACGCGCTATTTTGATTCAGATGAATGTTCCAAAGAGTTACTGGTGTGATGCAATTTTGACTGCTGGTCATTTAATTAACCGCATGCCTATGCCTTTGCTTTCTGAAAAATCTCCTTTTTCAATTGTTTTTCCCAATAGAGAACCGTTTTCAGTTCCACCCAAAATTTTTGGTTTTGTGTGTTTTATGTTCACATACCACATCCTTTGGATAAACTTTCCCCCCGTTCTATTAAGTGTATTTTTCTTGGGTACTCACGCACTCAAAAAGGTTTTCGTTGTTATGATCCGGTTCTTCGCAAACAATTTACAAGTGCGGATGTGACCTTTTTTGAAGACACTCCTTATTATCTAAGTCAATCTGTGTTTGTTGAAAATGTTTTGGATGATACTCCTCCTATTCCCTCTTTAGTTCCTTCCACTAGCAATGTTCCTCTACAGGTTTATCAGCGAAGACATAAGTTGCCAGAACATATTGTGGATAGTAGAGTTCCTCCTAACAATATTAGCGGCTCTCCTTTAGTGGAGCCTGAAGCTGGCCCTACGGATGTTCCTTCTTCATCCTCTCCACCGGCGGATTCTTCTAGTGGAGATCCCACTCTGCCTTCAGATGACTTACCAATTGCTTTAAGGAAAGGTACTCGTACTTGCACTTTACACTCTAACATTGTTTATCCTGTTTCCAATTTTGTTTCTACCTCTCATCTCCCTCCTAGCTTTCGTTGCCTTGCTTTGTCTATGTCTGCCGTTCATATTCCAACCCATCATACCGAAGCTCTTAAAATTCCTGGCTGGAAAGCCGCTATGGATATGGAAATGGATGCTTTACATTCTCGTCATACATGGTCTTTAGTCAACTTACCTTCTGGGAAAGATGTGGTCCGCTGTCGATGGGTGTATACAATTAAGTACCATTCTGATGGTACGGTTGAAAGGCTTAAGGCCCGCTCTGGCTAAGGGCTATACACAAACATATGGTGTAGATTATTTTGAGACTTTTTCTCCTGTGGCAAGACTTAATTCTGTCCGTGTCTTGATATCTCTGGCTGTGAATTATGATTGGACTCTTTTTCAGCTTGACATAAAAAATGCATTCTTATATGGTGATCTTCATGAAGAAGTTTACATGGAGCAACCTCCAGGGTATGTTGCTCAGGGGGAGGACAGTGTTCGTGTTTGCAGGCTTCATAAAGCGATTTATGGACTCAAACAATCTCCACGGGCTTGGTTTGAGAAATTTAGCAAGACTGTGGAGTCTTTTGGTTTTGTACTGTGTTATTCTGATCACTCTATGTTTGTTAGACGGCAAGGTGATTATGTTGTCATTATGGCAATTTATGTTGATGATATTGTCCTTTCAGGCAATGATGTTGATGCAATCCATACAGTTAAGGCACACTTACACAAATATTACCAAACCAAAGATTTAGGTGATCTACAATATTTATTGGGGATTGAAGTGATCCGCAGTAAAAAAGGAGTAAGTTTGTCACAAAGAAAGTATGTGTTAGATCTTTTGACTAAGACTGGCATGCTTGCTTCTAAACCTAGTGACATTCCCATGGATCCTCAGTTGAAGTTAGGACGTGATGATGATGACTTGTTAGATGATGTCCATCGTTACAGGAGTCTTATTGGAAAACTTATTTATCTTACTGTTACTCGTCCTGATATTTCTTATTCTGTTGGTGTGTTGAGTCAGTTTATGCAGTCTCCTAAGAAGGCTCATTGGGATGCAGCGATGAGAGTGCTTCGGTACCTCAAGAGTGCACCCGGAAAAGGGCTCATCTATCGACCAAATCGGAGTATGGACTTGGTTGCCTTTTCTGATGCAGATTGGGCTGGATCCGTTATTGATCGCCGGTCAACCACAGGTTATTGTACTTTTTTTTTGTGGAAATCTTGTGACTTGAAAGAGTAAGAAACAGTCTACCATTGCTCGATCTAGTGCTGAAGCTGAGTATAGGGCTATGGCCCACACCGCTACTGAATTGATGTGGCTTCGTTCATTGTTAGAGGAATTAGGATTTCCAGTTTCTGCCCCTATGAAAATGTTTTGTGATAATCAGGCAACCATTTACATTGCTAGTAATCCAGTGTTCCATGAGAGAACGAAGCATATAGAGGTAGATTGTCATTTTGTGCGTGATGCAGTGAAGAAGAAGCTTATAGCAACTCCTTTTGTGAGCTCTACTGACCAACTAGCAGATTTGTTCACCAAAGCTCTGTTCAAACCAAGTTTTCAGTCTATCTGTTGCAAGCTGGGCATGGGAGATTTGTATGCTCCAGCTTGAGGGGAAGTGTTAAAGTATACGTAATTTGGAGTTTACTGTTCACGTGAACAGTGTTTTTACTGTTCACGTAAACAGTAAAAACAGCTTTTACTGTTCACGTGAACAGTATTTTGCTGTTGTTTTGATTATATTTTCTATTTCTAATGTGGGAATCTTGCTACATAAGTTTTGGGAGTTTTTTAGAAAGCATAGTTTCTATTTTGGTGGTAGTTTCTATTTTCAGAACTTTCTATTTTAGGAGTTAGGAAGTTACTAAAGCTGTAATATTTTGTTTCCTTCTTCTAGAGGACAATTACTTGTCTCTCAAGTTGTATTAGATTCATTAGAAGCTATAAATAAAAGTGCTCTGTGATTCTAGACTCTTGAGCTAAGAATCACAGGTCTTTTCCACTAGTTCTTCATCTCTCTTCTCTTCTTCTTCTCCTCTCTTTTCTTTGTTCAAGTTCAACTGCTATTTTGATTGTTTAAAGCTTGTTTTCTAACAGTCTCCTCGAGGCATTTGACTCAGTGAGGTGGGATTCCATCAGAATCATTCAGTTTCCTCAGCACTTCATTTATTTGGCCCAATCCTGCATTTCCTCTGCTAGCTTCTCAATCTTGGTGAATAGAAACCTTGTAGGCACTTCTCATTGTCAGTTGGCAATGTCAGGGATCTCCTCTCTCACCATATCTCTTTACCTTGATTATGGAAGTGCTACTGCTTTCTAGGTGGCTCCAAACATATACTAACCTCCTTGTCGAAGTGTAGCACTACCAAGCTTACTCAGTTGCCCTTTTCCGACAACCTCATGATATTCTTTAAAGCTTATCCTAGGTCCCTTGAAAACATCCTAGGGTCTCTCCTCTGTGGCAACTTCACTGGTCTAAGAATTAATCCTGCCAAGTCCACAATATTCCTGGTTGGAGTGCAGGATGATCTCAGAGGCACTCTCATCGACATCTCAGGTTTCTTCTTGAGCAGTCTTCCAGTCAAATATTTAGGTCTCCCTCTTGTTCCTACCATGCTCTCTGCTCATCATTGCACCCCATGCTAGATCAAGTTGGGAAAAAAATTTCAACTTTTGGAAAGGCAAGATCCTTCCTTTTGCTGGCAGACTGGTCCTCGTCAAATGTTTTCTCCAAGCCACTTATCTCTTATGGTCTGGTGCTTTTGTGCTGCCCTCGGCAGTTACCAAGGCCTTGTAATCTATTATGGCTGCTTTTCTTTGGAAGGGAGTTGATGTCTCCAGGTCTCTTCACCCCATCAGTTGGTTTGTGGTCTGCTGCCCAAAACCAGGAGGTCTGGGCATCAGAAGAATCAATCAAGGATGTAAACACACCTAACATCCTAATGCTCCTCTGGAAGATTGCAAAATGGGAGGACAGTATTTGGGTCACTTGGCTCTACTCTGCACAGCTGAAAAATGACTCCATTTGGACCACTCGAAGCCCTTCAGATGCTTCCTGCATTTGGCATAAGATCTTATCCATAGGTTCACACAAAGTATTTGGTAGAATGAAGACCAAGATTTCACGAACAGAGATGAAAATAAATTGAAGAAACACAGAGATTTAACATGGTTCACAAACGAACGCCATGTGCGACATCCATGGGGCGAAGAACTTTCACTATGTAGGAAGAAGATTACAATGGAGATCTCTCAACCAATTGCCAAAACAGCATTACAAAATCTCTCACTCAAAACCTTGAGGCAAAATCTTCAAATCTCTCAATGACCCATCAGGTTGGGCCCCACAACCCCATAAAATACGAGATCTACTTCCATCACAAATCTCACAACACTGGTCATTTGGGACATTCACCAAATATGTCGGCGTGGGTCCATCTTTGAAGTTGAGTTCAAGAATTCAGGTCACATATAACAGTACGATTTCTAAGATTGAAAGTGGAAGAGGTATTGACCTATGGCTTGGTCATTGGCACCCAAAAGGCATTCTTCTCCACCAAACCAGCTCAAATGCCTTCCACTGCAGTGGCCTTCACTGGCATGCCAAGGTTGTGGACATCTTAAACCTAAATGCTGAATGGAATCCGCCCTTCCCCCCTACCAGACACCCAGCTGTGATTGATCCCTGGAACATGCTTCACATCATCCAGAAAAACCGTGACTGAAGTGACAAATACATCTGGGGAGCCCCTTTTGGAGATTTACCATCAGATCTGCCTGGCAAATCACAAGACAAAGAGGCTCTCATGTCAACTGGAAGAACCTGGTTTGGTTTAAAAACCACATACCTAGGCACAGCTTCACCCTCTGGAGAGTCTTATCAGGAATTCAAGATCCTCTGCTCGGCCTTCCTTTGGCACAGACACATAATGCAACTGCACTCTGTGCTGGAATGGCACTGAAGACACAGAGCACCTCTTCATTGCCTGCCCCATAGCTGCTGCTATTTGGAATGGTATCCTGGTTAAATGCTGGTCCAGACCTAGGAGAATACTTCCTTTTGAGAGAGAATGGATTTGGGTGGACATGACTTTTCAAGGCTCCTCAATTTGCATCCTCATTGGGAAACTTGCTTTTGCTGCAACCATAAATCAAATTTGGAGGAGAGAATTCTCAGGAAATGGACGTCCAACTCTTGACTGTTCTGTCAGATTTGGGATTCCATCTCCTTCAATGTAGAAGGAAAATATTCCTCCAGGGTTTTCTCTTGTAATGATTCCGTAGGATAGACATATCTTAAATGCTTGGTGCATCTCCCATCCCTGGAGGCTCTGTTTAATTTATTTATTCATTCACCCAATATATATATATATATATATAGAAAAATGATATCATTTGTGGTGTGCTAGAGCAGGAGAAGATTGAACTTTGATGGTTTAAACTTTCTGATTTTTTTGCATGTAGCGCTCATTATCCAAGGCTGGTCCTTTGTTTTGATGCAGATTAATGGAATAAATTAATGAGCTTTTCTGTTATTCTATTAAATTAGAAAGAAAGAAAGAAATAAATAAATAAAATCTGGTTGAACTTTATATATATATATATATTTGGGTCTTTGGGTATGAAAAATCTAAGGTCGATTTGAAGATCTGTCCACTACAGTTGTCAATGTACGGATGTGAAACTCAGATTTCTATATGGAGACTAAGAAATAGCAAGGCCTATTTTCCTAGACTAGATAGTGGGAATAAACTGGAAATTTGGTCAAATTTCTATGGGAAATGAGGTGTTGGAACCTTAAGGAATGAAAAAGGACTTTGGAAAATGTCCACCTACATTATGGAAGAAGGGAGCAGAATATCTTTGAAGAATCTCACTCGTTATCCATAGAAGCAGAACTGAAAATTTTTCTCTACAATTTTTAAGACATGGGTTTATGGTATGATGTTGGCTTTTTCTTTGGTTGACAATGTGAGTAATTGAGTATTCAGTAAAAAGATTACGTTTTATATGATGGGATGAAGTTGATTTGCTCTTATCGTTTATTGTTTATACTTTTATGTATGTTAGTTAATTGTTTTACCTTATTTTTTTTATTTCCAATTTTTTCTTCTATGAAATTTTGGCCAGGTGGGTTTGGCAGATAAAGTTAGCACTGTTGTTAGTGCACTCTCTGGTGGAATGAAGAGGAAATTGTCTCTTGGAATTGCACTGATAGGAAATAGTAAGGTGCAACACAAGATCATACAAATTACATCAGCAATGCGATTCCATTAAAATCTGTGTCAAGAATCTAAATACCGTTTTGCAGGTTATCATCCTTGATGAACCTACAAGTGGAATGGATCCATATTCCATGCGATCAACATGGCAATTAATCAAAAAGATCAAGAAGGGCAGGATAATATTATTGACAACACATTCAATGGATGAAGCTGACATATTAGGAGATCGAATAGCCATTATGGCAAATGGTTCTTTGAGATGTTGTGGAAGGTTCCTTTATGCTAAATAATTTTTTAGTTGGGAAGATGAATATATATTACTAATTTATCTTGATATCTTGCCAGCCTAGTGTCAATACACTTTCTTGCTATACTGTTGATATGCAAGTTATCTTGGATCAGTGATTTTAAATTGCTCATGACTTAACAAAATAATTAGTTGTCTTCTTTTTTAAAGAAAAGATTGTCAGTTTCTTTTGGCTTTGCTCGGTAATGGCTTCTACTTCTGTGATTGTTTTTCCTTTTCTTCCTGAAATACATGCTGCTGTTAGTCTCATGTTATAATCATATTTCCTTTTTCCATCATCTCATTGTTCTCTTTCTCTGTCTCTGTCTCTGTCTCTCTCTCTTTCTCTCTCTCTCTCTCTCTGTGTCTTTGGAAACTTAAGTTTTTGCATTTCAATATTCCTTCAATTTGTGTACCACTTATTTTGATACATTTGAGTGCTTGTGTGCAATGGCAAGGCTGCTGCTCCATTGTGACCAAGTTGTCATGGGTTGATCTCGGGAAACACCCTCTCTGCAAAGTAAGGGGCAAGTCTGCTGATTACAGCATGATTAATATACCTGATTAAAGCCTGAAAACATTCATCCAGGTAGGCCTGACTACCTGATGATTGGAGAAAGTGTTGCCTACATCATGGGTGAGGCCTGTCTGGGCTGGATGGAACCCAACTGGTTGACATCCTTAATTATGATTCTAACCAGATCCAGCAGTGGTGGTAGCCTTGTGCACTCGAAATTAGAAAAACACCTGAGGGATTGGCTGATATCAAGATGGCTCTAATACAGTAATACCATGTCAGCCAAAATATGAAGAAATGAAATGAAGAAGAGAAAGAGAAAAGAAAGGAGGAACAGCCAGAAGGAGGGCTGAATATTATATTGCATTTAGGTAGATACAAGTCAGCCTTATATAGGCCCAAAAATACCAAAATAAAACACATAAAGAAGCAAGGAGAGATCCGAAGGGATCTCGAGCTGGTGCTAGCCAGCGCCATTGCAGGGAATCTTGTGGGATCTTGGGAATATTCTCTAAAACTTATGTATGGTGCAGATTGTTGAGCTGTTAAGAAGCATCATATAGATAAACTCAATGTAGTAGAGATGAGGATGATAAGATGGGTGAATGGAAAAACTAGGAAGGATAAGATATGGAATGATCATATTAGAGCTGGTCTTGGAGTAGCTCCAATAAGTATAAGCTACAAGGAAGTCGTTTGAGGTGGCACGACCACGTTCAGTGGAGGCCTGTAAATGCTTTTGTATGGATAAGTGATTTAATCCAGATTGAAGGAATTATAAGACCTAGGGGCAGACCTAAGATAACCTTAAGAGAAGCGGTGAGAAAGGATATGCGTAGCTTAGGCCTTATATCTTGTAAGGCCGCAAACAAGTTTGATTGGAAGGAAAGAATCCATGTGGCCAGCCTCATTTAATTGGGATAAGACTGTTTGTTGTTGTAAAATCATTCTGGAATGTTACAATTTTCTCTGTTTTTTTATCTCTCTTTTACTGTAGTTGGATCTAGATAACTGCTCTTGATGAACTTGTGTATTCTGAAAAATATTTTTCTCATTTGAATTCTCTGTTCTGTCACAGTTCTCTTTTCTTGAAGCACCTGTATGGTGTTGGGTATACTCTTACACTGGTGAAGGTTTGTTTCTGTTATGACATATTCCATCATCTGTTTCTATGACTTAGATTTTCTGTTATCAGAGTTCATAAGTAATATGATTCTACTTTGGTGTCTTCACAGAGTGCACCTACAGCTACTGTAGCTGCTGACATTATTCATCGTCATGTTCCTTCTGCAACTCGCTTGAGTGATGTATTACTCTCTCCTTATATTTAATGATTCCCACTTTTAGTGTTTTCTTTTGTAAAAAATTATGGAAAACTCACAGGTTCAGATGTTTATAATCTCTCCATATTGCACATTTATCGCTGTAATTATGGAAGTTATGGAGCTGAAAAACCTAAATGTTTTATGGACAACATAGTGACAGTTGAACTTTTTATAATCTTGAGGGATGGAATGGTGAATCTTTGTTGCCCATGTTTCCTGAATGTTCTGGATTGACATGCAAAAAATGCAGTAATTAGCTTAATCCTGATATCCAATCATTTATAGGAACCATAGTTTCACGCCAAGGTGCTGCTTAGGCATCTGGGCTGAATTATTGGAGCCTGGGCGGTTGCTGCCTTGTTTTTGGGTGTCTTGCACTAGTTTAATTGTCATTGGATCAAAATTTGTCATTTACTTATGCCAGATATCATTTAAGATACTGTTATTATGTCTGAAATTTCATTTACTTTAGATTTAGATATTATTCATAAATAAGAAAATATTCCCTATATCCAATAAAAATAGTCTAATAAATAATTCCAAAAAGATAAAAAGGTCAACTCCCAGGTATGGTGTATTTATGTTTGAAAAGAACAGGGAAGTGGGGGTGCACTTAAGTCACTGTATTCACCTTGACACTGCTTTGATGGGCATCTTACTGCCTAAGCTCTTTGACTGCCCTGAAATGCCTTAGATCACTTTGGCGCTGGCAACTATGACGGGAACTAAATGGTGTATTTCCCTCTGATTACTGTCCCTTGGGATTCTGTTTTCTCAAATAAAAAGGTGGGAAACAAATTGAATTTTTTTGCTAACATGCAAATAATTAGTTATCTCAGCATAACGGTAAAGCAAGTATTTGCTCACAAGAAAGAAATTCCATGTGATTTAACTTACCATTCGATTGAGTTTGGAAAAATATCCTACTCGTGAAAGCCCTGGGGAAAGAAAGAGGTGGGGGGTGGGCTTGGTTGTAAGACTGCGTACATGTAACCCTCTCCAGTTGCTGCAGCAGCTGAAGCCTCATGGATTGGTACACCTTTTTTAAAGTATGAAGCTATTTCCATAAATGGCATTCCTTATTTTATATACAACAACAACAACAACAAGCCTTGTCCCAACTAAATGGGGTCAGCTACTTGGATTCTTGCCTTCCAATCAGTTCTATTTGAGGCCATGCTAGATACATGGCCTAAGCAATGCACATCCTTTCTCACCACATCTCTTAAGGTTATCTTAGGTCTACCCCTAGCTCTTCTAGTCCCTTCAATCTGGATTATATCTCTTCCCCATACAGGGGCATTTATAGGTCTCCGTTGAACGTGGCCGTGCCTCCTCAAACGACTTTCTCTAAGCTTATCAGTTATGGGAGCAACTCCCAAACCAACTCTAATATGATCATTCCTTATCTTATCCTTCTAGTTTTGCCACTCTTTATTTTATATAATGAATAAAAAAAAAATGCAGTTCTATCTCTGGCTGCCAACTTAAGCTGCCACATGTATCATTCTCATCCTATAGGTATGTAACAACATCAACAATCATTAGTCCAAGGATGTTAGGACTTTTAAGAATTTCTTATTCTGATGGTTTGGCCCTTGATTTTCTTTTTATGACCCTTAATATGAGAATATATTTGTTATCTGAGTTGTTGTTGTTGTCTTATTTTTTTGTAGAGCTTTACTGGAGTCTGCTATTCTGAGATTTTGGGGTGTCTTCTCTTCTTTTTCAGGTTGGTACAGAGATTTCATTCAGACTTCCTCTAGCATCCGCATCCTCCTTCGAGGGTATGTTCCGGGAAATTGAAAGTTGCATGAGAAGATCAGTCAAACTCTCTGGAACAAGTGTTAGTGAAGAGGGTCATCTAGGGATTGAGAGTTATGGTATCTCTGTGACAACACTGGAAGAGGTTTTCTTGAGAGTTGCAGGGTCTGACTTCAACAGAACTGAGAATTTTGAACCAAACAAAACTTTTTGTTTTTCTGAGTCTGTTGTTACAGAAACTTCTCTTCCTTATTCTCCAACTAAAATGTCAAATCCCAAGCAAATATATGGAAATTTGAAGAAGGTTCCTGGAATTATATGCACTGCATTTGTGAGAGCCTGTTGTTTGGTTCTTGCTATGGTCCTCAGTTTCATACGGTTCTTAGGTATCCGCTGCATTGGCTGTTGTTTCATCAGGAGGTCCACATTTTTGGGACACGTGAAAGCTCTTCTTGTGAAGAGGGCTATATCAGCTGGGAGGGATCGCAGAACAGTTGCTTTTCAGCTTGTAATTCCTGCCATTTTCTTACTCTTTGGTCTCCTTTTCCTAAAGCTAAAATCACATCCTGATCAGCAGTCTCTGGCTTTGACTACCTCAAACTTCAATCCCTTATTACGAGGAGGTGGTGGTGGTGGTCCAATTCCTTTTGATTTTTCCTATTTTATCTCAGAAAAGGTTGGTTGATTTACATATTGTTTTTTGTTTTTCAGAATTGAACTAGTTCTAATATTCTCTTGTTTGATGAAAAAGTGGAAGGATGAAAATGTTTTATTTTGTTGTTTAGTTACCATACTAAGATACTAAGTCTCATGCTAACTAAAGGGGATTGGCTACTTGAATCTCGCTTTTTCGTTTCAGCTCTAGTTAAAATCATATATCTTATCTCAATCCCACGTATATCTCAATCCCATTTTTGGCCTTTGTGTGTTCTTTTAACTCTTTCTATTTCTTCAATGTCACCTCCTTGCTGATGCATCCAATGATATTCTTTTTTGTATGCTTATTCAGCTTCAGATGATATTGACTCAACTTGGCAACTGCTAGAACCACTGTTAAATTTCCTCAAATATGTCTATTTCATTATGATAGTGACTAGCATTTATAATTTTCTCTTATTATTGTAACTTCTATCCTATTTTTATTTGAAGAACTCATACATAATGTGTTTTCCTGACTTTTAACTAGTACCTATTCTGCAGGTTGCACCATATATAAAAGGGGGCTGGATTCAAAGGTTTGAACCTAGTTCATATAGTTTCCCCAATTCAGAGAGTGCACTGGCTGATGCCATTGAAGCAGCCGGATCAAGATTGGGCCCAGTTCTTATTTCCATGAGTGAATTTCTAATGAGCAGTTTGAATGAATCATACCAGTCAAGGTGTGCTGACTTTATCTTTGATGCTGGCATTTGCCTTGTTCAAATTTCAACTTTATGTCATGGAGTTAGCTTTCTGGTTATGCATGAATCATAATGTTTCTTGAGATCCTCTTATGTGGGGTTTACTCTGTCCCCGCATGGCTAGAATACTTTTTGGCAGTCATTCTAGTCTATAGCAGGATGAAGGTCAATTTACAATCAGATAAGGGATCCTTTCTGTTTGTTTTCCTCTAATACTATGGTCCAAAATGGTTTACCATCATCACACTGAAGAACCTGTGCTCTTTTCTTCTGTATGAGAGGATATTACTTTTCTCATTGTTTAACAGACATACAGTCTAACTCAAGATCATTCTTGTAGATGGTAGCCATATCTTTGTCTTAACTTACATCATGTATAAGTATTTCATTTCTTATGAACATCTGTTTTATTGCCATTTTTGTTACGTGTCCACCATGTTCTACACTTTGGCTTCAGGGCTTGACCCTGAGTCTCATCGGTTTTTTTTTTTTTAAACTAATCATGTTTATTCACAAGTGAGCGTGCTTTTGCGTTTTTTAGTGTTGTGCTTGTACTGTTTGTGTTCATACAGTTTTACTTTCAGTGTTGACCTTATTCAGTTGACTATTATTTTCCTGCTGTGGTACATAATCATGTACTATTTTACCTTTCCATTTTTAGGTATGGAGCAATTGTTATGGATGACCAGAATGATGATGGGAGCTTAGGATACACCATACTTCATAACAGTTCATGTCAGCATGCTGGTCCAACTTATATCAATATAATGAATGCTGCTATTCTAAGGCTTGCAACACATAATGAAAGAATGATGATTCAGACACGTAACCATCCACTGCCAATGACGAAGAGTCAGCATTCACAGCATCATGTATGCTTCTTTCTTACTTTATATGATTCTATTGATTAAATCAGTAATATCTCCAGAAAGTCCTTCCATAGTTCCATGCATATGTTAACATCTGTGTTTTGAAGAAGGGGACTTGTTTCCTATTCTCATTTATATGCTAATGTTTTTGTCTAAAAAGTTATTCCTATCTTCATTTGTGAGGTTCTGTATTGCAAAATTGACCAACGGTATAATTAATATTTTGGTCATCCGTGAAGAAATTTTGTCCCTCTTGGGTTGGAAACCAGATAAGCTCATATTCAAATTTGATTTCTTGCAAATGGTGCTGGCTGATCTCCTCCTCCTTACAACAACAACAACAACAACAAAAGCCGCCCACAAGGGGGGCACAGGCGCCCCCCGAGCCAGCGAACAAGGCCAAGCAACAACCCCACCACCTCCTAAGGTCTGGTCTACCCCCAGCCCTAGTCCTAAAGGATCCCTCCGCGAAGCATTTATAGGTCTCCGTTGACGCGGCCATGCCACCTCAACGACTTTTCTAAGCATCACTTATGGGAGCAACCTCGGACCAACTCATATGATCGTTCTTCTTATCCATCCTAGTTTTGCCACTCATCCATCTTAGCATCCTCATTTCTGCCACACTGAGTTTATCTATAGGATCTCCTCCTCCTTGTGTTCCTCTATTTGTGACACTTATAGTCATAGTACAAAATTTGACCGAAACCATCGAATTTTGCATTTTGAGAACCTCGAAACGAAACCTTGATGAAGCGAAAAAAAGTCCTAGGTTTCGATTGAAACTTGGGAAATTTCAACGAAACCATGCAAAACTGGGAAATTTCCCCCAATTGGTTCATGAGAAAAAAATTCTAGGGGAACCTGAGAAAATTTGTGGGAACCCAGGACTTTTTCTTGCAAGTTTCATGGTTTCCCCAAATTTTGATTTTTTTTTTTCTTTCATGTTTTCCCAAATACCACAACCAATACCCCCTCCATTAGGACTTCCTTATCTAAATTGTGTATTCCCTCAGATTGGTTATCTTAGGCATGTTGATGACCAGACTTATAGAGCTGTAGTTGTTGACTACCCTAACAACCATAGGCATAACATGTCATGGGATGTGTATGTTCATTGCTTAGAGGAAAGGATGTTATAGGCACAACACTACTTAGCTCATGGGATGGATCCACAGAGACACTCCTCTTGGCACTAAGTTGTACTTCCCTTTTATTGTTTGTTATTTTGTATTTAATTTTTTGAACTTAGAAGTTATATATTGAATTTTATGTACTTAAGTAGTTAGTTTATAGTGTACTTCTCAAATGACTCTACGTTGATGTTATGTACATTGAATGACATATCTACTTTTTTTTTTTTTTTTTTGGTAAAATGCATATGCCATACTCAAATTAGCTTAAATGTAGAGTCCCACCCCAAAATACTCCCTAAAACCTGTTGAAACTTGCATGAAAATGTCCAGAGTTTCTTTGAAATTTCCCAGGTTTCCTTCTAAGTTTCCCATATTCACCGAGTCAAAACTTCGAGTTTCCTTTGATTTTTTTTCTATGCTTATAGTAAACTACTTTTGGTGCTTCTTGTTCCTATATTTGTCTTCAGTGTAATGAAAAATGGTGTTGGCTGATCTCCTTCTTGTCTTCTTCTATTTGTGACACTTTTAGTAAACTAGTTTTTGGTGCTTCTGATTCCTATATTTGTGTAATCTTAAAAGATGGACTACCAAATCCATTTCTCTTCATCAGATTTGGAAGGCCATCTTCAATGATGTTAGTTCCAAGCTCCTTTTGGGCTTCCCTAAACCTTTTATAGACTTCCCAAGGAACCTGCTTATTGTTGAGACCTGAGAGTAGGTTTCAAAATCCTATGCAAAGGAAGAAAGACACTGATGCAGAACCAGCAGCCCTAAGCACATTTTTCGGCATCAGGGGTATTATGGTCATTACTATCAGAATTTTAATTGGATTCCAACTATGTTTTTGTTTTGTTATTTGAGTAGGTCTATGATAAGTTAAATAGCAGTCCTAGTCTAGTTAGGAGTGTCTATTTAAAATGGAAGTCTGTTTAGTTTGTAGCCTTATTTTTAGGAGTTGTATTCAAATTGAAAGTCCTTTCAGTTTGAAGTCCTAGTAGGAGTCTTGAGTCCTTTTAGTTTAGCAGTCTTACTTTAGGAGTTCAATTCAAGTTGGAACTTCTTTTCAATTTTGTTTTTGAAGTCAAGTCCTATGCAGCTTATGCCTGTAACAAAATCAGTTTTTAATGAATAAAACAATGGAGGAGATTTGCAGCAAGGGAGCAAGAGTCAAGTGGAGTTTTTGGATTTTTGAAGTACAGGAAACCCTGCGGCTGCATTGTTCTTTGCATTCATTCAAGCAATCTTCATCTACAAGCAAGGAACAAATTTCAATCGAAACCAGGATTTCGACCCAAGAAAATGCCGAAATTTTAGGTTTACATATGAATATTTTTAAATTTCAACCCTAGGTTTCGGGCCATATATGACGTCCATTTCGTTTGATTTCTTGCCTCCTACCTATGTAAAGCATAATAAACACAATATAACTAGTATTTTGCCCCCCCAAAAAAAAAAAAAAACCGATGAAAATTTATCATTCAAGTATACCAACAAATGATTGGTTCCGACAAGTATAAACTATATTGCATACAGACATAAAATCATCAACATACATGAATTGTTTAATAGAATGATTACATATACAATAAGTAAACAAAACAAGTGACCAACTAGATCAAGTGATGGGGACTTACATATATTAAGTTGAAGTCCATATTTCATGTATACATATGTATTTTTTTTTTCAAAATACATGATTTAGAAATTAATTATTAAAATAAATAAAATGAGAAAAATGGTAGCAAATAATAAAAATAAGTTTAACAAAACACAATCATAGATCATAGTGCTAGGCTAAACATATATTAATTTCAAGGCAATACAAGATCATTTAAGGCATGAACAAAACAAAAATAAAAAAAGGAAAGTTTGGAACTATTGGGTATGGCTCATGCTTCACATTCTATTGCTGCCGTACTTTCCTTTGTAGCTGTTGTGGTTTTGGAGGTGTTTGGAGACAAAAGATGAGCAAAAGAGGTGTTTGAAGGCAAATGAGTTGTGGAAATTAGGTGAAAATGGGATAGAAATCAACAAAAATTGAGGAAAAACAAGTTGAAATGTTGAAATAGTCGAAATTTCAGTCGAAACCTATAGCTTTTTTGAAATAGTTGGAATTCCGTTTCGGTTTTAAAAAATGCAGGCATTTCGGTTGAAATTTCTTCGGTCTATAAAAGTACTCATTTGGTAAGCCATCCTTCCCAAGCCTTTCCCCTCTGCCCCCATCTCCATTGCACCTATCCAGTCTCCCCAAAAATACCTTTTGGGCCTACCATGGTTGTCAAAGCTTCCGCCTAGGTGCACCTTGGCAGCCGCCTTGGCACCTAGGCCCATCTTTGGGTCAAGGAAACTTGGTGTCACGTTGGTTTTTGTTGCCCTCTATCGCCTCACCTCACCTTGTCGCCTTGATAACCGTGGGCCTTACCCTTCTTCCCCTCAAAACGCTACTTCTAGTGTCTCCCAATCCTCACCACATAAATCCCTCCCCTTTGGGATCATTGTCACCTCACCTGCCTTAGCATTTGACCCCAAGTATCAGCCCTAAAACTCCCCTAAAAACCCTAGAAACTGAAACCCTAGTTTCTAAAAACCCTAACCCTAGGAATTTGAACATGAAATTGAAATACCCGCAATCAGATTTAAGTTTCAAGCAACCCAACCCCTATAGCCTCCTAGCCGAACCCTCTTTACACATCCTGCGAAGTGCAAACCCTTAACTCCCCTAAAACCCTAGAAAGCCCCTTCCTGCTGGATTTAGAAACACTAATTTTCTGCTGGTTCTTTATTAGATCCTAAATATTGGACCTCATCCTCTTGGGTTCTGCATCAGAGACAAGGACTCCAACTCGTTGATGGTGGACTGAGGCAACCCAAGAAAGCTAGACCAATAGATCTAAAATGACTGGAGGACTGATTTGATCAGTACCGTGAGATCCACTACCATTACTTATAGCCAAATTGTTGGTGTAAAGGATTTTGAGGTTTCTGCGTGTACTCTAAAAATCCAAGTAGTGAATGAAAATTCTTTATTTTTCTTCCTTTTATTTTCTCCTGATAAAATGTAAAAGATGCTGTGATGTAGGATTCATGGCCCTTCTTCTCCCTTGGGGAAAAAAAGAGATATTACCAGATCCTGGCAAGTTCTTGGTCTATGGATCAATAATATGTCACAGTAGAATATTTTCTTCATATTTTTTCTTTTTACAGTTTTTTCTTGACTCTGTTACATGGACACTCAATTTTTACAAAGTTGACTCTATCATTTTACAAAGTTATAGATAGAATATTTGCTGCTTGCAGTAGAAACTTGAGTTCTTAGATTTGTGACTATGGTTTCAACATTCTGCTCATGCAAGAATTTTTAAGATAGTCTAGCTTAAGCTTATAATTACATTTTGCACCTATTTGTGCTTTTGGTATTTCTTCTAATCTTCCCAAAGCTTCAATTTTGTTCACCTTATAATTTTTATGAACATTTTTAATAGGATCTGGATGCTTTCTCTGCTGCAATTATTGTTTGCCTTGCTTTCTCCTTCATCCCAGCTTCATTTGCAGTTCCAATTGTAAAGGTATCTTTTCTTCAGCTCAGGTTGGACTGATCTAATTCATACATGGATAATCTGTACTCTTCCAACTTTCACATGTTCATAAATGATTCTTAGGCCTTTATATTTTCTGTAAATGTATTCCATATGTACTCAAATTCAGCTGTCACAACTCATAAAAAAGCACACGAAGAAGATTTGCTCAACTGGCAGTGGAGGAAATTACCATTCATCAGGCTCCTATTTCTTCTACATGGGAGGGCTGGTTTGGCCATTTTGACTATTGGGATGATTCATGATAGTGTACATCCAGGTTAATCATATCTTAACATTGTAGAAGTCCAGTGAAGGGAGGGGCTTCTCTTCTAAGCAGCGACAGCCAGGGGCATTATTGTCCTTGGATTGGTGTTTTGTGCTAGGTTAAAGTGTTCCTTTTTGTATTTTATTCTGTCGCTTCAGTTAAGGGGCAGAAAGGACTTTGTCTTTCTTCTCTTTTTTCTATTTTTTTTTTAAATCAATATAAAGAAAGGGGCTGTGATTAGATGACACGAACTCTAATCGCAGGCTCCTCTTCCTGCTTGTGACTTCTACTTTCTCCTCGCTTCTTCTCAGCTCTATTTCTCTCTTGTTTCTGCTCTTGGGCAGTACCTGTGAGTTCTGTGAAATTTCCTCGGGAAGCAACCTTGGGGGCATTTTATCCGTGTTTGGAATAATTCACCAAACTCGCTGTACTTATACCCCCCCCCCCAGCAAAATGGTATTGCTGAATGAAAAAACTGCCACCTTCTGGAGGCATGTTCCCAAAAATATTAGTGTGATGGTGTTTTGACTGCTTATTACCTCATTAACAGAATGCCTTCTACAGTACTCTAACAAATCCCCATTTTCTGTGTCTTTTCCCACCTTACCCCCATTCCCTTTACAACCTGAAGTTTTCGGTTGTGTTTATTTTGTAAATAATACATGTCTTGTTACTGACAAACTTTCCCCCTAGTCCACCAAGCGTGTTTAATTGGGATAGTACGCACACAAAAGTGGTAGTGGTGTTATGATCCACAAACCCATAAACATTTTGTTAGTGCTGATGTGACCTTTGAAGACACGACATACTTTCTTTGCTCTATGGAACCTTTGGATGGTCACTTTACCGCACCACCCCCTAATCCCCTCTTTAATTCCCACATCTCCCCCGTTACAGCTATGTTAGCGGCACTGTACCATGGGTGTTGCACATCTACCAACTACAGTTCCTCTTCGACTGCCCTCAGGTGACTTACCTGTGGCTCTTCATAAAGGTCAACTTGCACAATTCACTCTAATATAATTTATCCCATTGACCAGTTTTTTTACTTTATTTCACCTTCCCACTCATGTGACTGGTGTTGTTATGTCTCTTTCCACGTTTAGTATGCCTTCTCATCACTCTGTGGCCTTCCAAAACCCTAATTGCAAGGCTGCCATGGATGTGGAAATAGGCACTTTAACCTGAAGAAACATGTGGAGTTTCGTTGATTTACCTCCCAGTAGGATGTTGTTAAGTGTTGTTGGGTGTTAACTATCAAGTATCACTCTTAACGGCTTCGTTGAACGGCTCAAAGCCCCTTTGGTTGCCAAAGGATATACTCAAACCTATGGGTGGTGATTATTTTGAGACCTTCTCTCCTGTTGCCTTCTTCAAATTTGGTTTGTCTATTCGTTTCTGTTGTAGTTAATTTTGATTGGCCCTTACTACAGCTTCATATCAAGAATGCCTTTTTATATGGTGATCTTCATGAGAAGTTTACATGGATCAATCTCCAGGGTATGTTGCTTAGGAGGAGAATAAACATCAGGTGTGCAAGCTGCATAAAGCTATCTATGGTCTCAAAGTCTCCTAAAGCCTGGTTTGAGAAATTTAGTGTACATTTACTACTTATATAGGTTTAATCAGTGTTGCTCTGAGCCTCTGACCACTTAGTATTTGTAACACCGTCAAAACTCAAAGGGACAAGGTTGTTAGCATGGTTGTGTATGTACATTTGCATAATTATTTCTGGAAACGACAGCAGTGGGCGTTGAAGACGTGAAGACTAGGTTGCTATCACATTTTCAGACCAAGGACCTAGGTTATGTTCACTATTTCCTTGGAATAGAGGTGATCTGCGGTAAGAAATGGATTACCCTGTCTTAGAGGAAGTATGTTTTAGATCTTTTAACTGATGCATGAATGGTTGCTTCAAAGCTAGTGGATACTCCCTTAGATCCTCATAAAAAATTTGGAGTTGATGATGGGGAGTCACCAGACGATGTTCATCACTACAGAAGCTTAATTGAAAAGCAGATCAACCTTACTGTTATGAGGTGAGACATCTGGGGTTTCTAGTCAGTTTATGCAAACTCCTAGGAAAGTCATTAGGATTCTGCAGTTTGTATACTTTGATATCTCAAGGGGCCCCATTCTAAGGGTTAATCTATCGTCCCAGTAAATAGATGGATCTTGTAGCCTACTCTGATGCCGATTGGGACAGTTCTGCCAGTGATTGACGATCTACTACTGGATGTTGCACTTTTGTTGGGGGAAACTTAGTTAGATGGCAAAGCAAAAAGCAAACTACTATTGCTAGGTCTAGCACTGAACCTGAGTATAGAGCCATGACCCATACTGCGCTGAGCTGATGTGGTTTAGATCTTTACTTCCAGCACCAGGAATTCTGATAGAATCTTCAACATTTATTGTGACAAGTGACAACCAAGCTGCTAAACTACATCGCTAGCAATCGTTGTTCCATGAGCACACCAAACATGTAGATGTGGACTGTCACTTTGTTGAAGATGCTGTGATGAAGAAATTGATTGTCACTCTCTTCGTGTCTTCTTCAGATCAATGGAGATATGTTTTACCTAAAGATTGTTTGCCCTGGGTTCCGTACTAATTGTACCAAGCTGAGCATGGGCTGCTTGTATTCTCTAGCTTGAGGGGGAGTGCTGAAGTCCTAGGAAAGTGAAGGACTTCTCTTTTAAGCGGTGAAAGCCAAGGGCATTATGGTCCTTGGATCTCTAATCACAGGCTCCTCTTCCTGCTTTCGACTTCTGTTTAGTTTCTCCTCTCTTTTTCTCTGTTTCTCTCTTGTTTCTGCTTTCGGGCTAATCAGAGGTACCTTGATTTTAACAAACGTCTATGGCCTTTCTACTCTATGGTCCTTTTCCACCATGTGTTGAAATCTTCAACTTGCAATTCCAGCGGTTTGGATTTTGTTTCTCTATTTGATACAACAGCAAATTCTTGCTGGATGAAACACAATAGGAGTGGAAGATAGTCTGCACTCACGTGTTCAAAGCTCATTATCTGTGCTCATGTCCGCAAAACTTTAAATAAATGATTTTGCCTTAGTAGGACTAAGGTGAATGCTGCAGGAACTTGTCAAAGAATCAGCTACAAATTGGGGAAAAAAGGGGTGGGGGTTGGGGGTGGGAAGGTGTTGAATTCTACTAGGTGTTCAATTAGAGTTTGTGTTCATGTAAATTTCTATTTCTTGTTACCCAAGTATGGGTATTTATGTAATAGTGTTCTCTCCACTTTATTATAAATAGAGGGCTTGAGATCACAATAAGCCATTCTATCATAATTGGCTTTTTCAACATGGCATTAGAGCCTAAGTTCTTCTAATTTTTTTTTTTTTCAAACCCTTCGCAGATTTTTTTTTTTCTCTTTCTTTCTTCTGCAACCGTTGCAGAATTTTCTGCAACCATCGCAGGAATTTTCTACAACCATTGCAGAAAATTTCTGCAATGGTTGCAGAACCAATGCAGGATTTTTCTGCAACCATCATAGAAATTTTTCTGCAACCATCACAATTTTCTTCTTCTGTAACCGATTGCAATTTCTGATTCTTTCAAAAAAACCTTGCACCTATCGTTCTTCAGTTTTGGACAGCAATCTGCCGTTGCAAGAACTAGAAAAAAAAAAAAAAAAAAGGCAAGAAGAGAAGCAGAACCCTGCTGCTACCACCGCTGCTTCCTGCTACTAATGCTGCTGCTATCGCCGCCGCTGCTACTGCTGCTGCTATCACCGCCGCTGCTACTGCTGCTGCTTCCTGCGCCATCGAGAGAAGACAAAGAAAAAAGGAAGAGAAAGTAGAAGAACAGAAACTGCTACCGCCTTTGCTTCCTACAAACAGTGAGTTTACATCTGAATTTAAAACCGATGATTGAGGGGTTTAAATTGTAAATTTGCATTCTTCCAGGGACTTATTGGTAAAGTAGCATAGTTTCAGGGACTTATACATAATTGTACAGTTTTTAAGGGACCTATTTGCAAATTTACATAGTTTAGGGGCTTATGTGTAATTTTGCACTTTTTTTAGGGGCTTATTTGTAATTTCTCATAGTTAACCTAAAAAAGAAAAGTAAAGAAAAGAAAAGAAAAGAAAAGAAAGAAAGAAAGAAGGGAAAGAAGAAAGAGAAGAAGAAGAGGAAAAAGAAAAAAAAATGGTATTCTTTATAAGCATTTTTTGAATCCCATCATTTATTTGGGTGGTTTGGCTGTTGCATTCTGCGACATTTCAGTTATTTTGAAGGGCTAAAGACTGAAGAATTGTAGACAATTCTTTCAACATGGCAACCATCGATGGTACTATTGCTCCCACTGGATCCGAACATTACCTCACTCCTCATCCTCTTTCGGTAAGATTTGGTGGCACAAATTATTTGATCTGGTCTCGATCTGCTTACTGACTTTTGCCGGAAGAGGATTAGTTGGACACATTACGGGCTCCACTATCAAACCTATACTGCAGGTGTTTCACAGGATAAATGGATATCAAATGACTCTCTTATTATGTCATTGGGGATACCAATGCAATGTGGAATGAGATGGCTATGTGTATTAAGAAGGTGGCTAAAGATGTTCTAGGTGAATCAAAAGGAAAGACTCATTCTTATAAAGAGACGTGGTGGTGGGATAGTGAGGTTCAAGTTGCCATTAGGAATAAAAAAGCTAGTTTTAAGGCATGGCAAAGAACTAAAGATGTTGAGGATCTTCATAGGTATAGGTTGGATAGAAATGAAGCTAAGAAAATTGCAGGAAAAGCAAGGGAAAGGAAATATGCAGAGTTGTATAATAAATTGGGCACAAAGGAAGGGGAAAAATCTATTTATAAGATAGCTAAGATGAGGGATAGGAAGAGTAGAGATCTTGACCATGTTAGATGTATTAAAAATGGAGATGGTAAAGTATTAGTTTGTGAGGAGGATATTAAGAAAAGATGGGAAACCTATTTCTCTAGTTTACTAAATGAGCATTCTTTAAGCACTTATGTTTCGGACGATTACACTTTTCACCAAGGCACCAAGGTCCGAACTTATATACGTAGAATTTCGATGTCCGAAGTAAAAGAAGCTTTAAGGAGGATGAAACTCGGCAAGACACAAGGTCCTGATGAAATCCCAATTGAAGTATGGAAGAGCTTAGGAACCCATGGACTAGTTTGGTTGACTAAGTTGTTTAATAAGATTATGAGCACAGGAAAAATGCCAAATGATTGGAGGAGAAGTGTTGTGGTTCCAATTTACAAAAATAAAGGAGATATTCAAAGTTGTAATAACTATAGGGGCATTAAATTGATGAGCCATACGATGAAATTATGGGAGAGAATAATTGAAACCCGTTTGAGACACTTAACTACAAGGAGAACCAATTTGGGTTTATGCCAGGAAGGTCTACAACGGAGGCTATTTACTTAATTAGGAGACTTATGGAAAGGTATAGAGAATGTAGGAAAGATCTTCATATGGTATTTATTGACCTAGAAAAAGCTTATGATAGAGTCCCTAGAGCGTTAATTTGGCAAGTACTAGAGAAAAGAAGTGTTGCAAGTAAATATATAGATATAGTTAAGGATATGTATGATGGTTCGGTGACTAGTGTTAGAACAGTGGGGGGACAAAGTAATGAATTCCGATAACGGTTGGGCTACATCAAGGGTCAACTTTAAGCCCATATCTATTTGCACCGATAATGGATGAATTAACCAAAGACATTCAAGATGAGGTCCCCGGTGTATGCTTTTTGCGGATGATATTGTGTTGATTGATGAGACCCAAGTGGGGATTAATACCAAATTAGAATCATGGAGATTAGCTTTGGAATCAAAAGGCTTTAAACTTAGTAGATCGAAGACAGAATATTTAGTTTGTAACTTTAGTCATGATCGGCGAGATGATGAGGTGGTGATACTTGACGATAAAGAGATTTCTCGAGTGATTGTTTTAGGTACCTAGGTTCAATCATAAGTAAAAGAGGTGATTTGGAAGATGAGGTTTCCCAAAGAATTAAAATAGGGTGGATGAAGTGGAGAGGTGCGTCCGGGGTCTTATGTGATCGGCGTATTCCATTAAAGCTTAAAGGAAAATTTTATAGGACCGTTGTTCGACCAGCTATGATGTACGGTGTAGAGTGTTGGGCTGTTAAAAAGAATCATATAGATAAACTCAGTGTGGCAGAAATGAGGATACTAAGATGGATGAGTGGCAAAACTAGGATGGATAAGATAAGAAACGATCATATTAGAGTTGGGCTGGGAGTTGCTCCCATAAGTGATAAGCTTAGAGAAAGTCGTTTGAGGTGGCACGGCCACGTTCAACGGAGACCTATAAATGCTCCTGGACGGAGAAGTGATATAATCCATATTGAAGGAACTAGAAGAGCAAGGGGTAGACCTAAGATAACCTTAGGAGAAGTGGTGAGAAAGGATATGTATAGCTTAGGCCTTGTATTTAGCATGGCCTCGAACAGAACTGATTGGAGGGCAAGAATCCATGTAGCCGACCCCATTTAGTTGGGACAAGGCTTATTGTTGTTGTTGTTGTTGTTGTATTAAGTCATTCCTTCTGAATTCCATGCATCCAAATATTGCTCGGGGTTACCTATTACTTGATACTACAGCCCAAATCTGGAAGGCTATTACTGAAACATATGGACAGTTGGGGAATGATGCACAAGTTTATGAGTTTCGAAAGAAGCTTCATGAGACTACCCAAAAGGAACTGACTGTGGCCCAATATTATGCCGCATTGCGATTTCTTTGGTAGGAGTTGGATCATTATGGGGATTATCACCCCACTAACTCAAATGATGTGACTACTTATAGGAAGCACATTGATAAGATTTGGGTATATGACTTCTTGGCAGGTTTGAATGTGGAGTACGATCAAATCAGAGTGCAAGTATTATGTCGTTCTCCCTTTCCAAAACTAGAACAATCTTATGCTCTTGTTCAGTGTGAGGAAAGCCCTTGATTAGTCATGCTTCAATGGAGAAATCAGCCTTACAATCCGTTAGCCTAAATCTAATTCTGCTAAAGAGATTGTCAAATGTGAGCACTGTCACAAATCATATCATACTAAGGCCAATTGTTGGAAGCTCCATGGGAAGCCTGCTGATTTTGAGCAAAAAAGAGCACAAAGAAAGGGAAAACCGAAAGCTAATCTTTCCCAGACAGTTTCCACAACACCCTCGGCAGACATTGGTTTTTCACAGGAGGAGTTAGCTACTCTGCGACGCATTCTGCAGTCTTCTACTACTGGTACAG